>NC_089582.1:144188680-144498569 GCF_019320115.1 Miscanthus floridulus
AAAATATGAAAATAATGTTTTTAAGTAATTTTTAAATGTGATAAAAATTGCTCAATTTATTCATAAATGGATTTCCATGATTTTTCTAGGCTTATTTATTTATCCAAAAATTATGAAATTTGTTTTGCCACTTAGTTAACATGTAATGAACATGTACTAAAATTTTGAGCTCAAATAGAATAAGTTGATTTATTTCATAATTTTGAATTAAATAATTAATTCATAAAAACAAATAGTAACCTTTAATGATTTAGGTTTTTGTTTGGACTTTTGGATTGAGTGATGACCTCGGGTCGTTTGTTGTTAATGATCCTTGGCAGTTGATGTATGTGTTACGAAAAAGATATAGTTTGTTTGACTTGCAACTGTACCGCGAAGGAAAGTTGTATTCAAATTATTAACTTTGCATCCATCATCGAGCATCATATTTCGTATTCTGCATTATGTTAAACATGGCATTACTATTACGTGTAGTGAACGAAGGTGAACACGTGGTAGTTAATCAAGTCATGGAAGAAGTTTATCCGTCTGTTGAGGTCGGATCGAATACTTGTGAAACGTCGCAGGAATCGAACTTTTCCGTCAACGAAGGCAAGCCCCGGATGCATACAACCCTACCTTGTATTTTATAAATTAATTTTGCTTTTGCTTTCTGTTACTGCATTAAGTGATTAGGAGTTAAGTAAAAGCCTAATTGGTGCATTACCACCGTTGTTATTCCATATTTACCATATTACCTGTTTTAAACTCGTATATGCCTAGTTTTGCTTAGCTATGCGTAGAACGATGAAAGTCGGGTGACTACCTGCCATCTGCTAGTTTTAAATGGAACATTGGTTAAATATGTTAGCATGTGATATGGGAATGTGGAGTAATAAATCTAGACCGGGTGGACTCGGTGTGTGTGAGCCACAAGACATGGAGGTCTTGTGAGCGGGTTCTTTCCGCCTATGTTGATTAAGGCACGTCCGTTGTTGAATTGCATGAGGTGAGAATTTGTAGTACTAACCACATACTCCGATAAGCCTGAACTTGGAAATTCTATTAAGAGAATGGCTACTCGCGCACTGGGAGTGGAGAGATGGCGAGAATAGCGTGTACCCTTGTGGCTGGAATGTGGCCGGATTTGAGGTATGCTGTATTCTCGGGTGGTGCGGACCCATTCTTGTTTTAGAGGATCTAAGGGTAGGTTGATATATGTGAGTCGGGGACCTGCATATGTCGTGTGGTCTGGAATCCCCAGCTGGGCTTAATCGGTTCGAATCGTCGTTGCTCCTCGGTTATGGAGACTCAACTCACTGTTCATCATCGTAGAATTAATAACCGGAACTTGAATAAGGCTTGTGAAGGTGCTGAATATGAAGTTTCATGATCCTAGTGCAGATCGTGTCAGCTTTGTATATAATTCTTGAGAAGTTTTCTATATAAAGAATGTTGTTAAAAGAGCTTTTACGCAAAAGAACTTTGATCATTGTTAAAGCTATACCTTAAATCCCTGAGCCTGCATTACTGAGTTTATCAGTTAATATTTTGGATAAGTCTTGTTGAGTACTTTCGTACTCAGGGTTTGTTGACCCCTTGTTGCAGGTGAGCCTCATGAGCAGATCTGTTTTGGATCGTGCTGCATGACTATCGTTTGTTCTGACGATGAGAAGTAATGTGTGATCCTTGGGCAGGATGTTTATTTTGGGTGTTATGTGTGTATTAATTATGCCACTCCACTACTACTATGGTTTGTAATAATTAAAGAACTTAGTTTGTAAGGTTTGAAATAACTGGTTTGTAAACTATGTTATCATAAGACTTCCGCTGTTGTTACTCTGGTTTTGATATTTGAATAAATGTTGTAATACTGTAATGACTCTGTAACGTGATCCTGCTCAGAAATCGTGGATGATTCGGGGTTCCCTGAGGACACCCGACAGTCTTTTTAAGTTATTGGAAACATATGCATAAATGTCAAAGGTCGTCGGACAGTGACAGGTGCATGTGGGCCCTATAACTTAGGAGGTTCTGCCACATGTATGCACCCACTCCGATGCTTCATGAGCCATTTTTCTCACTACCTGCTGTCGCTGCACCGACAGTGCAAGATACTGTGGTTCCAGCATCTGTTGTTATTCCGCCTGTGGCAACAATGAATGACGATGAGGAACCTATTCTTCAGGATCCTATAGATCCTATTGCCACAAATGAGGGGAGCAACAACAACCTCAAACAGAAGATGTGCCAAATGTGGAGGCCTCTAGAAGGTCTCAAAGAGTTAGAAAATCTGCTATTCCTACTGACTATGAAGTATGCAATACTGAAGAATTTCAAATGGAGGATGATCCCACCTCATTTGAAGAAGCCATGAGAAGTGATTATTCATCAAAGTGGTTTGAAGCCATAGAAGATGAAATAAAATCTATGAATGCCAATAAAGTTTGGGACTTAGAAATAATTCCTAAAGGAGCCAAAACAGTAGGTTGTAAATGGGTCTACAAAACAAAACTTGACTCTCAAGGAAATATAGAGAGATATAAAGCACGACTTGTGGCAAAAGGCTTTACGCAAAGAGAAGGGATTGATTACATTGAGACCTTTTCTCTAGTCTCATGTAAAGATTCCTTCAGAATTATAATGGCATTAGTGGCATATTATGATTTAGAATTACATCAGATGGATGTAAAGACAACATTCCTCAATGGGGACTTGGAGGAAAATGTTTATATGGCACAACCGAAAGGTTTTGTCATGGAAGGAAAAGAATGAATGGGATGCCACCTAAAGAAATCCATTTATGGATTAAAACAAGCTTCAAGACAGTGGTACTTGAAGTTTAATCAGACAATAAGGAATTTTAGGTTTAAAGAGAATGTTGAGGATAATTGTGTCTATGCAAAGTTTAAGAATGGGAAGTTTATCTTCCTTGTCCTGTATGTGGACGATATCTTATTTGCTAGTAGTGATGTCAGTCTACTACTGAAGACAAAGAAGTTTTTATCCTCAAAATTTGATATGAAAGATCTTGGTGAAGCCTCGTTCATTCTAAGGATCGAGATTTATCGAGATAGAAGTAAAGGGGTGTTAGGACTGTCACAAAAGGCATACATTGAAAGGATTTTAAAGAAATTCAGTATGCACAAATGTAGTCCCTCACCTGCTCCTATAGTCAAGGGCGATAGATATGAGGATTTTCAAAGTCCTAGGAAACAATATAAGATCGATCAAATGAAAGCGATTCCATATGCTTCAGCTGTCGGAAGCTTGCAATATGCTCAAGTATATACGTGCCCTGACTTGGCATTTGTTACCGGGTTACTTGGCAGATTCTAGAGCAATCCTGAAATAGAACACTAGAATTAGTAAAGAAAGTCTTGCATTATTTGCAAGGAACGAAAGGCCTTATGATGACGTATAGAAGATCTAATTCACTCCATATAGTGGGATATTCAAATTCTGATTATACGGGAGATGATAGAAAATCCACGTCTGGATATGTATTCACTCTCGTAGGGGAGCTATTTCATAGAAAAGCTCAAAGCAAACCGTCACGACATCGTTCACAATGTATGCCGAGTTTGTAGTGTGTTATGAGGCAACAGAGTAGGTGAACTGGCTAAAGAAGTTCATACCCGGTTTGAAGGTGGTTGACGACATCTATAGACTACTTAAGTTATACTGCGATCATAATCCGACAGTATAGTATGCTCACAACAATAAGTCAAATGGTGCTGCCAAACACATTGACATAAAGTATTATATTGTGAAAGATAAAGTCTAGGATCATGCATAAGTCTTGAGCATATAAGTACTGAAAAGATGCTCGTGGATCCGCTTACAAAAGGCTTTATCACCCAACGTGTTCAGAGAACATGTAGCTAGCATGTGTTTAAGGGAAAGCCTAAAATTCCTGGACAAAAGAAGGCCCAAAGTTAAGTATCTATTTTAGAACAGAGTGTGTGTTGTAGCTATTAAATCTATCGGCAATTGACCGTGACTATGAAACATGCTCTAATGGAATGAACAAAAGTAAATGATATGAAATTGAAAGATAGTAGTGAGATCAAGGGGGGGGGGAATGTTAGTTGATCTCCACCAATGGCCTATTGGGCCCTTGGATATGCGCCCTGATCGAGGGCGCCTAACCCTAATATGGTTGGTGACCCTCTGTCGCACAGCACTATAAAGAGAGGTAGGGATCAGGGCTCTAACACGAGGTTGACCGAAGCAACCGTGACCCACCAACAGCTAAACCTAACCCGATCTAAAGAGAGTGCTGCCAGCGACGGGAAGACCCACTGTCTTCGTCGTCGTCGCCTCTGCATCGCCACTACTACGTTGGACTCCACCGCGCCGAGCTCCCACGACACCGGCGTCTAAGCCGCTGCGGCGCCATGGACCGAATGATGACCTAGGGCGAGGTACATCAACAGTTCCCTATGTAAGTAAGATACTTACCCTTGATCTATGTTTATAGAGGTACACTGTTTATGACAAGTGCTGCTACAAAATTAAACCACTTGATACATTTTGCTAACTGTAATCAGAATTTGAATTATATGTTTTATTTGGAATTTTCCATGCATGGCTGCAAAGTTTTGTATCATCCATTCATATTTGGCCATGTTTCGAATTTTAGGAGACTACATAAAATTCAAATAATTTTAAGCAATGAACAAAAAAAGGTAGAGCATGCTATAAAACTGGTTTTGTATTTTTTGAGTTAATACAAATTTTATATTATTTTCCTAATACTAAGTATTTTTAAATGCATATTTATTCTAGAAAATTTGAATATTTGTTAAATATTATTTCTATTTTTTGAAAGTTTAAATGGCTTTACTCGTTATCAATAGGGCACCATGTAAACGGGTTAATGTGGCGTTACATCAATTAAAAGTCACTTTTAAACTGTTTATTAGGGAGGTAAATTGGACGGTTCTAAGAGTGAGGGAGTATAAACAACCGATTTTATTATTAAGGACGGAAAATCAAAATTACATGGGTTAGATAGACTTTTTCTTTATTTCTTTCTTTTTGAGAAAGGATAGACTTTTTGTTTGTTTCTTCTTCCTCCTCTTTTTTTTAAACAGACTTTCTGTTTCCTTCTACCACTGAACCGCTCAACGTCGTCGAAGCATTAAAAAAAGAGTTTTTTATCCATACTATTACAATTCTGCAAGTTTGGAGATACAACATTATAATTCACCTATTTAAAGAACTGCCATTATAATTTCAACTTTCGTTCGTGCATGTCATTTTCAACGTCTTCCACGTACATGGGTCCATTGTCAGGCACGTATTACTACGGCAACACGTATGGGCATTAAGTTCTGGCCTCCTCCGTTAGAATAAGCCCCGCTCGTGGTGAAGGAGCGCTCGGCCACGGTGGCCAGCGCGCGAGGCGGAGCAGCGGCGAGCGCCCGCGGTGGCGTGCGTGCGAGCGGTGCGGCTGCGAGTGCCCACGCACCTTGAAGCGGCTGCCCTCCTCCTCCCCAGCGGCCTTGGACCTCGAAGCGCCCTGATCTGGTCTTAGGTCATCCACCACTGTAGGAGATGGCCGAGGACGCCGCCTGGTGGGGTACGGTACCTCGACGACATGTTTTTCGGCAGCCATGGCTTCGTGCACCTCGCGCGGGGCTAGGCGGCGTGTGCCCGTGGGCTCATCATCGACGCGCTTGCATGGATGCACCGCATCAGAGCGTGACCTCAGCGGGCTCAGCGGCAGCCTCGCAGCCCTTGAGAAGGATGGCGTAGAAGTGCATGGATTTTGGTGGCTACGCAGATGTTGCCCTTGTTGAGCTCGGCTTTTAGTTTCACGTCGTCGGTGCACTCAGGATCCTCGTGGGGATCTGCCCCACGGTCTGCGTCGGCACCGAGGGGAGACTCCTGGAGGACCAGAGCAGTGGCGCCGCGCACCATCAGTTCCACGAACCCGTTGGGTATCTCCGACCATGGGCAGAGCCTAGTGGAGGCCAAACTAGGCTCCGACCCCCCTTTGTCCGAGATAACTTTGCAGTACTAGTAAGCAAGATTGAGTGAAAAGATGTTACATCTCTGCACTAGCAACACTGCATGAGACAAGACTGAAGGAGCACTAGAGCACCAGCATTTCTTTACGTGAAGTCTGCACCTCATCTGTGGCACGGACTGCATGAGTGGCAGCGACTGCACACTACTCAATGTTCAAATGCCTATCCTAGCTTACTCAGAAATGGCATGATTGCATGATATGTTCAATTGGTGTGATTGATGAATTTTCTAATCCTCTCTCTCGTGTTTTAGTCGTGGACCTGATATACTCAAATATGGCACTAGTTTAATATTAGCATCAAATTTTAGTTGAGACTAAATTCGTAATGGTTCTACTATTTTAAATTATATTACAAGTCTGCTACTTTCTGACTAATAAATCTATAAATGTAATTTGGCACCCCCTTAATTTTTACTCACTGCTCCGGCACTGTCTCCGACTCCTTGGATGGCGTCGATGACCCAGCGTGCCGAATGACGCATACGCCATTGGACACATACACCATTGAGTCCCCCAGCTTCACATGGAACCACTGCAAGCATCTGCCCGTGTCCGGTGAGAGCCAGATGTCGCACGTCCTTGCTAGCCTAGATGCGCGGTGCGTGGCGTCGAAGTGGGCGACGCACGCGGGGCTAGTGAGTGACGCAGCGAAGCTGTAGGGCCACTAGGCCAATGTTCGGCGAGGCCGAGGCCTGAGGTCATGCACGGTCGCATTGTCCTCAACGCGCGGATAGGGGCGGGAGACAGCGGTGGAGGCTTCCCCGACCCGTACTCACCCGTACGCCGAACTGGTCGCCGACGTCGCGCTGCCCGCCGGCTCTCTACTCGCCGTGTTCGTTGACTGTGCAAGCCGCGCATGCCATCGTGGCCCCCACTACCAGGATACCTCCCACGCCGGACCCCGCCGCCGTGTCGAAGAAGTCGGAGAGCCGCGCTGCGCTCGCCTCGTCGTTGGCCAGTGACCTCAACTCGAGCAGAGCCTCCGACGGCAACCAGATAAGATGGGCGGAATGCACGTAGGCAGCCAGCGCGCGGGGGGATGGTCCTGCACGTAGCCATAGCCGGGCACGCGTTGGACGTGGTGGAGCGTGATGGCATGAGCGCCCCGGCCACCAGCCGCGTCCTCATCGGCTCCTGGCTGTGGGACTCCTCCCCTTTGTCGTGGGGTCCCAGGCGTCGCGCCCGTGGCCTGCCTCGGCGCCGCCCGCTGCGTGCTCACAGACGTCGTCGCGTTGCTGCCGGGCCTCAGGGCCAACGCGAGCGCGAACGGCTGAGTGTCGCGTGAGCCGACGTGCGCGAGCTCCGGTGGGGCGATCGGCTCCAGCTCGAGGACAATGTCTTCTATGACCTCGAGGACATGTCGGCGATGGCGGCCACGCTGCGGGGGAAGTGGTGGACGGACGAGGAGGGCAGCGGCGGCACCGGCCGATGGCGTAGCAGCAGCGAAGGGGCGCGGCGTCCGCGGCAACGACGGAGCAGCTCCGGCGCCGCCGATGTGAAGTGGAGGTCCGAAGCATGGCGAGGCGTTCGCGGGCGGGCTCTGTCTGACGGAGGAGGCGCGGAGTTGACGTGCGTATGCGTTCGTGTACGCATACCTGGTTGACAGTGGGTGCTTATACGCTTCAGCGTATAAAATGACGTGAATGAGAGAGATGTGAAATTATAATAGCACCGAATAAAAGAATTGTAATGACGTGTTTCTAAACTCGAACAATTGCAATGGCCTCGTTCCCAACAAAACCCTTAAAAAAAGCCTGGCCCACGGAAGGCCCAACTATTCTCTCCTCCATCCACAATCCTCCCCGAATCGCCGTCAGTCGCCAACCTCTCTCCCCTCCAAACCCTAGCTAGCTCCCCCAATCCCCTCTCCACCGAGATCCGATCTCGCCGCCCTTACCGGCGAAACCGTCGCCGCCATGGCCTCCGGCGGCAACCCCAACCCGACCGGCGCCCCCACCCAGCCGCGCCCACCGCATCAGCAGCAGCTGCCTCAACCGGGCGGCTCACCGGCAACGCCCATGACCCACCTCCGCCCTCCCTCCCTCGCCGGCTCCCCCTTCCAGGGCCTCTTCCACACGCCGCCCACCCACAACCCCGCCTTCCAGATCCACATGGGCGCTTCGTCCTCGCCCCAGACTCCGCTCATGGCCGCCACCGCAGGCTCGGCCAAGCGGCCCCCGCAGAAGCCCCCCGTCCGGCCCCCGGCTCCCGGCTCTACCTCGTCGGCCGCGGCAGCCTCGGCGGCTGCCGCGTACAAGGCTGCGGCTGCGGCGGCGGCCGTGGCCAACTCCGGGGGCGTCGACCTCACCCCCGCCGCGCGGCGCAACAAGAAGCGCAAGCTCCCCGAGAAGCAGCTACCTGACCGCGTCGCCGCGCTGCTCCCAGAATCCGCGCTCTACACGCAGCTGCTCGAGTTCGAGGCCCGCGTGGACGCCGCGCTTGCGCGGAAGAAGGTAGACATCCAGGAGGCGCTCAAGATGCCGCCCTCGCTCCAGCGCACACTCCGCATCTACGTCTTCAACACCTTTGCCAACCAGGGGCCGCGCACCATCCCACCACCCAAGAATGCCGATCCGCCAACCTGGTCGCTCAAGATCATTGGTCGCGTGCTGGAGGATGGCGCCGAGCTGGATCCTGCCAGTGTTGTGCCCAAGCACAACCCAGTGTACCCCAAGTTCTCCCAATTCTTCAAGAGGGTGACGATAGCGCTGGACCCGTCTCTGTACCCAGAGAATCCGCTCATCATCTGGGAGAATGCACGAACAGCTGCCCAGCAGGAAGGGTTTGAGGTAAAGAGGAAAGGGGATAAGGAGTTTGTTGCAAACATCCGGCTGGAGATGAACTACAACCCTGAGAAGTTCAAGCTGTCACAGCCGCTTATGGAGGTGCTTGGGGTGGAGGTGGACACTCGTGCACGAGTGATTGCTGCCCTCTGGCAGTATATTAAGGCAAAGAAGCTTCAGAACCCAAATGATCCTTCCTTCTTCATGTGTGACCCTCAATTGAAGAAGGTGTTTGGGGAGGACAAGCTCAAGTTTGCAATGCTGTCACAGAAGATATCTCAGCATCTGTCTGCCCCACCACCCATCAACTTGGAGCACAAGATTAAGCTGTCAGGGAATGGAGCGCATAGCAGTGTTTGCTATGATGTGCTGGTGGATGTTCCCTTCCCGCTGCAGAAAGAGATGATGGCGTTCCTTGCCAACACAGAGAAGCACAAGGACATTGAGGCCTGCGACGAGGTGATATCTGCTTCGATCAAGAAGATCCATGAACACCGCAGGAGGAGGGCATTCTTCCTGGGTTTCAGCCAGTCCCCAGTGGAGTTCATCAATGCACTGATAGCTTCCCAGAGCAAAGATTTAAAGCTGGTCGCCGGCGAGGCGAATAGGAACATTGAGAAGGAAAGACGTGCTGACTTCTATAACCAACCATGGTATGCTCTCTAGCTGACCATTGTTTTTTTTCTTACTTGAGCATTATATTATATGGATCCATGTGCTGATGAGATCACTTTTGTGCCACAATTAAATAGGGTTGAAGACGCCGTTATAAGATACTTGAACCGCAAACCGGCTAATGAGGGCCCAGGTGGTGGCGCTGGTGGTTCTTGAGGCGTGGATTTCTCCTAGTGCTGTTTTGGTGTAGAAACAAATCTGAAGGGCAGGCCTGGTGCAGTGGTGAGAGCTGTCTCACTGAGTCACCAGGTCGTGGGTTCGAAGCAGCCTCTCTGCAGATTTGCGGGGGGAAGGCTTGCCTCGTTTTTTCCCTTCCCCAGACCCCACTCATGTGGGAGCCTCCGGCACTGGGTCTGCCCTTTGTATTGCTAGTAAAATTCAGACGTATTAGCAAAGAGATTTATTCAGTGTTGTGAAAGAATGTTCAGCCTAGTCGTTGTATGTTGTGTTCTATATTGTCTAACTATTGTGGAGGTATAATGCCAAGTGCTGAACTGAACCATAGTGTTGCTTGGTGTGGCCCTGAAAATAGTAAGCCTAAATCACATTACAAAAAAACTGGAATACAGGAGTATGACAGTCTAGCTTTTCTTTGATTCCTTGAGCTGGAAGAAGCTTTGAGGTGTGGTTGCCTTTTGTCAAGGACATTTTCTATCTATTCCAGGATCTTCTTATAAGCCATATTACTCTTTTCTTTAAGAACCTTTTGTTTTCAGATAGTAGTTCTATGATGACCTGGTCTACGCATTATGTTAATAAACAATCGCATTCTGATGCAACATTTCAAAGCATGACATTTACAATTACTTTTTAGATTGTGTCTGCAGTGGGCAGGATGAAGAATAATCTTTCAACATATCTGATGATACTGATGCACCTGCTAAGATTCAAACCAATAATGTTATCCAGACATCATCTGATTACCTGCCAAACAGACTGTGTCTGTTGATGAAAGCAGGTACAAAATCCTCTTCATCTGGATTATATTACAGTTACTATCTTCCACTACAAGGTTTCTTTTCATGGTGTAACCTCAGTTGAACAAAAATGGTGATGCTTTCTGTTTTAGTTTGTCTTCTCTGCCTACCCTACCCTTAGTTCTTTTTAAAAAAAGTAACATTAGCACGATAAGCTTTTTTGTGTTCATATTGAACCTTTGGTTTGAATGCGACAATGCATACATATGTACTAAAGTACTCATACAACAACAGCGGAAGTTTTATTCCCAAGCAAGTTAGGGTAGGCTAGGGATGAAATCCAACAGAGCAGACTAAAAAAGCAGGGTGGTATTAGTAATATTGATAATAGTAGTATTGATTATGGTAAATCGGCCATGTATATACTTGATTCAAGTGGTTTCGGATAAAGTTTAGCTTTTCAGGGGAATCTTTTATATTTATTTTGACCTGTAGCTAAGTTCAGTCAAGCCAACCACATACCAATTCAGGTTTAGTTTATCTGAGCTCAAGTTCTAATTTTGTTAGTGCTCTGCTCTCAAGTAGAATCCGAGCCCATCCTGCTTGGGACTAGAAGCGAATTTGTTTTGCTCTCAATTCAAGCCAAGCTGGTTTAAGCCCTTGGCTTGTTTACACTCATTGTTACATTCACCAGCATGATTCTTTGGTTCTTATTAATCCTCAGGTGGACCACCGGTGTTGGTCTAATCATTTGCTCCAATACATGTTCTTCATGTCCACTCTGATTTATTCAAGAGAAAATGTCTGCTCTGATTTTTAGTCTTGGTTTTCAATTATCCTCTCTTGTGAAGTTTTATCAACTGCATCACTTCTATTTACTTAACCATTACGATTCTAATGATGGTATTGATTTTGCACTAACATTGGAAATTTGGAATGTACACTCTTCTGGACTGGCCTGTTGAGACAATGACAAACAACTGCACCACAGTCCCAGCCTATGCAAAAAAACATGGACCATGTTCAAACTTGAAACTGCATTAAAGTATGTGTTGTAATTGTAAGTGGTGTTGGGGATGGGAGCATGCGACACTCATGTAAGAAGCATTAATTAAACAGGAAATAGAAGAATGCTGGTTCATTTACGGATTATTTGGTTGGTCAAGTCACATATATTGATGGGAGACAGACCCATTTCAGGCATTACCACTTGGCACACATACCACCAACTTAGAAATATCTTTATTGTGTTTACATGCTGCTCGTCCAGAATCCTGGGTTGCTAAAATAACTTATGTAGAAGGGGAGGTGAAATCTTGCTGTTGACTTCTGCTAATTAGCTTGGACTTAAGACAAATCTTGGAACTGTGGACAACACTAGTACTAGAATACATAAGTCAGCAACTTCAGGAAGTAGATTAATCCAGCAAATTACCCCATAATCATTTCCTTGAAACACCAATTAACTCTGTTAAGCATAGTACATATCTCCTCAAATTGACCTGTTGTCGTAATGACCATTTGATAGCCTTGAAAACTCACTTCTTTCATGCTGTCAACTACTTAACTGATTACCATAATTGTGTTTCTCTTAAGTTCAAAATGTTCTCGGGCACACAACTAGTCTGCTCATTGTATATGTTCTCTCCCTAGCCCTGCATATCATTATGCATGGTTTCTTAAAATTCTATTCTTCCGTTCAAAATTAGATGGTGTCCACACCGAGGATGGATCATGCAGTCGGCATCCAAGGCAAGCATAAAAACCAATGCAAGTTGGCAAAGTTACTTAATCAAAAGCATAAAACAATGCAAGTTGGCAAAATTACTTAATTTGCACCTCAGTGTATCCGTCCCTGTCGACTCTGCCGTGGTCACGTTTACTTTTCATCTGCAATAACATGAGATTTAGCCTGTGTGATTGTGTGGACGACGATATGTATGATCTCACTATCTCAGTGGTGTAACAAAGTGCCCTCACATTCTATTCATGTATTTAATAAGTATATGTAACAATTTAAAAAAAAGTAGATATTTTGATATCTAGCAGTTCTGTAAAAAAACAATTATCCCAGTTATTGACATTAATTTCATACCTTCACACCGGAACCCTAAAAAAAAACAAAATTTTTTGTCATGTCGCACAGTTGTCCTACTCGTATACTTCTATAACATCTTGGTTAATTAACCACTGATCATGTGCATAGGCGGCATCGAACACATGCATCCATGGCGCCGTTCGCTGGTCTGGCTGAAAAATACTGTTCCGGCTGAATCGTTGTGAGAAAAAAATACTGTTCCGGCTGAAAAAAAAAAAGCTAAACACGTACGGGTAAGCCGAACAGGGCCAAAACACATAAAACCATTGCAAGTTGGCAACGGCAGTCTGCGTCTGCACCTCGTTATCTCCGTTTCGTGCTGGCCTTGTTTGACACTGCTTCGGTACTGAGTACTATGGCAGACTGGCAGTGTGGTGGAGTGCCGGTGCGTATCATAACGGACTGCTGAGTACTGTGGCAGACTGGCAGTGTGGTAGAGTGCCGGTGCGTATCATAACGGACTGCAAGAAATGGGAGGCTCCGACGACCACGCCCGCCGGACGCTGTCCCTGGCGTGGACGGTGGGCGTCTAGCTGGCCACTTGCGCTAGCGCACCGCCGGGACGGCAGCGTCCGGCGCCTCCTCTTCTCCCTCGGCGACCTCAAGTCTGGCGCCACGTCCCGCCCGAACGCCTCAGGGGTGCGCTCAGCCGACGTCACCATCGACGCCTCCCGCGGCCTGCGGACGCGGACGCCGAGCCGGCCCTCGTTCCCGTCGTCGTCTACTTCCACGGCGGCGGGTTCGTGCTCTTCTCTGCGGCGTCCCGCCCCTACGACGCCTTCTGTCGCCGGCTCTGCCGCGACCTCCGCGCCGTTGTCGTGTCCGTCAACTACCGCCTGGCACCCGAGCACCGGTTCCCCGCGGCGTACGACGACGGCGTCGGCGACCCTCCGCTACCTCGACGCCAACGCCGACTCCCTGCCGGCGGCCCACGTCCCCGTCGACCTCTCCAGCTGCTTCCTCGCGGGGGACAGCGCGGGCAGGCAACATCACGCACCACGTGTCGCAGCGCTGGGCGGCGTCCTCCGCGTCCGCGTCACTGCCCACGAACCTCCGCATCGCCGGCGCTGTCCTGATCCAGCCGTTCTTCGGCGGGGAGGAGGGAGGAGCGGACGGCGGCCAAGGTGGCGCTGGACGGGGTGTCCGCGCTGTCGGTGGCGGGGACCGACCACTATTGGAGGGAGTTCCTGCCGGAGGGCGCCACGCGGGACCACGAGGCCGCGCGCGTGTGCGGCGAGGGCGTCGAGCTCGCCGACGCGTTCCCGCCCGCGATGGTGGTGGTCGGCGGCTTCGACCTGCTCAAGGACTGGCAGGCCAGGTACGTGGAGGCGCTGCGCGGGAAGGGGAAGCCGGTGCGGGTGGTGGAGTACCCCGACGCTGTCCACGGCTTCCACGCGTTCTCGGAGCTCGCCGACTCCGGCAAGTTCGTGGAGGAGATGAATCTGTTCGTCCAAGAGCATAGCTCCACCAACACCAAGCGTGCCGTCTAGTAGTCTATAGAATTATGGCAGGCACGGTTTCAGTGGAATTTGATGTAAAACCAGTGCAAAACTGAATCCACACTCGGTACTTCGCCGTACATTATTTTTGCTGTGTTTCCGTTCACTCTCTACTTTCTCAATAAAAACGAGCAATTGGGCTAGTTCTTGTCATGCCACATTTCCTGAAAGGGGAAATATGAACCGTGTCGTACGCCGAGTGTTTCCATTCCATTGAGCAGACCTTCACAAGTGAAACAACTCGGCAGGCAGCATCTCGTTGCATTGCATGCGAAACCTCTATACGCGCATTGCAAACGCAGGCCGCAAGCGAATCTGCAAATTGAGACAGCAACGATCTAGGCAGCACTGGAGCGTTTCACGCTCTTCCGACTCCTTTTTTTTTTTCACCATCTTCTTCCTCCAACTGACGTTCTGGCCGCCGTCATGGCCATATGGGCACCCTCGCCACGATCTGACCCGGCCGCCGGAACCCTAACGCCGCCCTCCCACCCTTCCTCCCCCGAGCCCCGTCTAAGCCCGCCAGAGTTGGGGGGCAAAAGAGGGAGAGAGACCGGGGATGGAGAAGAATGAGAGGAAAAAGGAATATGAGTGTTGAGAGAGAGAGAGAGAGGAACACTGAGTGTCATTTAGCACTACTCATTGAGAAATACCGAGAAATACCGCAGCCGGCTATACATATCAAGAAGAGTTTGCATTGCATATCGCATAAGGTGTAAAGTCTGCAGAAACAAAGGTATTTTAAAGTTAAACTTCGGGTATTGATTTCACATAAAACTAACATTGTATGAACGACTGAAGGAACATCTATGAAGCAAGCAACCAAGGGACTGAAGCCCAGGAGAGTTTGCATGCAGTTCCAAATAGAGATATATAGTAAGAAACAGGGCACACTTCGATTACAAGTGCTTCACAAAGATGGCGTAAATGAGACCTTGAGCTTCTTTCCATTGCAGTTCAAAATAGAGGTGGTGTGTGCGGTCGATCCTAAAACAATGCTCGACCCAATCTTATTGGGCTGGAAAAAACAGAGAATAAACTCGTGTCAAAATGTTCCAAGTCAACAGGCAACAACACCAAGCACGGCTTGAGAAAAGGTTCAGCGGGCAACGGCCTTCCGAGCATTGTGTGGGAGGATGTTGTCAGGAAGGATGAGCTCCGGTGGAATCTCGCGCACCACCCCAAGCATCGAGTCGTACTCCTCATCTTTGTGCGCGTACTTCTTCCTCAGCATCTTCTCAAGCTCAATCTCGTCGAAGCTCTTGGCATTCTCGGCTGCATGGACCTGGGCTAAGTTTATATAGTTGGTTGCTGATTGGGCGATGAACACAATCTCCTCTTCTGTAAGCTTCCTTAGGAACTTGGCAGGATTACCAACCCAAACCTGATAGTGTCAAGAAACAGAAATTTCAGCAAGAAAATCACAAAAATAAGGATTCTTTCTTTTTTAAGAAAAATATGCAGACTTCAATATAGCATAAGCTTCCAAGTTCTGATCGTAACATGCCACTTGCAGAATAAACATGCCAACGACATTTTTGGGTAGTCACTCCCAATAGTAAAGTTAATCATTACTGCATAGATTTACGAAATTATGTTGTAAAGTAAGGCATTCTAAGCTTCTAGCTGTAATGTTCTCTGCAAAATACATGTGCTCCAAGTTTCTAAGCCTCTAACAAAACAACATTGGACTGTACTCTTCAGAGCAGGAGCATGCAGATAACTAAAATCTTCCAAACAAATTAGTTTTGAAGCTGGTAAAAAAAGAACGCACACGAACACTGGCATTGAACCCAAAAAAAGCAGATAAGTCTAAGCATAGTGCCAGACACTCTTTGTTTCTAACTGCAATTGTTCCTTGCCGGAAAAAGAATGTACAATAAGGTTCTATTCCAAATATTATGGTCTTAGTTCCATCTTAGTAGTATGAAGAACATTAGCTAATACTACTGTTAAATAATGAAATTCTTGCAACTAAATGCATATTGCTCATACATCAAAGTGGAAAATAGCTTGATGAGAACATAAGTAAATAACCTCTCCAGAAGGAATCCTTGTATTCTGCTTAACAAGAGATCCTGCGCCAACCATGCTGTGCTTTTCAATCACCACTCCATCAAGCAGAGTGGCACCCATACCAACGAAAGCTTCATCCTCAATGGTGCATGCATGTAATACAGCACTATGGCCTGTAAGAAATACAGTTTGGCCAGTTGTATAAATTTAGTCGATCATCCAGACAAAATGAAGCTCCACATTTAGCAGCAATATACAAAAAGGTTATTCACTGACCCACTGTAACGTTGCTTCCAATTATCGTTGGGAGGACCTTCCCGCTAAAGTTAGTTTTTGCAACATGTACAAGGGAATTATCTTGTATATTAGTACCAGATCCGATATGAATGCTGTTGACATCACCTGAAGACAAGAATAAAAAGCAAGCAAAATTTTACATGCACAGAAATTGAATTCAGATAGTAAATTATCCTACATGCACAGAAACTATATTGCATTCTCATCACATTGACTAGTAGTGATGGAGAATGTCAATCACATGATAACCCAGTCCTAGATGTATTTAACAAACCTCACTCTCCGACAACGTTGCTGATGTCCATCCAAAAATGAAACTATGTGACGCTTCAATAATAAATCATTGCAAGCTGTAAATTTCGAGATTGCTTTAAATTTGTGCAGATTAGCACAGTATACTCTTCCTCAATATTTGAATGCCAATCACTACGGGTTTGAATCTTATGGCAGTTATTTTTAGATGTACTAGCCAAAGTGAAAAACAAGTATACATTGAACACCTTCTCTTGGGTGGAATATTAACTTTTCAGTAACAGATTGTGGTGATGCAACAGGGCCTAACCCTGACAAACTTGAAACTGACAGAAAAATTGATAGCTACTATAATAAATCAAGTGATTATTTCTGAGTACACTTATTTCTTAGAAATATTTGTATATTTGGAAATCTAATAGCAGTTCACCTGTATGTATGATAGTGTCCTACTGCAGACAAAGAATTACTCTGGTAGTAAACTAAATGTTTCCCACTGCTTAGTTTCATTGGTATGTCGGATATACTGTGCGCAACATAGTATTCTGCTGCACAGCTCTGTGTTAACGACCATGACCACTAAATGAAAAACACCGAAGGAAACCATCATGACTACGAGCATTGCAGCTCAAAGAACATCTATCATGTACAAAGCATATTGTTCAAGGGTTTACCTCTCAATATGGATCCATACCAGATTGATGATCCATGCCCAATCTCAACATCACCAATGACTGCTGCACTGGGAGCAACAAACACATCTCTATGGATCCTTGGCTCTTTCTCAAAAATGTTCATGATTGTACGATGCCTTGAAACTGAAAATAGCATACAAAAGGGTAACCAACTAGTCAGCAACTAATGTCTTTGCATATCACAGAAGTCATAAGTGCATGATCGACTCTAAAATGATAAATGGAGTTAAGTGCAAAAAAAGGGCGTACCCAGTGCAGAGAGCTCCCGCTCTGTGCGGGGTCTGGGGAAGGGTGTCAGTGGCAAGCCTTACCCTCGCCTGTGCAATGCGAGGAGACTGCAACTCGAACCCGGGACCTTCCGGTCACAGGCGGTAAGACTCTACCGCTTGCACCAGGCCCGCCCTTCAAATGGAGTTAAGTGCAAAGCACTAAAAAAATCAGACACACATTCCTCATCATTGTGCCAACTGCCAAAATTCACCAGTTGTGCATTATTATGATGCTAGGGAAGAGAGAATTGCATACAAGATCACTTGAAACTGGAATGCTAGCTGGACATATTAACAGAAGATAATACGATTGTGTTAACCAATTCCTGTTGTACATGACTTCCACAGGAAAAAATAGTGACTGCAGTGGCAACATTTCACGAATGTGTGATGGCATTGGAAACAAACATATACCATATAAAAGGGGCATGGTAGTTTAATGTAAACAGTAAACGAAAAGCTCATTTTAGCTTTATTCAGATGATCAAACCACATTACGCATATCCATAGCTAATCCATCCTTCACGAATACTATTTCAGCTTTATTCTCCCCCTTTGGGCACAGCCCCAAGTGTGAGAACAACGAAGAACACGGTCGCCACTGAATCAGCCTGATCTGGCTCTAGCAGATCCTAAAAGACGAACAGCATGAACTGACCGATGGCATACAACTACCTCTGCGCCGCATCGAAATGATTAGACGAGGAGACGACCCATCCTTTGTGAGTAAAGAAAACAGCCACAGGGTGGGGCGAGGAGGCGGAGGAGAAGGGGAGAGAGACGGAGCGGGAGGAGGCGGACGCTTACCCTGCTCCTCGACGCGGAGCCCGCCCTGGATGGTGGATCCGAGGCGGTCCATGGCCTGCCCCGTGCCCCGGATCCACTTGCCCACCGTGAAGATCGCGCGCCCCAGGGTACCCATACCTCCTCCTGCTACTGCCGCGCGCGCTTCCTCCTCCGCTTGCTCGGATGGGTAGGGGCTCGCCGCCGGCCGCCGCGCGCGCGGCTGGGGTTTAATGGCGTCAGGAGGCGAGACGGGGGAAGAGAGAGAAGAGGATGCAGGAGGGCGAGGCGATGGCTGCCTGCGGCCGAGGCAGTGGCCACTGGACTGTAGGGGAGAGGAGGCCGGGCGGTCGATGGACCTCGGCCCTGAAATGTTGGGCTGCTTTGTTTGCTGTCCAGTTCCAAGATTTAACTAAAGGGCCTACATAATGGCCCAAACAGTTCAAGAAGGAAATGGATACAACTATGAGAAAATTTCATTTTACATCGATGAACCAGTGCCACGTTCTGAATTTTCTCATCGAACTTCAAAATTGGATATGCTGCCGCTCTCAACTCTTAAAATTGTTTAAATTAACTCCCTATCAAGTTAGAAGTGGTCTTTAAAGAATTTTTATATAATTAAAAAAACCCAACAAATACCTGATAAGGTTCTTAAAACCATGAAAGATGCCTCTAAGCTTCTAAAAAAATCCGAGAAAACTCTTTAGAGATAGATTAGGACATAAGAGATCTAGATAAATATTTAGAGCTCATAAAAATATATCTATAAGATTTCAAAGATTAGATTTAGCTCTAGGAAAATAGAAACACATTTAGGCAAATGTGGAAATTCCCAAAACATTCTAATTGATGTCTAAATGCATTTAAAAAAATTCTCCACAACAAAATATGTGACGAAATTAGCGAATAAAACATACATTTAATTCTAAATGCAATCATGCTGGTAGCATATTATGTTTTTGTTGTAGAAAGTTTTCAAAATGTTTCGACATTGATTAACATGCTTTGGGAAATTTCCATATTTTTATAGATGTTTTTATATTTTTTTCCAATGCTAATTTTTTGGAAGTTTTTAGAGACACTTTCATGATAAATATTGAACTTGGGTTTGTTGTATCCAATCTATATCCAGGGCTTTTCTCATAATTTTGAGAGGCTTAGAGATTGTTTACACTAAAATTTGGGAACAAGAACGTGGGAACTCGAAGCTTCCAGGATTGTGTCATCAAGGAATCGATTAGATGTGAATCGGTATCAGCTGATTTAGATGCGATGACAGAATTGGTTATTTTATAGATGACATTAGCAGACGGCGTTAATGGGCTATGCTTGAATGGCGCCAGGAAGATGTGTCAGACTCTACAAATAAGAAAAATTAGGGTCCAAGTTATTATTAAGTTAGGAAGTTTTCTTTTTGTCGGGGACCAATACTAGGGTACTCGAAGGGGAGAAGCTAATAACCATCAACGATTGATTCATCCGAGCAGTCAAGAGCGTGACTACACCTCTTGCTGGGCTCTGCCTCGTCCGACCCCCTAGGGTCAACTCCACCTCAGCTTACTCCCAAAGGCGAACTCCGTCTCGTTCGACCCCTGAAGGTTGGCTCTGCCTCGCCCGATGTCTGAGGGTTGGCTCCACTTCGACTGACTCCCAAGGGTGGACTCTGTCTCGTCCGACCCTCGAAGGTTGGCTCCACCTCGCCCGACGTCTGAGGGCTGGCTCTGCTTCGACTGACTCCCGAGGGTAGGCTCCGCCTCGCCCGACGTCCAAGGGCTGGCTCCGTTTTGACTGACTCCCAAGGGTAGGCTCCACCTCAGCTGACTCTCGGGGGTAGGCTCCACCTCGACTGACCCCTGAGGGTCGGCTCTACCTTGGCCGACATTTGAGGGCCGGACCCACCTCGCCCGATCCCTCAAACATGATTCCTAACATAAGTTCACGTCGCTGCCAACCACTACGTGCCAGAAAGTACCACTCAAGGTCAAACTTCTGGCATCGTGCAAGGAGCAGTCACATCTCAGCATGACCCGTCCCCACGACATGTCATTCTAGGGAACTCACATCGCCCATAGTGACAGACGCATGGTCATTATACCGCCAACTCCTTGCCTAACCACCGTCTAATGTCAGTCAACCGACGTTAGTTGACTGGCATAATACCGCTAGCACCCTGCATGGCTTTCAGTCGGGGACCCTCTAACCATTCCGTCCGCTCGGATGGGACGAAAGACAAGAATGGCGCACGACGCCCACACGTAAGCTGCAGCAGCCAATAGGACCCTGGTACGCCGCCGCTGCCATCACGATCTACAGGGTCAGCGGGACCCACGCAAAGAGGAGGACGGCGTACCTCTGGGATCCTGATTTTCTCTTTCCTTTTTCCTCATCCCTTCGATTGAAAACCCCTGCTGCCCCTTGACCTATAAAAGGGAAAGCATGGCATCCCGCTAAAGGGACGGCGAATCATCGAACAAACACACCGTATCACACCAGAGACTTGGGAGCTACCTCCCTCTCTCGCTAGTTTGTAACCCCCGACTACAAACTCAGTGCTAGTAAAGCGAGTAGCTCAAAATTGGATGTAGGGACATTAGGCCCAAACCAATATAATCCTTGTGTCCTCTTAGCACGCCTTCTGGGTCAGACACACAATATACAAATTTACTAGCCGGTGCTTACTTGAAACATCGATAGTTGGCGTGTTAGGTAGGGGTCTTTTTGCATGTCTCGACATCAACACTAGGCCTTGGATGGCTAATCGCAATGTCAGGTGGGTCCTAGGCGTGCGCATGTGTTTTGGGAACCTAGACTTCGTCATTATAACAGAGGAAGAGTTGGTGCAGTCTTTCGCTGCCACACAACCCCTCCTCTTCATCGGCCTCGACACAATCACTGAGGCGCTCGAGGAGCTGCAGCTACCTACAACGGAGGTCCACGCCCTTGAAAGCAACCAACCCCTCAGCCTCGACTATGGAAGGCCGCGCATCGTGGATTCGGTGCACGAGCGTCTCAAGCTCCACCACGACATGTGTGACACCCCCCATGCTTGTAGACGTGAAGAGCCCTTAGAACAACCTGAAGAGGATGTACTGGTCCATTAGGCCCAACAGGGCAGTGAGCCACACATTGCGGTTCCAGTGCATGAGCATCTCGGCCTCCACCACGACGCCCGCAACACCCTCAACACCTGTAGGCATGCCTGCAGCGATGCAAAGGAAGGGGCTAGCTATGGGTACCATAAACATCATGGCAGATGCTATGACAGCGGTGATGACCAAAGCCTGAGCCCCAACTTGATGGGACCTCAGGCCTTTGACCGACACACCCTCAAGGGCAAGGCAAAGCAGGACGATGATGTCGACAAAGGCGCCTCCAAGCCTCCCAACAAAAGGAAGAACAAGCGGTGGCGTAGGAGCTCGCTAGCGGCCAACGTCGACCACATGGGGGGTGGAAGCCTGTGGAGGGCACCCCGAGCCACTTTGAGAAGCTGCTTGAAGGGCCATGCCCGAACCATTGTTTCCCCGTCAAGCACCTATACAAGGACTGTGTTCTCTTGAAGCGGTTCTTGTCTGGAAGCTCTAACAAGGGGGGCATAGGACGAAGCCTAGCTAGACAAAGCGTGCGATGTCGCCCCCTTCCCTTGGCCAAGTATGCAAGGACCGCCACAAAGCTCTCCCCACCATAGGAGGGACTACACGTCATCACAGAGATACTCCGACCAGGCACCTACAAACTCGATGGTGAGATCTTCATCGATGCCTAGAACATTGAGCAGCATGTCACTTTTACCCCTAATAAACGTGCACTTCCTCTTATTATTAGTTTCACTTTTGAACTTCCCGGTCTTTTGTGACACCCAACCCCAACAAACGGCGGGGGGTCGAGCCTCACTCAGGGGCTAATAAGGACATATCTATCTAGTAGATAATCTCTATGCCTGCCCCTTTTCCATGATTAAGACTCAAAAGCAAAGTTTGCGGAAATAAACCCTAAGAAAAATTGGTCGGACCATAAGAAACCTATGCCCCAGCGGCTATAACGTCTTTGCTCACCAGCGTAATCAGAGTTTCTTTTCCGTACCCTAGGCTTTTGGGGCCTTAGGCATGGAAAGGGCCAGTATGCTTTAAAAATCTATCCACCTAGCAAACATTCTCAGCGCCCGACCCCCTTTCATGTTAAAACCAAGGAGCTAGGTTTACGGGAACATGCTCTGAGTATAACTGGTCGAGCTTTGGGAAACCTACACCCCAGTGGCTATGACACCTCTACTCACCAGCGTGATCAGAACTGGGTCACCCGCATCCCAAGCTTTCATGGCCTTAACGATAAAAAGGGTTGGAATGCACTAACTTTTTTATATAAAAAGGGGAGAAGAACTAAAAAGTTGTTTGCTATAACAAAATTTAAGAGCTTGTCCATTTATCATGAGTTCCTCGCCTGGTTTATCTACCTAAACTAAATTCTTGCACGGGATGTTCTCATCCTCTGTTTCCATAGGAAAACATTGTCCCAGTAGGTAACACAAGTCAATTGGATGGCTTGACCGACGCCGTGAAATGGGTAGGGAGCAGTAGGATGCCCCATGCAGGTTGTGCCAACCCCGTCATGAACAACGAACCTAGATCCCACTCAATCATATCCGGTAAGAGCTTTCTGAACCCATCACTCTTATCATCAAGGTAAAACCTATGTCCAGGTCGATCGAATGGCTCTAGGAAGATACCAGAAGATGAGCGCATGCCTATCCAAATCTTCCCCGTGAAAGATCCACCGAGCGACGGTTCGCCTTCAAAGACTATGGGCCGCCGTAGGTAAGTAGGATACAGAGCTAAACATGCTCCAATGGCCGCCGTAGGAGTTTGAAGGCTGGCCCACCTATGGGTTCACGGCTGCTCTAGGGCATCCTAGAGTGAGGGGAGGTTAAGGACGGGCCCACTAGTAGCCAATACCCAAAGCACACGGAGCACCTCGGGCGTCCCAACCCTCATTTCGAGTCTTGGATGATGCAGGGTCCATGGTTTTTCCCCGAAGAAAGGCATCGAGCCCTTGGACTAGTCAAATGGATCCAAGAACTATATGGACCGGCCACCAAGAATCTAGAGTCAGTCACCAGCTGACCTCAAACTAGGCTCTCACGAAGGGGATGTCGAGGCTCCACTCGAACAAGCCTGTTAACAACTCATCGAGCACCATGCTCCATCCAGCGAGAAAAGCATGGCACAGCTCAGCCCCTTCATTCTAGTGAATGGACGCATGAGGGACGACGATCGTAAGATGAACCAACCCCCCGACCGAACCCCTGCTACGCGTGGGGGCTCGGGGGCTCAGCATCACAAAGAGACTAAATACGCGGTTGTAGATAGACGATGAGTCACCTCTGACTGCAAAAACCAAGGGTGGGGTAACACATGAAACACAACCGACCCCTACCGAGCCTCACAAGGCTCAGGGGTTTGAGCCGCTCGACCCTAAATTAGGAGACCAGGGTTCAAAGGCCAACCCACAAAGGATGTGAGGTCGCCCCACGTCAAACAAGAGCCAAGGGAGAAAACACATATGAACCCTAGTGGCCTTCACCCGACCCACCTAGAAGCGAATAGGGTCATCTCAACCTTCTCGTTCAATTCTAGCTCCCAGCTAAACCCATAGAATCCCCATTGAGGGGGCATCTGTTGGAAGGCAGGTTAAGGAGCAGTGGAACGTCACATGAAGGCTCTACCGAGCCCGTCATGAACGACGACCTGGATTCCACTTGAACATACCCATTAACAAGCTCACTGAACGCATCACTCAAGTCATCAAGGTAAGTAACGTTAGCTCAACCCCCATGGTTGCAGAGACCATGGATGGGGCAATAATCACAAAGTTGAGCCGACCCTTGATCAAACCCCCGCTACGTGAGGGGCTCAATGAAAATTGGACTCACAAGGAGACCGAACACGCAGTCACAGAATGATAGCTCGAATCCTAGGGAGGGAGTACGTATGAAAACAAGAGATGATTTCTCCTACTAACCTCGGTATCCTCTCCACGATCTTTAGTGACACCTGACCCCAGCAATGGTAAGTGGTCGGATCTCACTCGGGGGCTGATAAGGGTATAAATACACCCTTTCTAAAACAGTCGTCGCGCCTGACCTCTTCCTCACAATAAATCTAGTGGCACGGTCTACGGAAACAAGCGATTGAGCATCGCTAGTTAGACTACGGGAAACCTATGCCCCTACGGCTATGGCACTCTTACTCACCAGCACAATCAAAGTTTCCTTCCTACACCTTGGGCCCCGTGGTTTTAACAAATGGAAGGGTCAGAATACACGAGCCCCTTTCCACACATAAAAAGGGCAAAAAACAATCTTAGTCAAACAAAACAAAAATGATAAGTTTGTGCGATAGTGCAGAATGGCCGAAGTTTGTCTGCTTATTACATGAACGATTACTCAACCTATCTAACTAACTAACCCCTCTGGGGTAGAACTGTGTCTTCCATTTTGTCCGTTAGGTCCCATGAAAGAGGAGCCACCATCGCCTCTATCTCATCCAGCTTGGCATCATTGTAGCTAGGCGTGAAGCCGAGGCTCATCGTCTCTAGGTCGATGCTGTCCCTATAATGAGAACGAGCAATCACAAAGGATTGGTGGACCTCGACGCAAAGGGCATCCCTCTCATGCTGGTGCACTCGTGCCGTGATATCGATGGCATGGGCCGTGAGCAAACTGGTCCTCTCCGATCGCACCACCTCTAGGTCATCATAGACCACTCTGAGGGTGGTGCTCAGGATACTGAGCTCATTGCTCTCTGCCTGAAGGTTCCTCCTTGCCTCGGTGAGGTCTGTGGCCAGCCCAGCAAAGGCACCCTTAGCCTCATAGTTCCAAGCTTGGCCTAGAGGGAGCCAATCTTCTGCTGTGCGTCATTGCGCTCTCAAAGAGCCTTGTCGCGCTCCTCGTGAGCCACACCACGCTCTGAGCGAAGCCTCTCCACGGTTTGGAGTAGTTCGTCCTGCTCCTTGCATAGCTAGATGACCACCGTAGCATCCAAACTTGCCTTCTCCTCCACGGCTGTGAGCTTCTCCTCAACCCCCAGCTTCAGCTCCCGTTTCTTCTCAACCTCGGCCAAAAGGTCGAGGATCCATCGGTGGGTCTTAGCGTCCTTCTAAAGCAGCTTATCCCTCTACCTCCTAACCTTGGTGGCCTCCTCCTTGTCCTCCCGCGACCTCATCGACAGAGCCTCGAATGCCCTCTCGGCCTCGTCCACATGTTGACGGGCCTTGGCCACATGCAATCAGAGACCGTTCGCCTCCTCGGCAATGGGAGTCAGCTCAGCCACCGTCTGCTAGGCAGCGGCAAGTTGGGCCATCACCTTCCCCCATAGCCGTGCCTCCTCGATGAGGCGGTCCTAGGTTCTCCTTTGCTCATGAAGGAACCAAGATTTCTCCTGGCTGTGAGTGATAAGGGACTAAAAAAAGATGATGGTCAGAACACAAAAATACATGAAGAAAGAAGAGGGTGAGTGGAGAGCAAGATCAAGTGAATACCTGGCTAGTGGGAATGATGACTTCGTGTAGGGCACCCCTGGCATGGTTCAAGGCTTCCAGCATGGCCACAATCCCCTTGTTGAGACTCTCCCGCTCCATGCTCTTAGTGGTATCATCGAGGGTGAAGAGTGTCGACGTTGGGTCCTGTGGATTCATCCACCGGCGTAGGGGCTCATCCCACGTGGGTGAGTAGCTACCCCCCGATGCTAGGGTCAGGGACGATTCCCTATTAGTCCTCTCTACCACCACCACGATGTCTGGGGACCCCTCGGCCATGTCCCCCTCCATCTGACCCACATCGGGCGCCGTCACTTGGGCCACCATTGGCGTAGGTCATGCCATTGCCTTGGGCACCGCCGCGGCTGCATCCGGCTATGTCTCGCCTATCATAGCTACTGCCACCTCTGCCTGCATCGGCGGGACCTCGATCGATAGTGTTGCACCTACCACGGTCGGTGCCACAAGCGCGGCCGGCAGCTCCATCCGCCCCATCGTCGGCGACGGTATCACCTCCATTGCTAGCTGCTCGGTGACCTCCGAGGGCGTCCTTCGAGCCCCAGCACCTACTTGTCCTGTCGAGGGCACGGGCACCACTATGGGCGATGCATTACCGGCCGACAAGGCAGTCACACTAGTGTCGCTCCCACCCAAAATGGGCATGGCGTCAATCGATGGCTGCCGCCCCACTTGAAGGGCGACACCCTTCTCTAATGCCATCACCAAAGGATTATGCCGCTTCACGACGCTGCAAAGAAAGAAAAGCATAAGTCACGATGAAAACAGAGAAAAACAAAGGAGCTGGTGACTTACATTGCCGTTGTTGGACGACGAATACGTTTGGGGGGGCGAACCCCCAGAACCTTGCTCCACCTCATCGGGGCAGGGCCGTTTCAAGCCTGCTCCCTACTCCTAGGCAGAGGGGTTTGCTCACCTTGCATCTTGTGGCATGACAATAGAGCCACCCACCTCCACCGACACCTCGGGTGCAGTGGCAGATCCGCCCGCCCCTGTTGGCTCCTAGGGTAGGCTAATGGTCCTGTCTGTCTCCACCAGCCCTACGGACGTGCCATCCCCTCCATGAAATAGGAAGGGCCTTGACTCCTACAATGATAAGCGGATACCCATCAGCACATCCTCGCTCTCTAGGTCATCCCACTCAATGTCGTCGACTACCTCATCATCATCTTCCTCATCATCATCGTCGTCGCTGTCAGTGTCCTCCCCTTGCTCCCACACCCACAATTTCTACTGCTTTTCTTCCTCTCGTCCTCTTTCGCCTTCCTTTGCCGCTCGGCCTTGGTGCGATTCGCAGCCCTCATGGATGGATCCCTCGACAGCAGAGCTAGGAGAACCATAAGGACAAGGTCCCTTGGCTGGTCCCCCCATCTCAATGTTAGTGTCAAGGGGTCGGGAGATCAATTAAAGAGGAGGCATTAGGAAAGGAAACTTATGAAGACGATGTAGCCCGGTTCTGGCCACATCGGAGGGTGCCCCGGCACTGGGTACATGAAATCAAGAGGGACGCCTACATCGTCCCAAGAAGGCTCCATCGCCTCCTGTGACTTTGGAGGAGGAGAGCGCTCCCTCGGCCAACACCGTCCCGATGAATGATGCCTCGGGCGCCATCATATACAGTGAAAGCTCGCGTCTCATTAGTGGCACCACCCTCCTCACATGGTAGGTCCCAATGATGCTCGACCCCTTCAAGCCCCTCTCCTTTAGAATGCAGATGGTGGCAAGGTGGTCCCAAATCTTCTTCTTATCCTTCTCTAGGACACCCCACTTCCACGAATCTGGGGCCTCTTCGATTAGGCGCCCGGACAACTCTAGCAGGTGGGCAGCAGTGTCGTTCTTGAGATAGACCAATGCAAATGCCACCCTTTATTGGAGGTCGACAACCACATCAATGGGTACTCGCTGACCTAGTTGTTCCAAAGGTGGATGCCGGTGCATCCCATAGGCATATTCAACTCCTACTTCTTCTCCCTCTTCTTCTGGAGGGTAACAGCGAAGAAGTGCCACCACAGATCAAAGTGGGGACTAATCGTAGGAATCCCTTACACAGGGTTATGAATGCCACCATGTGCTAGATTCCCTTAGGATTGAGGTGCTGTAGCTCAATCATGTAGTAGTGCAGTAGCCCCCGAAGAAATCTATGAGAAGAGGTAGCGAACCTACACTCATGGAAGTGCGTGAACAATATCACATAGCCAGCGAGCGGCAACGACATGTCCTCCTTGCAGGGCAGCAGCCACTCATCCATGGTTCATGCGTAGAGAAGACCATGATAGATGAGGCTGTCCATACGCTAGAACATGATGTCAGAGCGGCACCATGGATCCATTAGATGATGTTGGTGGGTGAATGCGAGCTCGACGGCGGCTGGGACACGGATGTAGGAAGCCTAAGCGATTGACGGCGGTGGTTGCAGATGCGAAGGCAAGAAGGCAATGTATGAAACCCTAGGGATGAACCCTTTGGTTTTATAGGGGCAACGGACATGAGGGAACCAACCGTCTACCTAGATCTCCATGCCCACCACGATTTGCTATAACATCACACCGCGGGATATGCACACGCAATCCCTATCCTTTCCCTCGGAAGACACGCCGGATGTTTTGCCTCCCTGGGTAGGCCATGACTCATTATGACTAAGAGGAATACATATCAAAAAACACCTCTACGGCCCGTCTAGGCCTAGGAGTTTGATGGTTGTCCCATCAACGGGTTCGATAGCCGCTCTAGGCACCCTTATGATAAGGGATGGAAAGGGATGAGCCCCGCAAGTAGCCAGTACCTAGACGCATGGGCACCATAGACATCTTAGCCCACGATCAGGTCTTAGCTAGGCTAACCCTAGCCGAATCTCGGTGAATAGGATATCGAGACCCTAATCGAACTATCTAGCTAATGAATCACCAAAACTCATGGCCATACCTACGAAGGGTTTGACCTCAGCAAGAAGGAATCACCGTTCCTAGAACACGCCGCAGGCAACAAAAGAAGGCCAAGGCCCCCAGAGTCCTCCCTTTCGAAAAACCTCTGAAGGAGTATTCTACTCCTCCGCAGCCTGTAGGCTCAGGGACTACACCCACCGGGTGCGCTCGCATGCACCCACTGACAAGTCAAAAAAACCCCTAGGTGATTCTACCCGAATTGCCCAAGGGCTCGGAGGCTACTGTCAGGGACCAATACTATGGTACCCAAAGAGGAGAAACTAATAACTATCAACGATTGATTCATCTGAGCAGTCAAGAGCGCGACTACACCTCTTGCTAGGCTTTGCCTCGTCCAACCCCCTAGGGTTAGCTCCACCTCAGCTGACTCCCAAAGGAGGACTCCGTCTCGTCTAACCCCAAAGGTTGGCTCCGCCTCACCCGATGTTCGAGGGTTGGCTCCGCTTCGACTATCTCCCAAGGGCAGACTCCATCTCGTCCGGCCTCCGAAGGTTGGCTCCACCTTGCCCAACGTCTGAGGGCTGGCTTTGCTTCGACAGACTCCCAAGGGTAGGCTCCGCCTTAGCTGACTCTCGGGGGTAGGCTCCACCTCGCCCGACGTCTAAGGGCTAGCTCCGCTTCGATTGACTCCCAAGGGTAGGCTTTGCCTCAGTTGACTCCTGAGGGTAGGCTCCACCTTGGTCAACCCCTGACGGTCGGCTCTGCCTCGGTCAACGTCTGAGGGCTGGCCCTGCCTCGCCCGATGCCACGAACACGGTTCCTAACAGAAGTTCACATCACTGTCAAACACTACCGGCCAGAAAGTACTACTCAAGGTCAAACTTCTGGAATCGTGCAGGGAGCGGTCACATCTCAGCATGCCCATCCCCATGACATGTCATTCTAGGGAACTCACATTGCCTATAGTGATGGATGTGTGGTCACTGTGCTGCCAACTCCTTACCTGACCACCATCCAACGTCAGTCAACCAACGTTAGTTGACTAGCACTATACTGCTAGCCCCCACATGGCTTTCTATTAGGGGACCCTCTGACCATTCTATCCGCTTAGATGGGACAAAAGATAAGAATGGCGCATGATGCCCGCACGTAAGCTGTAGCGGCCAATAGGACCCCGCTACGATGCCACTGCCATCACGATCTACAGGGTCAGTGGGACCCACGCAAAGAGGAGGACGGCGCACCTCCTGGAGCCTAATTTTCTCTTTCCTTGTCCTCCTCCCTTGGGTTAAAAACCCCTGCTTCCCCTTGACCTATAAAATAGAAAGCCAGGCATCCCGCTAAAGGGGCGGTGAATCATCGAACAAACACACCGTATCGCACCAGAGACTTGGGAGCTACCTCCCTCTCTCTATAGTTTGTAAGCCCCTACTACAAACTTATTGCTAGTAACACGAGCAGCTAGAAACTGGACGTAGAGACATTCGGCCTGAACTAGTATAATCCTTGTGTCCTCTTATCACGCCTTCTGGTTCAAACACGCAATATACAAATTTACTAGCCGGTGCTTACTCAAAACACCGACACTTTTATTCCAAGAATTGTAATAAGTCGTATTTGAGTGGGATTCATATTTGGGTTCTGGATATAAATATTAGACCTTGGTTATTGTATAAAAAAGGACAAACACTTAATCAATACAATCTTTTCGGTTTTCGCCATCGCATTAGGAGTAGGAGTATTGTAGATCTCGGAGAGTTCTTCAGCAAACAGGGCTACATCGACTGATCGACCTCTAGCTTGCTTGTGAGTACCGTCATGACTTGTATTGTGCTTATAAAGCTGCATCAGCTGATTGATCTTTTATGAGCCATAATATAAGTTAGTTATCGATCTATATTGTAGTTTGTAAGGCTACATCAGCTGATTGATCTTTTACGAATCATAATATAGATCAAAGTTATCGATCTTGTGTTAAATAACTTATTGTTTAATACAATATCACCGGTTATCGAATCTGCTAAGATTAGTAAGATTTTTTCTTGCTGTTTTTGGTTGATTCATCAGTTATCGATCTTGTTATAATTAATGTTTTATTAATTATAACAAATCACTCGATTGAGATAGAGATAGATAGGCATCATATCATCTTAATTGGTCATCCTTTGATCTGGTCATGCTATAAATCTTATAATTGATGGCTTAATTCAGCTAGATCGACTATTTTATCACTATTCCAATCAAACATAGTGTGCATCCAAAGACATGTTTCAATCTTAAATAAACTTACTAGTTAATGAGATCTAATCTAATGACACTACTATAGCTGCATCAATCCAGTCAAACCTCACTGGTAAGACTTTAGATTAGAAATTATCGATTAGTGGACTTGTTCATGATCAAGATATGCATTATGTTTGTTTGCTATGACTGTATCGGCTATTTTAGCCGATTTGCCTATACTCTCATGCATATAGCATGTTTTCATGAATCTATGAACATATAGATGTTTTATAGATTTTTTTGGCTTTAGTTTATTATCATTATCATAGCTGCATCGATCTGATCGAACCTCATGGTTAATGATAATAGATTAGATTCAAACTGTTTGTAGATTCATTTATATTAGACAGTCAATTTGTTCGCATGTTATACTCTTTTCATCAAACTTATCGGCTCGACGCTTTATATCGATCATGTTCCATTTAGCCGATGATGCTTTCTGATGATCCATGAGAATCAGTTATTTTGATTCAAATCATTATCATTTAATATTAGCCGATAATCCTTGATTTAAAGATCTTCATTTCATAGATACACCGGATATCGACTATTTAGTCGATAGCCTTATTGAATCGGCTATCTAGTCATACATTTGAAACTGTCTAGTACAACACCGATATGTTTTACTTTAAATTACTAATAAGATTTTCTCTTCTTATCAATTGTACGTCAAATTGACTGGCACGTCATTGGGTTTTTAGAATCGGCTAGTTCTATGTTGAAGCCAAGCAGATCTCTGGTCTTGTTCCACTCAGATCATCCAACTTGCTGTGTGTGATCACATCGCCACTTTTTTGTGTCAACAGAGATATTTTTCATTGTTTAAAAACCCTAATATTTGTTTGTTGATATTTTAAACTAAAAATACAAAAACAACTCCATATCGGAGTAGTGAAATAATTTAGATATTTTCTAGGGTTGAGGGGATAAGATATTTGATTTTAGAGTTTGAGGATAAAAATGAGACTATGACAATAACGCTTTTTTGTGAATCTCATCACTCTTTATCATGGCCCAAATCACTATCCTAGTATTTTTTTTTTGCATTGGACTCATCCGTACTTACTCCCTCTGTCCCCAATTAATCGTCGTCGTTGGTTTCCGTGCTAAAAGTTAAACTCGATTTGTAGAAAATACATACAACATTTATATAATCAAATAAATTTATTAAAAAACTAGATTCAAAAATCTATCTAATGATATTAATTTTGTACCATAAATATTAATATTTTTAAATATATTTAGTCAAACATGTTTCTTGGGAAGCGAAAACGACAAATATTTAAGGACGGAGGGAGTACACTTCAACCATTCATGTACTCCCTCCTCCCATAATAAGTGCACTTCTAAAGTTCAAAATTTGTCCCAAAATAAGTGCACCTACATATAAAATAGGGATAATTGTCTGTTGGACATCCAAAGTGATGGTCCTTTGCTGGCGGACACCCACTTTGGAGCATTTTGTCAGAAGACACTCTGGTTCGTTAAAATTAGGCCACAGGACACCACGGACCGGTTACAGCCGATTAAGGAGAGAGAAAACTTTATTTTGGACATCAGGTGCCCCTGAACCACACTTGGGTCCACCCCTAACCTGGTCTGGTTGGACCCATAAGAATCGGCCCCAACTCGGCCGTTAGGGTTAGGTTGCGTGTTGTCCCTAATCCCACACTCTATTCCTCGTCGCCCACTCAACTCTAGTGCTCGCTGTCCACCCCAGTGCCCACCGCCACTGACACCTCCAGCCTCGGCCGTCATCTACCACCATGTGGGGTTGAGGATCTAGAGCACCCCTGCCGACCCGAAGATGTAGTCCCCCAGCAAGAAGAACATGTAGTGCCCTGGTTCTCCGCCTAGGGTTCCTCAATTGAAATGGATTCCAAAAGGGTGAGCTTTTTTGAACATGTACTCTTTGGATTTGTATGCCTGTGGATGCGTTAGAAAGGTTGCGGTTTGAAATCGTTTAGTTTGGTTCTTTTCCTTTGTTTTGATTTAGGATGGATCCGATGGCGGCGTGGAGGTTGGAGATTAGAGTACCTACCTATGTAGAGCAAAGATCAGATGGGCTCGATGATTATCATATAGTTGCTAACTACATGCATGTGGTGGACAAGGATCTCTTCAATTGGATGGGTTTTCATGAGTTGCTTTGTTAGGAGATAGTTCATGGTTAGGATCAAGAACTGCAGGTTACTTTGTTTGACAAAACCAAGGATGAGAAAGTGTGCATAGATTCTGATTCTGTTCTATTACATGCATTTGATGTGTATTGGAACTATAGGAAGCTGCCACTGACTGTACAGGTTGTTGACATTGGTCCTCATTTGTTACAGTCTCAGTTTTCCAGTGCCAATGCCTCTGTTGATAGTTAGTCTCTTATTAGCACACAACAGAGTCAGGTCAATTGTCTACCACTAGCTATGGTTTTGCCTGATGATATTCCAATGCCTAATCCAGTAGATGATAATAATGTGGAAACTATTCATATTCCAGTGCCTAATCCAGTAGATGATCATAATGCTAAAGCTATTCATATTCTAGAATGTGTTAATAACCCTGATGTTGCTGCTGATACTGAGGTTGATAATCCTGATGTGGCTGCTAATTCTGATGTGGCTGCTAATCTTGATGGAGATGGTAATCCTAAGGTTGATGCTAATCCTGAAGGTGATGATAATAATGAGGATGATACTAATGCTAATGATGACTAGGGAGTGTCTGATGAAATTGAGTATGTAGGAGTAGATGATGAGAAAGAGAAGTACAAGGATGTGCTAAATGATTATGGTGATGATGACTGTGATTACTATCCTGACACTGACCAAAATATGATGACTCACTAGTCGTGGATGATGAGAGGACCTATGAGGGTGTGGCACATGTGACTGACATAGATAACCCTAAGATAGTTGTTGGTGTTACTTTTAAAGATGGTTTATGTTTTAAGAGGTGTATTAGGCAATATGTTGTGCTTAATGAAGTTGAACTTGTAGTTTCTTATAGTGGGTCATGGTGGTACAGAGCATATTGTAAGGCCAAGAGGTGTAGGTGGAGGATTCATGCATCTTAGTGTCAAGATGGGAAGACATGGCCGGTATGTGTTCATTTTAGAGTTTGATTTAGTGTTTGATTCAGGTCTTAATGAAGTTGTATACTAACTATTCACATTGTTTCCTTGTTTTACTGATTGGTGTAGATTAAGAAGTTACCACACAAGCATAACTATGCCAGCACAAGCAAAGTCCAATGGAATTGTATGGCTACCAATCACTAGGTCAAGGACAGAGTTATAAACTGGCTCAGGGAGGATCCAACTCTTGGGGCTAAAGTTTTGAAGGAGAAGTTGGAGGAGAAGTACTGCATCTAGGTGAGCTACTACATTGTTTGGGATAGCCGACAAATGGCCTTAGATGAGGTAATGGGTGGCTGGGAGGACAACTTTGTACTTGTGTTTTCTTGGAAGAGAGAGATTGAGAAGATGAGTCCTGACAGTGTTGTAGAGATTAAGTGGAAGGTTGTGGATAAGAAGAGAAGATTCAGTAGGATGTTTGTAGCACTGAAGCCATGCATTGATGGCTTCCTCCAAGGTTGTAGACCTTATCTAGGAATTGATTCCATGGTTTTGATAGCAAAGTGAAAGGGGCAGTTAGCAGCTACAGTAGGGATTGATGGCCACAACTAGATGTTCCCAGTGGCCTATGGAGTATTTAGCAGTGAAACCAACGAGAATTGGGAATGGTTCATGAAGATGCTACACAAGGCTATTGGATCCCCACCTGGTCTTGTTATTTCAACTGATGCAAGTATGTTTCCTTTATTGTTTGATGCAGTGTTACATTTAGTGTTTCATCCCATGCAGCCTGACATTATTTCCTTTGTTGCTAACTATAGGTAAAGGAATTGATAAGGATGCTACCAAAGTCTTCAGAAATAATGTAGAGCACAGAGAATGCATGAGGCATCTTGTCAAGAATTTCTAGAAGAGATTTAGGGGAGAAGTGTTTGAAAGGAACTTGTGGCCTACATCAAGGTGCTATAGACAGACAACCCATGATAGGCACTGGAATTAGATGCTCAAAGCAAGCCCAAAGGCAACAACATGGCTGTTGGAAAATCACAAACAGTTATGGGCAAGGTCCAAGTTTAGCACAACAAGCAAATGTGACTATGTCACCAACAACATAGCTAAGACCTTCAACAATTGGAATAGGGAGCTGAAGTCCTTACATATTGTAGATCTCATGGACAAGATAAGGCAGTTGATCATGGAGAGGTTTTGCACAAGGAGGCAACTGGCCTCAAAGTTGTATGGGTTCAAGATTTTGCCGCATGTCATGGAGGAACTGCACAACAAGAGTAGAAATCTAAAGTACACCATTCACAAGAGTAGCCCAATGGAGGGAGAAGTAGGAGTGAATAAGGACCTAGTCCAATGGAGGTTCATTGTTGATCTGGACAAGAAAGAGTGCACTAGTAGAGGTTGGCAGTTAACTGGTCTGTCTTGTGTGCATGCCATAGCTTTCATTGGCACAAGAAGAGTTAAATTAGAGGACTTTGTTGACCATTACTACTCTGTAGAAATGTTCGAAGCAGCTTATGCAACTATTGTGCCTCCTATGCCAGGCAAGGAAGAATAGGAAAATGTGGAAATTGGCTTCAAACTCCTTCCTCCTAAATGCAATAGAGCAGTATAAAGGCCAAGGAAGAGAAGGATGGTTGGAGTTGAAGAGGGTAGGTTAACCAGCAAGGGCAAGAGAAGGTGTAAAAGGTGTGGTGGACTTGGCCACCTCTAGAAAACCTACAATGAAACTGTCCTAGACGCTGATGCACCACCACCTGCACCACCAAGAAGAAGAAAAGGACTTATAAGCCAAAAGTGGTCGAGATTATAGAAACCAGAGATGATCCATCTAAGAAGAGGAAACTATGTAGTAAGAAGAAGAAGACAACTCCAACTGAGCCTACACCTCCTGATCAAACTATGTAGTAAGTGATCCATCTCTTGGCACTATTTTTTAGTTAGTTTAAAGGCATGACTAGTTTAAAACATGTTAACCACATGTTTCATCTTGTAGGGTTCCAAACTCCCCGGTCACTAGGAGGTAGGCCAAACAGCAGTGGTAGATAGCCCAAGGGTAGTAACTAGGAGTCAGGCTACCTCAATGCTGACATCCAGTCCAAGCGCATGCACTAGGAGCAAAAGGGGCCTGATGGATGTCTAAGCACTACAAGCAACACAGGAAGAGAATAAAGCTTTTGAATTCTATGCTTTTGTGTGATTTTGTGTGCTTTTGAGCCACCTGTGCCATATGAACTTGGCAGAACTTGGTATTGTAATGTATTAAACATGGTATTGTAATTTGGCATATGAACTTGGTAGAACTTGGTAATGTAGTGAACTTGGTAATGTATTCTTGTGAACTTGAAGGCTTGGTAATATAGTGAATTCAAGGTTGTTGTTACTTGTTGTATGTTGCTGACCTTATTCAAGTTGGTCATGCTAAAAATTTATTAACCTAGGCAATGTCACATAACTTCATTTCTTTCATTTCACAAACATTACCTATGGCAGAACTACCTAATCTAATGCCCTCCCAAGAGTACTTATCTTCCATTAGACACTAAGTACCCAAAAGAGTGCACCAAATCATGTTATTCTGTCAAGCACACCCCATGGGAGAACTCAAAAATCCATATTTTTCCATCAGGATCATAAATGAGAGAACAAAGCTTACAACATTTTTAACCATTTCTTACATCACTTCATTACAACATTAGAGTACTTAAACAAGTTGAATGCAATAGTGAAATTAAGACAGTTTTACATGTAAAAGAGTTTATACAGTTTAGGTTTACATTTTTTATCTTGCAGCGGAGAACAACATATGATTAGAATTACAGCAAAAATAAAGATCAATGGTGAATCATAAAACTTTTCTTCTAAAAACTTTTAGTGAGGGTTATAAATAAATACTACGGTCGTAGCATGAAAGGAATCCTCTCTGAGTCCACCAGGAGGTTTCCACACACAAAAGTCATCTACCATCCATTGGTCACCTACAACAGGAGAAATAAAACCCTAAGTACTTGATTGTACTCAGCAAGACTTACCCGACAGGAGGAAAATAAAAGACTCTAAGGATATGCAATGCTTATTTGGCTTGTGGGTTATTGCATCTGCGGAAGCATTACTAAACGTGCGTCCTTATATTAAATTTTATTAGCAGTCATCATTAGTTCATTAACTATCCATTCTATGTGAGCACCTATGCTACTTTCAAGCAGGTGGTAAGCAATCAGAACCATTTTATCACCTTTTAAGTTCTAGTTCTTACTACGGTGCTAGACCATAGCCAAGTCGGTACCATCTCATAGAAATGATGATTAACCAATGTATCCCAACTGAGTACCCTGAAACACATGCCCCATTTATACCCTAGGCACAAACAAGACCAACCCATTTCACTCTTGTCGAGGGGTCTAGGTCCCCGTCCAAACTTGGACTCCAAGCCCCCACACTTGAGACCTAGTCTCAGCATGGTGCTTAGACCTTCACCTTTCCCCGCCTCCAATCAGTCGGTTCGGAAAGAGCCGGAACCCACGATAAGAGCGCAACGAGCCTTCCCGCTCCCATAAGCAAGTATGTGCTCAGGATAATAAGTCAATGACCTGACTACCATCCATAACAATGGACAGTCCTTAATCGACACAGGCGGAACAAGTGCAATCCGAGGCTCACTCAAATGCCTAACCAAGTCCAGATCTAAAGTATCATCCCGTCCAGTCTCCAATTACCCTCCATATATATTCCATGTGATAGTAATATAATAACAACAATAATATCTTTACTATCTCTCACGAGTGACAGGTAATCACTCGATTTCTACCATATCCTATAGCATAGCAATCTACATGATCCTGACATACTAGTAGGACTCATAGGATAAGGATATATATATATGCAAGTGGTTTTCATTCAACTCCTTAAAACTTAATGCACAAGCATAAAATAAAGTGTAGAATAATAGAGGTTATGCACTGGGGCTTGCCTGGGTAAGATATAACCAAAAGTTAGCATTCCATCATGGCGACACAATCATCAAGCATCATCTTTTCTGCTACTCCAGATGACTCCGGAATCCGTCATCGTTCCTATTATATACGTGGATGCAACACAGAGACGTAAATAATCAATGGCAACTGCAACTCTTATCACACGATTACGCCTCTCAAGCTAACAAGTTAGCTCTAATGACTAACGTACTAGGTCACATGTCTACGTTGTTGAACAAGGTACTATTTTCCCACAAGTGTTTTAGTTATAAAATCCCTAGGTGTTTCTTTATTTCATTTTATTGATTTAATATATATTCGAACTAGGGCTCAATAGCTATTCGAGCAAACTAATTATTATGGAGCTACAAAAATTACAGTGAGCACCTAATAATATTAGGAATTTACTGTGAAATTTTAGAGCCAACACTATCACCAATTTATTACAAAATTCCTACAAGTTTATATCCTAACAATATTAAGCATCTCAAATTAATTAGCGAACTCCTAAAAATATTATGAAACTAGGTGAACAAGATATACTAGCAGATAGATCATGATCTTAGGATCCTAACAAAATTAGTTTCACAATTTTTGGTCAACTACACAAATTTATATTGAATTTACGGTGACGGCCGGCCCAATTGGCCCGCTGCGCGAGCGCATCTACGCATTAGCAAAAGAGCCCCCGTGTTTTTAGACAATCAAACGGTATAGCGCAACACTATTCCCACATACTCAAGCTTTGCACAAGGCACCCTGAGTTGTGTAATCTTTGCAATGAGGCGGTCCCTAGCGTCCCCGCATGCGACGGCGTGGAAACCGCTGGCAAACCACGGTCGCACCGAGCAAAAGGGACCTGTTCTAACCAAGCTAAGGGACCGACCACCATCTATGGTTTAGATGGCGACAATGGTAGCGATGGGATACTAGGAGGTGCCCTAGGATACGTTGCAATGATAGGCGACCGTTCACGGTGATGGCGTTGCTGTTCCAGTGAACGAGGATGATGGAGAAAGAGTAGAAGAGGTGCGTGAGCACCAGTGTCATGCCACTAGAGCAGCCGATGCGTTGATGAGGATGGAGAGACCTTGTGTGGCGCTGGCCATGTGCGAGCGACAATGGCTACAGCATACCGAGGTAGGCATGGTTGTGTCAGCTCACTCCTAGCGGGATCTTCAGTGTAGCTAGGGCAAGCACCAACACCAGGGGGTTAAGACGAGTCTAAAGCCGACTTGAATTGAACAGAGACCAAGCGTATAGACTTACCCCCAAAACATGCCATACTACGATGATGAGATGACCAGCGATCATGAAAATCTGAGCTTGTCCTTGCCAAGGCACGGTAGGGCCTTGATCGAGGTTGCCTGGCTAGCTAACTCCCTATGCTATGTACTAATGCAAGGAATCAGACTATGAAGCCCTGAGCTAAGCGAATCGATGGGTAGAGAGTGTGGTGCTCTTGTCACAGTCATGTCGTGGAGAGGCACATGAGTGAGCATGAGCGAATTAAGATGGGCGGCTCTGATTGATAGCTACAATATGAGCACATATGTACAGGTGATGAGACAGGGGAGGGCTTGGCGCGACATGCTTGAATTGGAGTGGCTAGACCCAAGCAGGGCCCATCGGCATCGGCTAGCAGGGCAAGGCGAGGCAGGGAGGCGTCCCATCACCATTGTGACCAGGGTCATTGGCCTAGGCGTGACGAGTAGTGGAACACGCTCGGGGGGTCGACATGGTAGGTGGATCGAAGGGTGAGGCGAGCGCCACGTTGGCCGAGCAATGACCACCGTAGCCAAGGCTTACCCTACGCGCGGCATCACGGCCAGCCACCCGAGCATGAAGCACACGTAGCAGCAGGAGCTAGGCCATAGCCAGCTGAGATCGGTCAACGCTAGGCCATAGGTGCTGCGTGGCATCACCCAGGCACGCGAGCTGGCCACAGCCTAAGCCCAGCGCCAGCAGTGCCCACGTGCGCAGTGACTGTGAACTCGGACCGAGAGGTAGCAACTGGTGACATGCACGCATTTTAAAGCAAAGCAAAAGCTGCTAACGATCATGATTGAGGTTCAACTAATTCCCCTAACCAAAAGCCAACAATACTAGCTATCAAGCGGAGCAATCGCCATGAGCAGGAAGCAACTAGAGAAGGTGATAAAAGAATGCCTACATGAGCTTGCCATGCTGAACGCCAGTTCGCGAACAAAGCGCCAACAACATGGTTTCAACACGTTTTAACGAAGTTTGGGCAATTTTTAAGAGGGCAACGTGACACCCAATACCACTACCACCTATACCATACTCAAGTACTCACTTAGAGACAACCAACAATACAAGAACATGAAACTAGTGTTTAAACAATTTAGTTAGAATTTGAATGCCAAAACGTCATTGTCTCCTTCCTTTTTAGACTTAGAATAGGCAAGGATTCAGTTTGAACTAAACAACCATTAGCACTTTTGCCACCATTTTTCTAATAGGTCTAAACTTTATTAACTTCAACCAACAAGTACTTCATGCAATAGTCCATACTTTATACTAAACCATAGGAACAAAATATTTAAGCACTATTTAATTATTTTGCTCAATATAATTCTCCAAAAATGATACTTTAAACATAAGTTCAAGCGCTTGCCGCCTAAACGAAAAGGGCTTATTTTCATTTCAAATTTGATTTTTGAGCTCCCAAGATCACTAACTAACAACATTTATTCTCCAAAATTAAAGTTGCATGTTTATCTACATAACTTGCTCTTCGAACTTTACTTAAGCACTATACACAAGTTATATTTCATCTTTGTTTATAAAATTTGTTTTTCGTGCCAAACAATTAAAACTACTTATTCTATTTTTCTTGTTAGGATTTTCATTAGCACTTTCACGCACTAAGTCAATTAACTTAGATATTTATTTGATTTCTCTCAACCACAAAAGTGAGTCACGTAAGATTCGCTTATCATTTCATGTGCGCTTTAAATTTCAAAACCCGAGAACATGTTTTGCTAATTTCTCTTATGCCTTAATTTTGGTGCTAAACAAGCTCATAACACTAGGGGTGTTATATCCTAGCACTCCTCAAGCATGGATACTAAGTCCCAAGGGTGCTAAGCATGTGCAAAGACCGGCCACACACTCCTTTTATAGCCCCAAGGGCTAAAATAGCCATTACCCCCTTCCCTGGGCACTTTTTGTACTGACTGGACTTGCTGCTGCAGTGACCGGACATGCAGGTCATAGAGTCCGGTCATAGAGTTCGGTCGCTCCTCGTGCGCCACGTGTCCTAGCCGTTTGAAGATGATCGTTGCTCGCCAATGGCTAGCTCCCGCGCGCGCATACTCCTGACCGAACGCACCTAGGTCCAGTGACCGAACGTGTCGAGGCTGTGTTCGGTCACCAATGCGCCTTTGCACAATTGATCGGACTCACCTTTCTCCTACGACCGAACTCGACTCTCCGAGAGTCCCGTGACTTCCAGAGAGGTTCTAGAGAGCTCTTTTGATGACCGGACGCATCAGGTCATCATGGACCGGACACTTCATGTGTCCGGTCGCTCCTGGACGCATTAAAAACACTAATCGGACTCTATGACTAGACTTGCAGGTGATGACTAGATGCACAGGTCATAGAGTTCGGTCACAGACCTTTCAACGCTAAAACGGCTATAACCCTTAGCTCCAAACTCCGAATTTGATGATCTTAGACATTTTGGAAAGCTTACTCAGAGGGCTACACATCCAACTTGCATATTTGATCCAAATAATAGTGGATCAATGTAGAATTCCAATCCAAGAGCCATCACATAGTTCGAAGCACACCGAAAAGCCTTTCTCTCTTCTCCAAGTTGATCCAATTCAACTCCAACAACTTCTCCTTAGCAAATGTGCCAACACCACCAAGTGTAAACCACCATGTGCATCTATGGGAGTATAACCCCCAATACCAGCAGGGCTGTACATGGGCCGAGCTACTAGGGTAGGCCTAGCCACAAGACTGCTCATGGGCCATGCCACTGGTGGAGGCCTAGCCTATGAGACGACGTCGTGCGAGGCATGACATAGGTTGACATGCCTCGTAAGACTACGTAAAGACCTTCGATGATCTAGGAAACCTGCTCGGATATGTCAGATCCCGTAATATCTATAACTTCCTATCTTGTAAAACCGATCAGGATAGAAACAATCGATCTGTAACCCTACCTCCCGAGCAATATAAGGCGGGTAGAGACCCCCTCGTTTGGATCAGATCATATGCAATACAATCCACAAAGACATAGGGCATAGGGTATTATGTCAAGCTAATGGCCTGAACCTGTCTAATCGTTGTCTCTTGCATTCTATGTCACCATCCGGCTCCCTCACGTGCACCACCACCGATTCATCTACTACTGTGGGCATAACCCTCGGTAGACTGCCGGACATATTTCATTGATAGTGGCACGCCAGGTAGGGGGTGTACATGCTGAATTCATGGCATACCAGATGGTCACTTTCTCGAGCTCCATGGCCTTTCCCGAGCCGGGCCAGATCTTAACAGTCGGATCCATGACTTGGGTCATCAGCCTCGACGGCAATGGGGAGATCATGGAGACGGTGCAGGATCACCCTGCGCCAATCACGCCAACACCTGCAACGACATCTTCGATCCTGGTGCCCCGCCGCTGGGTTAGGAGATCCATCAGTAATGATAATTTGATCGGATCCATCGATCGGGTCACGGACCTCTTAGCGGAATGTCAGCTCCTCGTGGATTCGGTCTCAGATCAATCTAGAGCGAGCGATGAGTTTCCCGTACTCTAAGATCACCAAGCCACTACAACCGAGCGACCTACTCGGCCACATCGTTCAAGGCAGCTAGATTTTGATATGGAGATCACGACTACTCCAGAGGGGCACATGATGTGGCGCCGACCACTTCCCGCTATCAGCCTATGTTTGGCCTACTACGAGGCCCCGATGGAGGACCCACCTAAGCCCTATCCCTTTGGGCTAAAGGGTGTGGGATCTGCATACCAGAACGCCATCCACCATCTCTTTGTCGACCACATCAAGTGCGACCACATCACCGACCTCTACATCCTCGACCGGACGGACTCCGGTCATCCCACACCCGTGGTCAACATGGTGGCTGTTCGCTAGCTTTTGGATGAACCCTCTCTTTCAACCGAATCTCTCCATAATGTTCTGAACGAGAGCCCCCAACGATTATTCCGAGGGCTCAACTAAGACCGCATCTAGCTGCCTTGCTTTCCCTCTAGGTTTTAGGGGCATGATCTTCCACATCAGCCACGACAGCGACACCAAGGACGGTGAAACCGCTGATGAGCGCGAAACTCGTCTAGCGAAGAACGTCGATCGCCAATGTCGCTGAGATGCAGAAGCAGCCCAAGTGGCCAATGAAGATGGTCACGACCCGCTTCGCCATCAACGTAATCTGGAGGAGGTGTTTGACATGGTGGGCGACCAGCCAATCTAACAAACTCTAAGCACCAATCTAGCCATCGCTTTCAACGAGCTCGATAAACTCCCTCACACTCCAGAGGTCGAGAACGTCTGAGCGCATATCATAGCAGCACAAGTCCAAGTCAATGAGTTTCAGAACGATGCCCCATCTTATTCCATCGCATCAGCTCATAGCCGCTGCTCCCACCATGACGGAAGAGGCCAGCATCACGGTGCCGAGGGCCCTCGACCTCAAGTTGGAGGTCCCTACCTCTATAGAGGATCTAGGGGCAACTATGAAGCTCATTCACGCCACGACGGCCGCCCACCACGCCCCTAGGGAGGTTGGGGTAGCAACCGCGACCAGGAGGTCAATCAACCCCCTCGCGACCTTCGTGACCACATCAACGACGGTGCAGATGTCCACGGCCGCATCGAAAATAGCAGGTCCGCACACTACGAAGCAAAGATGAAGCGTCACCGGCAATTTGATGCCGAACATGAGAGATTTGCTGCCCGTCAAGCGCCACTTTCCGCCGACGCATCAGGACTTCACCCCTTCATGAAAAGGCTCCGAGCCATCTAGTGGTCTGTGGCTTTCAAGGTACTTGGTGTTAACACCTATGATGGAAAGGCCAACCCAGCTCAGTGGCTAACTCTATACGAGATGAGCCATAGGCAGAGACGAAGACGTCAAGGAATGTGGAAAGAATTAAACATATGCACAAGAGGTATCCAAGCGAGACACCAATGATAATACGTCATAGGTCTTAGCACTCAAACAAAAAATAATCAAAATCCTTTTTTCATGTCGTACTTTAAACCTCCAATTTCTATATGTTCCCTTGCTATAGCTCTAAGCTTGTTGGAGTTGCCCTTTCCCTTCATGACCGAAAAAATCTGCATCATCATTGACGTCAGCAAAGAGAAAACGATAGAGTGTCGATTCCAATGATCATGATACAAATTTGACAGATTTCAAGGCGGTGACCTAGAGAAAGAACAAGTTTTGGCATCATGATTCTCATATTATGACCAAATCAAAAACATATTGTCTTTTGACACTTTAAGTGCAATTTACAATTTGTCAATCTATTCCACGATGCACCTGCGTAAGAAGCTTGCAAACAGCCTAATAGATATCATTATATTTTCTTTCTCCACAATGTTACAAGCAAAAGGAAATGAACCTAGCTCAACTGGTTGGGTGAGACGTGTGGCTATGCACCCAATCACCCAGGTTCAAGTCCCGTCTTGAACTGAATTTGGGTGTCTATTTATCTTCTTAATGAAAAACCACCTAGTTCCTCGTAGGTCGCGGATAACATGCCTAAGATGAGTAGATGACTGGTGATGGTTCTACTGTTTGTTTTTGGGAATGCTTGAGGTGATGGATATTAGCACAACAGCAGGGTAGTCCGGCGGGTATTTGGGACAGTAGTAGTTCTAGAAGATATGAGCAACGCTGTGATAAATTTCGACAGTGTTTCAGGGGGAAAAAGGCAACTATAAATCCCAAAATAATGTGCAAGATGATATAAAATTTAATATAGAATAGGAACTCAGGTTCAGTTCAGCAAAGCTCCGCTCCCAGCTTCTTTGGAGCGGATTCTGTGGAACCCTACGAAACACTTAAAATGCAACTAAATTCTGGTGGAGACCTGACGAGGATCACTTCTCCATTTACATTACGAGATGTGAGCTAAAAAGAACCCCGCTCTCCACCGCTTCCTACTACTCCATGTTCAACCGCCACTAAAAATTAATTCTCACCTGCTCCTCACCCTACTCCTCCACTAAAACCACTTTATTTGAGGAATTAAGAAGTGAAACTCAAGAATCATGGGGGCTCTAGCAAACTGATCCTTAATGAACCGAACAATTTGTGAGAGACTTGATAGTGGTTTATAAAGGAATGGAGTGACTATAAAAAGGAAACATCGTCCAAAAAAAGACTATAAAAGGAAACATAAGTCCAACTTAATTTGACATCAGTATAAATTATACAGCTGATAATAATTTTAAGGCAAGAATGATGATAGTTGTACACAGTTCGTGCACATGGATAAAGCACGCGGAGAGAGGACCAATAGGGCCAAGTAGGTCCACGTTGCTTCCGCCGGGACCTGTTAGGGTTGATGATCAGTCAGGCAGCCGAGTCAGAGGATGCGTTGCTGTCATCTATGAACGCCTTCATCGCCTCCACGAGCCTAGCGCAGTCGGGGAGCTCGGGGAAGATGAAGAACGTGTGAATGGCCTCCGGGAACTCTACCACCCGCACCGCCTTCCCCTTCCGCCGCAGCACGTCGGCGTACCACCTCTGCCAATCCTGCAACGGGTCGAGGCCGCCGATCACCACCATCGCCGGCGGAAAGCCGTCCGCCAGGTCGGCGTTCTCGTCGGTCACGTGCGCGGCGGGGTGGTTCCGGTCGGCGCCTTCCGGCAGGAAAGCCCGCCACATCCAGTCCGAGCCCCGCACGGTCACCACCGGCACCTTCCCGTCCAGCCTGACCTCCGCGTCCGTCCGCTCCTCGCCGCCCAAGTACGGCTGCACCAGGACGACACCCGCGAGGCGGAATGGACTGGAACGCGGCACAGACGAGGAGGACGCGACGCAGGCCGTCGTCCAGCGCTGCGCCACGTGGTGGGCGATGTTGGCGCCGGCGCTGTCCCCGGCGAGGAAGCAGCGGGAGAGGTCGACCGAGACGGCGACGCCGTCGGGGAGCCCCGCGTTCGCGAGGTGCCGGAGCACGTCGACGCCGTCTTCGTACGCGGCGGGGCAGCGGTGCTCCGGGGCGAGGCGGTAGTCGACGGACACGACGACGGCGCCCAGCTCGCGGCAGAACCGGCGGCACATGGCGTCGTAGGGGACCGAGGCCGCGGAGAGCAGCGCGAATCCGCCGCCGTGGAAATAGACCACGACGGGGAGCGGGGACGCGGACGCGGCCGCCTCCGACGGCGAGAACACGCGCGCCCACAGGCCGCGCGACGCGTCCACTTCCACGTCGGCGGACCGGACGCCGCGCACGTCCGGGCGCGCGCTGGCGCGGGCACGGCGGTCGAAGAGGCTGAAGACGGAGCGGTTGATGGTGCCATCACGACGCATCGAGAGGCCGCTGGCGACGTTGAGGGCGAAGAGCATGAGCCGCACCTTCCACGGCAGGGCCGGCCTGCCCGGCGCGCTCGGCGCTCCTTCCCCGGTGCCGGCGCCTGGTTCCATCTCGCTACTAGCTCTCGCTGCTGGGATGGCTGAAATCGTTACTGGCAGGAGACCAGGAGTAGTGACTAGTGAGTACTGAGCCACACGTATTGTCTACAGTACGGATTAGCAAGTTTCGACACAATATCACGCTACGGCAACAATGAATGGTCACATGGAATCGATCTTATCCTGCTGGTCGTCGTCAACCGCAAAGCCAGCCAAAACTACTCACTCACCGCAATTCAATGAGGTGTTGCTGTCGGCGGATCACGTCGCTGCCGGTGCAATCCTGTCTCCAGATGGGCACGTTCGGCTGGTATTAAAGCCTTTTATTACGAGAGAACGGCTGATCGATCCTGCACTGGCAAGCACGGTCACCACTTACGTACGTCGCTGACCTTGCGCAGTCGGGCCACAAGGCTGGCGGCCTTAGGCCTTAGCGGAAATGGCGAACAGGACGACGCCATGTGATATTTGTTCTTGCCACCTCGATCATCTCTAACTGTATCTCAAAGTCGATCTCAATCACGATTGCGCTGGCAGAGGTTAGTGGCAGCATGTGAATGAACGATCTCCCTTCCCTTTACAGGTAGGTAGGTAATAAAGCGCTTTGGTTGGAGTTTTGACGCTACATCATCGATCAGAATATACTACTATAAATAATATAGTCATACACGCGAGAAACATGAGCAATTTCATAATTGGGTTGACAGCAGATAGATCAAGTGATGAACCAACCAACACAACACTAGAATGGAATGGAGTTCGTCTGTTCGTTCATCACGCGTCGGCGAGCTTGGGCGTGGCCCTGTGGCTGTCGACGAAGGCCTTCATGTCCTGCAACACCTTGGTGGCCTCAGGGAGCTCCGGGAAGCCGTAGAAGCCGTGGAACATGCCGGGGTACTCCGCCACCAGCACCTCCTTCCCCTTCCGGCGCAGCACGTCGGCGTACCGCCTCTGCCAGTCCATGAGCGGGTCGAAGCCGCCGATGATGACCATGGCGGGCGGGAACTGCTCGGCGAGGTCGGCGTTGTCGTCGGTGACGTGCGCGGCGGGGTGGTCGCGGGTGGCGCCGACGGGGAGGAACGCGGTCCACGAGAAGTCGGAGCGCCGGAGGTTCACCACGGGCGCCACGCCCTCCAGCGCCAGCTCCGACGGCGTGCGCTCCACGCCGCCGAAGTAGGGCTGCACGGGGAAGACGCCCGCGACGCGGAGCGTCCGTGCGGACGCCTGCCACGCGGCGGCCCAGCGGTTGGCGACGTGGTGCACGATGTTGCCGCCCGCGCTCTCCCCGGCCAGGAAGCAGCTGCCGAGGTCGACGGGCACGTCGTCGTCCAGGCCCGGGACGCCGCCGCGGGCGTCGACGAACCGCAGCGCGTCGACGCCGTCGTCGTAGGCGGCGGGCCACCGGTGCTCGGGGGCCAGGCGGTAGTTGACGGACACCACGACGGCGCCAAGCGCGGCGCACAGGCGGCGGCACACGCCGTTGAAGGGCCCGATTGCCGGGGAGAAAAGCGCGAAGCCGCCGCCGTGGTAGTACACGACGACGGGGAGCGGGCGGTCCGCCGTGGCCGGGGCGAAGACGCGCGCCCAGATGCCGCGGGACGCGTCCATGGTGAAGTCGAAGGAGCGCACGCCGGACGCGTCCGGCCGTGGGTTGGCGCGCGCGCTCAGGAGCCGGTCGATCACGCCGTACAGGCAGCGGTTCACCGTCCCGTCGCGCCGCTCCACGGCGTCGATGGCAGCCGTCAGCCCGGCCAGCTGGAGCCGCACCGATAGCGGCAGCGGCGGCGGCTTCGGCTTCGGCTTGGCTTCTGCTGCTCCTGCTTGGTTGCTGCTGTCGCTGGCCATGGCCTCCGGTTCTTGGCTCTGGCCTGCTCGCCAGTATCTTTGCTGGATCGGTGTCGCCCTGGAGTTGGACGCGCGATATATAGCGGCGCTGCACAGCTGACAGCTCGGGTGTCGTGTGGGCAGCGCAGTAGGTGATGAGACTGAACTGTTGGCGTGGCGGCGCGTGCTCTGTCCCACGCGGGGGGGGGGGGGGGGGGGGGGGGGGGGGGTGGCAGTCCTTTTCGAAATTACGGCAACGGAGGGAATGCCCCATCCCATGTGATCGGCCGGCGCGGCAAATTGAAGTCGTCAACAGAGGCAATGGCGCGCGCGTCGCGGTCGCGTGCACGGCCGCCGCGAAGCTTCTGGGGGCTGGGGCGTCCACGATGGCGTCGCTGCTGCCAGTGCCAGGCCACACCGCATTTGCGTGCGGATCTCGGCAGAGGAGCCGCGATACGGGAAAAAAATTATATGTATACAGTATCCACTCAGCTTACACGCTCCTATCGACTGCCACATGTCCACCTAAGGGGAATCGACGTCAGTCATCCGCTCACCTGTGGTTCGGCCCACTCGCAGCTTGTTCGGGAGGCCGTATCGTATCGTGGATTATTTACTGCTGGCTGATTTAGTGTGAGAGAAAAACACTATTTCTAACTAGAAATTTACGATTGTTTACGAGCAAACCAACAGGCTGTCGGCTTCCACGCGCTCACACGCTGAAAACACCTGCCGTCGAATACGGACAGTGCCCATGCGGCAGTCATCTGATGTACGGTATACACAAGAGCATACTGTATGTACGGGGGTCGGTGTTGCTGGTCAACGATCTCTGCAGCAGCATAGGGGCTTGGGGGCGGGGCAGTTTTCTCTATAAAAAAAAGCTACTCCTTCCATCTCAAAAATAGAGTCGCTATAGAAATTGTATTGGTCAAACTTTCTCAACTTTGATTAGATTTGTAGAAAATACGTGCAACATTTATATCTTCAAATAAGTTTATTATAAAAGTATATTCAACGATCTACCTAATGATACTAATTATGTACCATAAATATTAATATTTTGTTAAATATATTTAGTCAAAGTTAAAAGTTGCTGACTTTTTGAGAAGCGAGAATGATTTTTTTTAGGACAGAGGGAGTAGGTAGATAAGGGCAGTCCCAATGCTAAAAACTACATGTAGTTTCTATACCTATTAATTTTCATAGACACTACATATATAAACCATGGTTCCAATGGATAATTTCTACAGAATAATTTTTTATCCAATCACATATATTTTCTCTCAATTCTCTATCAATCACATCCCTTCATGCCTTGGTTCTTATGTAGACATTGTTTCTAACTTAGATGTGGTTTCTATGATTTTTGCTCTCTATCTTCAATAACTACCTTGCCACATCAGTAAAACACTTAGATGATAGTACAATTAATGTTCATAGAAACTATGGTGGTTTTCTATATTGGGAGTGCCCTAAGGTCATGCACAACACGAGGACATAGAAGGCGCTTTGGTGTGTGTGTTGTGTGTGTGGGGTGGGGGTGGGGGTGGGGGGGGGGGGGGGGGGGGGTTGTGTTCTCGATTTCTTTACCACGGTGTGAATCTCGTTGCATACTTGCATGGCTTTCGACATCGCGGTTACTGTTACCTCAATCAATTGACAAACCTCAACCGCCAGACAACGATCTTAGCAAAAGAAGGGCTCGGCACATGCTTTCAAATGACAAAAGATGAGAGAGAGAGTTGTAGAACCATAGGGAGGATTTTTTTTTTTTGAATGCCTCCATACATCGAGTAGAAGTTGTAGGCCCCGTTCGTGTGCCCTTAAATCTGGCTTGATTCGCTTTTTTTTTATCCGGAACAGTGTTTTCCTCTCATAAATTCCTCCAGATTCCTCCAGATTTATCCAGATTCCTCCAAATTCCTCCGAGCGAACAGGGCCGTAGTATCTAAACTTACGTAAGGAGAAAAATTGAAAAGCACAGCCTGCCATGGGTGAATAAAGAGAGTTGTAGTCTCTTCGTCACTTTTTGTCTCTAACTATTTACAAGAGATTACTAATATTTATAGTATGTTTTTTTATGTGATCGAGAAAAAAATATTTATAGTACCTAACAAAAAATCATTGGATTAATTAATCATTGAATATATTTTATATTAGATTTATTTAAAGATACAAATATTACTAGTACTTTTCTATAAATTGTGGGTAGAACCGTAAGATGGAAATTTGGCAGACATAACCTGCGACGGGGCGCAGTGTCCTGAGGCTTGAGGTTACCAAACAGGACGGTACCAAGCCACCTGTCGAGTTCATCAATGCCTAGGGATACTATATAGCACCGGTCTAGTCTATTCCGTCCATATCAAAATAGATATGCATCTTGCATTTTGAGAAGTTCAAACAATCTAAAACTTGATCAAATATATATATATATATAAGTACCCATATTCATAATATCAATAAGTATCTTTAGATTAACCACGTCCTATATTTTATGCTGAATCTATTTAAGTGTAAAAATATTAATACTATTTTGTGGAAATCTAGTCAAATTTAAAATTAGGTGACTACTCAATGTATTTTAGGATGGATTAGGCAGCGCTGAACGGTGAACGCACGGATGGAGCCGTGTGAGGCACTCGTACCTCTCTCTCAATTTGCTCCACGAACGTCGGAGGAACTATTATCATTCTGTCCCTTCACTAAGTCCACGTATATCATCTATTCAATGGTCCAAACTCGCCTAAAGTCATGACGTAGCTCCTGTAGCTCCCTGACTGACTCATGTCTACAAAAGAATACAACTAGAAGATTTATGCCATTTAAACAAGTCAGTTTTATAATAAATAGTATTAACATCTATCTCTAAAGAATTATTATAAAAATATGATTAATCTAACGATCCTTATTTTGTATCATGAATATTAGTATTTTTATATAACTTTAGATAAAAATTAATTTGATTGACTCTATAAAAGCAAAAAAATACAATTTTTTTATGGACAGAGAGAGTAGGGATTCATGAATGAGTTCTACTCCATCAAAAAGAATGTTACTCATGACTGCCACTGCAAAACTAGTTCGCAGATTATATTCTTATTCTCACAGCATTACCAGTACAAAGCCAAAGGAATGCTGGGCTCCCTAGTTCATACCTTAACAGCATTTTCTCAACTCAATCCAAAATCTAACAACAGAACTGCTGATTGCTGAATACATATACTTTGTTTGCTATCCAGCTCCTGCAGCAATTATTTTCTACAACTCTTGGTATTAGATTAATACAAGCCTGGAAATAAACAACTAACCAACATATAGATTAGAAACAGGATCGTTCACAGTCCCCATGTAAGCTCAAGAAATACAACAGCCGAGGACATCTGCACTTTAAGATCGGCAATATCAACGTCATGACCTCCTTCCACCAAGCCCCATCGGTCAACCTGAGTACATTCAAAAACCTTAAGACGAAATAAAGGACAAATAATTCTAAACAGCAGAGGAACATGATGGTTGCGGGATAAACACCTGGTGGTCTTCTTCTAGCCTGATCAACTCAATGGCCTCCTCAATACCCAACCTTTCTCTAAATATTGCAAGAGGGATCACCAGGGAATGGGCTGCTGCAGCCATAGCATCAATAGATGCCAACTCACAGTCAGTTGCTTTCTTAAGAACAGTTTCTACAGCCTTAGCAAGGCCCTCATCTTGCTTTCCCCCAAAGAAGGTCGTGTAGACAACGGGCTTGAACCCAAATTCAGTATCTACCCACTCCAGAATTGGATCAATTTTCTCCTTCTGCTTTTCTACAGACAGAAATTCAGGAAGCATAAGACATTAAGAATTGAACCAAACACTGGTATAGATCTACTAGGGGGATTAAAACAGTTTTTAAACATATGAACCTCGTTTATACCAAACAAAGTCATGAGAACACAACTTACGATGAACTCCAATGGTCAGTTCACTATCAGCAGGTGAACGACAGAATACCAAATCTTGATGAAATTTCTTCATCAAATTATCAATTACTTTTCTACGTGTCAAAGGAACTCTCTCCAATGCAGTGCAAGCAAGCTTCATGAGAGGCATTGTGAAAGGTCGAATTCCATCTGATTCCTATCATAACAAGATAATCAGGATCAGTATCTATTCCATGGAAATTAAGAAAATAAATGAAATATAACATCCGCAAATAAGATAACTGAGATATAAATGCAAGGTGGTAGACCAGAAAAGAAAGCAACGTGCTGCAACTTCTCTGGTTGATTATTAATGGGCACATGTCACAGGCTCATGACATGAACTCAAACATACACAAATGTCATAGCTGCAGGGGGACCAAGCAGTGGGATGACAAAATCATGGTGCTAACAGAGACAAAAAAAGATGATATCAATTTCTTATCAAGTGAAAACTTCATATAAAAATAAGGAATACAATGTTTTGTTATGTTCACCCATTGCAGCAAGCAAGAAAGACATTGGTGATGCTCAATCAGTAGTATTTGTTTTGTATCGATGCCTAGGTTTAAAACAGAATACAATTTATTTGCCTGTTGCAGGAGTTGAAATTGACAATTTATAATATTAACCAACTTCTGTTGTAGATGTAAGAAACAAACAAATAAAACCAAAACGTTATATTATCTACATAGGTGAGGTCCATGAACTACATATCCTGCCATGATGGAACAACCTCCAGTATCAGACTTCAAATTACTTGGTTTATTTTCTTCAAATTTTTTATCAATCTTTTTAGTTAATCTACAGCCCTCTAGCCTCACCCAGAAGAAACAAAAGGAACAGATAGCAGTGTCTACCCAGCCAAACTTGTGTAATTTGAGTGTACACATTTCAAACCCACCAGATAGAGTGATATCAACCCAGATTACACATGAGACGAGGAATACTAAGTGAGCACTATCGAGCTCGCACTTCACTACTGGCCTGGATGAACTAAACCTTGAGATCAGATCACGGTCTAGTAAGGCGCTAACTAGAATGTCTCCATCAAAATCATTTGAAGTTCATGCAAATATGCATTTTCAAGACGTCCGATTAATCGCGATTAATCGCGACTAATCGTCCTGGACGGTTGGAGCTACTCGACCAGGGCCTCCGATGTTAGTCGCTGAATTCTCACTCTTGGTAGTAGGGGAATTCTTACTCTCATCGAGAGAGGATGACACTAGGAGTTGGGGCAATTTTCTTGTCTATTTCTCACACAAGCTCACACAAATGTCATACCAACCTAAGGGGTTGGGGTTACATATTTATAGGCTGCTAGCCAGCCAAGCATATGCCAAGATGCTAGTCTAAGATGCTAATATGCTGTCCTAGCTAAGATGCTTTCCTCTAGTCTAAGATGCTGTCCTAAAAACAGAAAAACAGCCATCTAGTCTAAGATGCTGTCCTAAAAACAGAAAAACAACCACAAGGACCATGTGAGCAGCACAGCCCCACAAAGACCAGCCACACATGAGACTTATCCATCATTCTCCCCCTAAGTCTTGTGCGTCGTCTTGTGGGAGAGTTGAACCATCCCGGTCCTGGAGCAGAGCTCAAGGAACTTGATCCTCCCAAAGGGCTTGGTGAGCAGGTCCGCAAGCTGGTCCTTGGTGTTGATGTAGCTCGCCTTGATGCTCCCTTCCTCCAAACAGCCTCGGATGAAGTGGTACCTCACCCGGATGTGCTTGCTGCGTTCGTGGAACACGGGGTTCTTTGCCAGGGCCAGAGCGGACTTGCTGTCCACCCTGAGCTCCACCGCTCTAGTGTCTCTGCCGAGGAGATCACCAAGCAGTCGAGCGAGCCAGAGCGCCTGAGTCGAAGCGGTGGAGGCCGCTATGTACTCGGCCTCGCAGCTGGACAGGGCCACCACCTGCTGCCAGCTAACGAGGCACTTGCCGAGGAAGAAGAGGATCCCGCTCGTGCTCTTGCTAGTGTCGATGTCGCCGGCGTGGTCGCTGTCGCTGTACCCGACGAAGTGTGCTGCCCCAGGGCACCTCGGGTAGTAGAGGCCGTGGTCGAGAGTCCCCGCAGCGTAGTGGATGATCCTCTTCACAGTCTGCTGGTGCTCCGTCGTCGGTCGCTGCATGAACCGACTAACGTAGCCGACGGAGAATGCCAAGTCCGGCCGTGTGTGGGCGAGGTAGCGAAGGCTCCCCACAAGACGCCGGTACTGCGTAGCGTCCACCTCCTCCGTCGTGCTGTCGCGGCTCAGCTTCAGCCTCTCCTCCATCGGAGTGAGAGCTGGGTTGCAGTCGGTGAGCCCAGCTAGCTCAACGACGCGCTTGGCGTAGGCGGTCTGTCGAAGCGTGACTCCAGAGTCATCCTGGTGCACCTCGATTCCCAGGTAGAAGGAGAGAGGCCCCAGGTCACTCATCTGGAAGGTGGCCTTCATCTCTTCCTTGAATGTCGCCACCTCCGCATCCTTGGTGCCGGTGATCACCAAGTCGTCGATGTAGACACCCACCAGCAGGGCATTACCTCCATTGCCCCGTCGGTAGATGGCCGCCTCGTGCGGGCTTTGCTCGAAGCCCATCCCCTTTAGCGTGGAATCCAGCTTGGCATTCCACGCCCTCGGTGCCTGCCGCAAGCCATAGAGGGCCTTGCGCATGCGGAGCACCTTGCCCTCCTTGCCGGGGATCGCAAATCCCGGCGGCTGGTGCACGTAGACCTCCTCCTTCAAGTCGCCGTTAAGGAACGCCGACTTGACGTCCATGTGATGAACACGCCAGCCCTCCTGGGCAGCTAGCGCAAGGAGTCGCACGGACTCCATCCGTGCCACGGGAGCAACGGCGTCATCGAAGTCGACCCCCTCCTGCTGCACGAAACATCGTGCCACCAAGCGAGCCTTGTGCTTGACGATGGCACCGGCTTCATCCCTCTTCAGCTTGTACACCCACTTAAGGGTGATCGCGCGATGACCACGAGGAAGGTCAGCAAGCTCCCAGGTGCGGTTCTTCTCATCCGTATCCATCTCCAACTGCATCGCGGCGCGCCATGCCGCGTGTCTCTCGGCCTCTGCAAACGACCGAGGCTCGCCGTCGTCACACGCAAAGTGCAACTGCGCCTCCAGGTCGTGAGGCACCGGTCTCGGCACCGGCTGGTCGCCGAGAAGGTTCTCCATCGTACGGTACCGCAACGGCTCGCCGTCGTGGTACGCGTCGACGCGCTCCTCGTCGTGAGAGAGCGGAGTAGCGAGCTCAACCGGGCCGTGCTCGACACGAGCTGGTGGTGGAGTAGACGTGTCCGGAGTGGTGCCTGTCGGTGCTGGAGTGCGTGGCGTTGCCGGCTGTGGTGGAGCTGGCGAAGAACTCATCGCAGCCGAGGTCCTGGCTGGAGAGTGTGGTGCTGTCGGAGTAGCAGGCGCCGGGGTAGGTGGAGGCTCGGGGACTGGGGTAGACGCGCTCGCCGAAGAAGAGCCGCCTACTCCCCCAACTCCCTCGAAGTGGACGTACTCGACAGAGAAGTCGTTGTACGTCGGAGCCGAGCCGTCGTCCACCACCTTGTCCCACGCCCATCCTCGTCCTTCGTCGAACACAATGTCGCGCGCCGTGCGCACATGCTGTGTCTTCGGGTCGAGGATGCGGTAGGCCTTCGAGCCCTCCGCGCAGCCGATGAACACTCCCGGAGTGCTCCTGTCGGCGAGCTTGCTGATGTGGCCAAGCTCCTTGGCGAACGCGAGGCAGCCGAAGACCCGCAAGTGGGAGACCGCTGGCTTGCGCCCATGCCAAGCCTCGTACGGCTTCCTGCCGTCGAGCGCCTTGGTAGGAGAGCGGTTGAGGATCTAGACGGCCGTCACCACCGCCTCTCCCTAGAAGACAGCCGGCATCCCCCTCTGCTTGAGGAGGGCCCGAGCCATTCCCACAACCGTCTGGTTGCACCGCTCGACGACGCCGTTCTGCTGCGGGCTCTACGGCGCGGAATAGTGGCGCTGAATGCCCTCGTCAGCGCAGTACGACGTGAATTCAGCCGCCGTGAATTCGCCGCCGTTGTCGGTGCACAGCACGCGCAGCTTGCGGCCGCACTCCGCCTCCGCAGCAGCCTGCGCGCGCCTGATGGCGTCCGCAGCCTCTCCCTTGCTGCCGAGGACCATCACCCACATGTAGCGGGAGAGGTCGTCGACGAGCAGCAGGAAGTAGCGTCGTCCTCCCGGTGTGGCCGGTGTCACCAGGCCACACAAGTCCCCGTGCACAAGCTCGAGCTTCTCCTTGGCTCGAAAGCTAGCCCACTGTGGAAAGGGGAGTCGCCTCTGCTTCGTCAACACGCAGACGTCGCAGAGCTGCTCCACATGGTCGAGGCACGGCAGGCCTCGCACCATCTCCGTAGCACTGAGCCGCTTCAGGGCCTCAAAGTGAAGGTGCCCGAAACGCTCGTGCCATTGCCACGCCTCGTCGTCCCGACGAGCAGTGAGACAAAGGGGTTGTGTCACCTGCACGTTAAGGACGTAGAGTCGATTTGCGCTTCTGGATACCTTGGCAAGAAGGCGACGGCGACGATCCTAAATCCTCATGACTCCGTCCTCAACCACCACGCGCGAACCGTTCTCATCCAGCTGTCCCAAGCTGATGATGAAGTTCTTCAACGCGGGGATGTAGTAGACTCCAGTGAGCAGCCTGTGCTCACCAGACACGGTGGTGAAGATGACGGAGCTGACGCCCTTGATCTCCACGCCGGAGGCATCCCCAAACTTGACGGAGCCTCGGACGCTAAAGTCAAGCTCGGTGAAGAACTCCCGTCGACCGGTCATGTGATGGGTGGCGCCGGTGTCGAGGCACCACCCGTCAGTCTTGTTATTACCGGAGCTATCGCCGAGGAGGGCGTGTGCTTTTGGCTCGTCGAGGTGGAGGAGAGCTGCTGCGGCCGGTGCCGCTGAAGGTAGCTCAATGCTTGCATGTGCCATGAACAGAGCCGGCTCCTCCTCCTCCGCCTGTGCGACGTGGGCCTGGCCGCGTCGTGGCTGTCGGCAGTCCTTGGCCCAATGGCCGAGCTGGCCGCAGTTGCGGCAGGCGTCGTCCCGTGCCGGCTTGTGCCTGCCGGCGGCGCCGCCCTGGGCGCCTCCGCGGGCATCACCCTCGGTACGTCCTCGCGCCCCCGCCTGGGCGTCTCTGCGCGCCTTGCGTGGCTTGCCACGCTTGCGGCCGCCTGTCGCGGAAGAAGGCTCCCCCTTCTTCCGGTCACCTTGGCTGGCAAGCCACTGCTCCCGAGTGAGAAGGAGCTTCCCGTCAGTGGTGATGGGCCCCGAGAGAGACTGTGGCTCATCGCTGTCGACGACCTTGAGGCGACCTATCGCCTCCTCGATCGACATAGTGGAGAAATCCAGCAGGGACTCGATCGAGCGAGCCATCTGCTTGTACTTCTCGGGGACGCAGCGAAAGAGCTTTTCGACAGCTCTCTCCTCGCCGTAGGTGTCATCGCCGAATTGCACTATCTTCTGCAATAGAGTGTTGAGACGGAGAGCAAAGTCATCAACGTCCTCACCTGGCTTGAAGGCCAGGTTCTCCCACTCCTTGCGAAGTGCCTGCAGTGTGGACTTGCGAGCGCGGTCGCTGCCGATGCGTGCCGCAGCGATGGCGTCCCAAGCCTCCTTGGCAGTCCGCTTGTTGGTAAGCGAGAACTGCATCTCGGGCGGGACCGCAGCGATGAGGGCATCCAGCGCCCGTCGATCTAGGTCGTAGTCGACGTCGCCGTATCGGACTGCCTCCCACATGTGCCGCACCTGGAGCTTTACCCTCATCACCGCAGCCCACTCGACGTAGTTGGTCTTGGTGTGGGTAGGCCACCCACCGTCGGGACCGACGTCCCTGACAACAGCCTGGAGCCCGTGGTAACCACGGTACCGATCCGGGCAGAGAGAGCCACGCTGCCTGTGAAGGCCGCGCTCTCCACCCGTCACCGTTGCCGTGCGCGCCTCCTCCAGGAGCGCCGCCGCCGTGTGCGCCTCCTCCAGGAGCGCCACCGGCGCATCCGCGCCTGTCTGGGCTGCCGCTGCGCTCGTAGGCGTGCGCGGCTGCCCCAGGAGCGCCACCGCCGTGCGCGCCTCTTCCAGGAGCGCCGCCAGCGCGTCCGTGCCTGTCTGGGCTGCCGCCACGCTCGTGGACGTGCGCGGCTACCCACTGCGCCGCCCGCGCTCGCGCTGCCTCCCTCTCTAGTAGCTCGAGGTCCGCGTCGGCGGTGTCGTCAGCAGAAATGGAGCTACCGATGCTGCCGTGCAGAGCCTCGACCTCCGCCGCCGCCGTACGCGCTGCTTCCGCCTCTGCTCTGGCTGCTGCCAGCTCCGCCGCTGCCAGCCTCGACGCCCTTGCCGCCGCCGCAGCGGTCTCTGCCGCCGCTCGCTCGCGTTCCTCTGCCGCGGCAAGTTCGGCCTCCTGCCGACGCCGCGTGCTCGAGGCGACCGAGCGCTGAGACTGCCCTGCGGACATGACGCGCTACCGGGGGACTGCTGCGTGGGGAGAGGGCTGCTTCAGACGGGGGAGGAGTGAACAGGAGCGGCCGGAGGAGCTGGTGCTGCCAACAGCTGGGGCTGTTGTGGGGCTGGGAGAGAAGATGAGCAAGAGATGCTCAGGCTACAGGATAATACGGCTCTGATACCAGTTGTTAGTCGCTGAATTCTCACTCTTGGTAGTAGGAGAATTCTTACTCTCATCGAGAGAGGATGACACTAGGAGTTGGAGCAATTTTCTTGTCTATTTCTCACACAAGCTCACACAAATACCATACCAACCTAAGGGGTTAGGGTTACATATTTATAGGCTGCTAGCCAGCCAAGCATATGCCAAGATGGTAGTCTAAGATGTTAGTCTAAGATGCTAATATGCTGTCCTAGCTAAAATGCTATCCTCTAGTCTAAGATGCTGTCCTAAAAACAGAAAAACAGTCATCTAGTCTAAGATGCTGTCCTAAAAACAGAAAAACAGTCACAAGGACCATGTGAGCAGCACAGCCCCACAAAGACCAGCCACACATGAGACTTATCGATCATCCGACTCGGCCAGACCGTCCAGGAAATTGGACGTTCGATTAGTCGTCGTCCAGTCGCGATTAATCGTCCGTCCAGGCTGTGGGCGTCCAGCCAGAGAGTGGGCTGCATATCAGAGTTGGGCCTATCTAGTTGTCTTATATTTTGGCCCAAGCCCATTAGGGTTTCTCTTCTTTCCTACCCCTCACTCCCTCAGCCTCTCACTCACTCAGAAGTCAGCAGAACATACTCACTCCTCTCACCTCTCCCGTCCAGCAGCAGCAGCCGCCTGCTCCCTCTCCTCCCTCCCAGTTCCTAGCTGCTCCCTCTCCTCCCTCCCTTCCAGTTGCCCTCCCTCTTCCTTGCGGCTGCTGCTGCAGGCGCGCAAGCCTGTAGATCCAGCGGATGCACAGGTCCAACTGTGCAAGGTAGAAGGACTGTACGACAAAGATGAGTTCCTCCTCCTCAGGTCAGTCATCAGTCATCACCTCCATAGTTTGGCAGCAGCAGCCAACAAGACAAGAAAGGGCTCAGCAGCAGCCAGGTAAGTGGCCAGCTGACCTATCTATCTAGAGCAGTAGAGCCTAGAACATATAGTATACTAGTGTGTGTGTGTGTATATATATATATATGGTATATATTTTATATTGTATATATAACTATATAATATATATATATGGTATATATCAGTCCCCATATGTAGGGGACGACCGGGACGACCAGGGGACTCGTCCAGGGTCGATTAATCGTCCTGGACGACGACTAATCATCCTGGACGTCCTAGACGGTCCTCAGGTGTCCAGGCTCGACCAGCCGTCCTGAAAACATTGGCATAGGCCACTCCAGGATTCGAGACCTGGAGAAATCATCAAAATAGGTCATTCTTTAACAGAAATGCTATACAACACACGTGTGTTTTAGCACAAAAAAACACATGGATTTTTAGTCACCGGATCATTGCCTCGGTTATCTGCGTCCGTCAGATCTGCAAGCCAGTAAACGCGAACGCCAGAGAGAGACGATGCGCGTGGTCATGTCAGGTGGCTGGTCGCGTCCGTGAGAGAGAGAGGACGTGAACGCGAACGCGAATCGCTCTGTAATATGTCAGGTGTCAGGTGGCCCCACGACACGACCCATGACGAACGGGCAGCAATGGAATCAATCGCTCTATAATTTGTCCTTCCATAGAAAAAATTGTTTTATGTGATATATGATTTGTGATCTGTGGATCTGTGATCTTGTGATTGTCTGAAGGTAGAAGAAGGCTAGAGGTAGAAGAAGGATGGAGGCTGTTGGATCTTAATCTTATGGTGCAAAAAAATTCATGTGTTAGAATTGTATAAAACACATGGTAGTAGACAGACTCTTCTTTAACCCCTATGGATATACTTAAGATAAAAAGGCTGAACTCAATTCATTTCAAATGCTGAACTAATGGTCGCAAAACTCTCATAATTCACTACTAACTACTAAGCTAGAGGACAAATCAGGCGCTAATAAGATACTTTTTCCATCCAAACCATTTGAAATTACTTGCAAATATGCATGAATAAGTCATTAAGTCAACACGAAATTTGCGGCTTGTAGAGATTTCCATTGCACTAAAGTAACTTGATGTTGTCGGACCATTTCAAGAATACAGCAGGAGAAAGGGATGGATGGGATGAGGACCTGGTACTCCCACTCGGCGGCGATGGCCATTGCGAGCGAGCGCGAGGGCAGCTTGAGGGGCCGCTTGGCCGGCGACTTGAGCGTGCGGTAGTCCAACATCACGGTCCACCCGTTGCCGTCATCGGCGCGCCGCACGGTGGCGTCGCGGTAGAAGCGCTTCCCGACAACCGACCCCGTCATGAACGACGTCGGCATCGCCACCGACGTCTCGTCCCGCGTCGTCACGGCCGTGGCCGCCGACGGCTTCTTCACGTAGATCGCGTCGTCGGATCCTCCCCCTCCTCGCGCGCTGTCCCCGCCGGGAGAAGCCTCCGCCGCCGTGCCCAGCAGCCGGCACCGCCCGCCGGCCACCCATCGCGCCTGGAGGAGGCGGCGGGCTGCGACCGTCGCCATGCCGGTTTCACCTGGGCCTTCCTCCTCAATCTGTCTCTTACTAGTACAGACCATTTAAAAATGCGGCCCAAGTTCTAGCCTGTATGCATTGAGGCCCATTCCAGCGGCCCATCAAAGGTTCCAGAGGCGTCCAGCTTTGACCACACCGCCACGCACGGCGGCTTCGTCTCCACCAATTAACCCCACCGATTCCGACGACCGACCCCTCCCGGTTCCCCACACTTTTAACTTTTTTGCGGCAAACCCTGCACGCCTCCGCAACCGCGTCGTCGGCGAGCGCGATCCCGAGAGACTCAACCATTAGCCTCCTCAGCGGGGTGTGTGTATGCGCATACGCCGGCCGTGACCAGATCGGCTAAGGCAAGGCCATGGCGGAGCCGGCCCTCCTCGCGCCGGACCCCTTCGCGGACCTCCCCTTCCCCGAATTTCAGGCGCCCGTCGACGGCGAAAGCTTCGCGTTCGAGGACTTCGATCTGGAGGATCTGGACCTGGACATCGACTTCGACCTCGACCTCGACCTCTTCGCGTCGGACGGGCAACTCTCGCAGCCGCCGCCGCTCGCGACCTCGTCCTCCTCGGCTGGGTCTCCGGAGCGGGGGTCGTCCTCTTCCGGCGCCGGCAGGGACGGCGGCGGGCTGAGGAACGAGGAGTCCTCGGAGTCGTCTTCGAGGAGCGCGAGCGGCACTGATGTCAGCGGCAAGGGGAAGAGGGAGGAGGACGAAGCGAAGCGCCGCGCGCGGCTGGTGCGCAACCGCGAGAGCGCGCACCTGTCGCGGCAGAGGAAGCAGCAGTACGTGGAGGAGCTGGAGGGTAAGGTGAAGGCCATGCAGGCCACCATCGCTGACCTCTCCGCCAGGATCTCCTGCGTCACTGCCGAGAACGCCGCTCTCAAGCAGCAGCTGGGTGGCGCTGCTGGAGCCGCGCCCCCGCTGCCGATGCCGATGTACCCCGCGATGTATCCTTTGCCGATGCCGTGGATGCACCCGGCGTATCCCATGCGTGGATCACAGGTACCGCTGGTGCCAATTCCTCGTCTGAAACCCCAGCAGCCTGCACCTGCTGCAGCAGAGCCACCGGCCAAGAAGGCTAGGAAGACCAAGAAGGTTGCAAGTATTAGCTTCCTGGGGTTGCTTTGCCTTGTGATGCTTTGTGGGTGTTTGATTCCTGCAGTAAATCGGATGTATGACTCTGTTGATGCTGGAGAAGGTGCTGCATTCCGTCCAGCTCATCATGGGAGGGTGCTGGCTGTTGAGGGGCCTCGTGATAATGTCTCGGATGGTATCGATCCAAAGCTGCCACAGAGTGCCAGTGAGACGCTTCCAGCGCTGTTGTATCTACCGAAGAATGGGAAACATGTCAAGATTAATGGGAATCTTGTTATTAAGTCGATTGTTGCTAGTGAGAAAGCTTCATTGCGGCTGTCTAGCTATGATGGGAAGAGTCCTCAAAACCAAAAGAAGGAAGAGACTAGCTTGGCAATTCCTGGCTATGTGACTCCATTGGAAGCAGGAGAGGTTATGGAATCAACCAAAGGAATGATGAAACATGAACTGATGGCTTTGGCTCCTGCAGATGGAAACGTGTATAGGGAGGAGGATGGATTGCTGCCACAGTGGTTTAGTGAAGCAATGTCTGGTAAGATGCTATGAATTTTACATACTTTGCTCAGTTTAATATTTTGTTGTGTTTGGAATGACCTACATAACATATTGCTATGATGCTTTCTGTAGTAATTTATACTAGTAGTGATATAAATGAGATCTGAAGATCAGTCACTACTTGAAGCTTACTTTCAATATTAGCATGTAGGCTAACTAACACAAAGTAATGAAGCCTCAAAGATCATGCAGTCACTTTTAAGTGCTAAGCAATTGAAATGGGAGGTTGATATGGCTGGACAACATATTTGCACATATATGCTTGTATATCTTCCCTGCAATACTAGAGCAATAAATCCTTGTTTGGGTTTGTAGGCCACTTAGAAAGTAGCTACCATCATACCGTGTGGAGTGTTAGTAGGTCAGGCCAATAGTTGTCACTATTGAAGTTAATGCGGACGAGCTCTAGCTCAGTTGGTAGCGCTGGCAGTGGCCACGCTGCCCGCCCACTGTTCGAATCCCAGTCTGGGCGACCGTGGGTGCTGCACCGGGGATTTTCCCCAGAGGGGACTGTAGGCATGGTGTGTGTATAGGGTGTGTGTGCCTCAGTAGACGCGTTCTGAGATCCCTTAGACAGTCTCAATTGCGCTTGAGCGCGCGGTCAAGTGTAGTTGCCCATTTACGAGTCTTACATGATGCGCCAGTGCTCCTGGCAAGTTTCCAAAAAAAAACTATTGAAGTTAATTGCATTGGTGTGTTAACATGCATGAATAATGTGGATATGTGAAGTAGCTACGCTCATAGTGAGGATACAGGTGTTTCTGGATAATTCAGTTGTAGCTTCATCATACATGCTTTGTTTCTATATGTAAAAAGGGTTTTATGCTTAGTGTTTTCTTAGTATACTTTTATTCATTTGTACCTGTTAAGTTACTGTTCTAACTGTGGATGTTATTCCTTTGTTTACTGATCATTGCTCCTGCACTCGTTTTCAGGCCCCTTGCTGAGCTCAGGAATGTGCACTGAAGTTTTCCAGTTTGATGCATCTCCATCATCTGCTCATTCAAATGGCATCATTCCTGTCTACTCCAATGCCATGTCAAACTCGTCACAGAATTTTACTCAAAATCTTCCCTCTGCTCATCCTCACACGGTGAAGAACAGAAGGATTTCATACTCTGAGGCCATTCCTTTAAGAGGTTCAACATCCAACGACACCGAGCACCTCAAAACACCACCGAAGAATGAGAGCTTTGGCAGTACGAAGCCTGTTTCATCGGTGGTCGTCTCAGTGCTGGCTGATCCCAGAGAGGCTGGCGACGGGGATGGTGAGGGGAGGATCTCTTCAAAATCGTTGTCCCGGATCTTCGTTGTCGTTCTTATAGATAGTGTTAAGTATGTTACTTACTCTTGTGTCCTGCCGTTCAAAAGCCATAGCCCTCACCTTTAGGTCTGGGTTTTGGAGGCGAGTATATGCGTTCAGTTTTATATACATTAACTTCATAGTAATTCTCTCTGAAGGAACTAATCTACTCTTCTAAGTATGTTGATAGAGCTGGACTTGTACATTCTATAGCGCAAGAGTTGTAAGACAGCTGCATTTCTTCATTTATTCAAGTTTTCTGTGCTCCATGGTGTGTTTTTGCCTTGTGGGCTTGGATGATGCCGCAGTGCTTTTGATATGTCATCAGTTCATGCTGTCCTGTGTGGCTGCGTGCCAGGAATCTAACAAACACAAACCTATATAAACGCACTGTTCCAAACGTATGTATACGGATTGCTCATTCAGGTGCATTGTTCCAAACCTATACAATGAAGCAGGTGCATTGTTCCAAACATATACAATCAAGCAAAGCATGATACGTATATGTGTTGAGCATGGGCTAAGTTTTGCGATCATAGAACCTGCAAAAAATAAAAATAATTCAGAGGATGAACAGATCATTTCGCAGGTGTAGGTCCGAGCCCATGACACTCGGGGCCCATTACGATACTCCTGAAGTATCTCGGTCACTTCAGAGTTCAGAGTAGAGTACACCCTCCGTCGTCCCAAAATAAGCGCACATCTCACTTACCGAGAAATTAAATATTTTAAATTTGGCTAAATATATATACAAAATAAGTATGATGTGTAATAAATATTATTAAATTAGTTATATTGATTATAAAATATATTTTTATAATAGATTCATTTGAAAATACAAATATTGATACTATTTTATATGGAGCTAGTCAAACTTAAAAGGGTTTCACTTCTCGAAAAACATAATACGCATTTATTTTAGGACGGAAGTAGCATATTAAATTTATAGGTCCATGACGCTTGTGGCCCACTACACAATGGTGATGACAGACAGAAAAAAAAAGGCTCCAAAGTGATGGTAACCATGCAAAAGCCCCGACAAAATAAGCTATACTTTATCGGAAGATAAGATACATTTACCATTTGTTGCAAAAGGAAAATAAAATGCAAGGACTACTCCAAGTCTCCAATAACCTACTAGTACATATACACATATCCTACTCTGCCTCATGGGGCATACACTACACACCATGTATGTACAACCAAAAAGAAAAGAGAAATATTCACTGTGTCTTAGGGCATGAAAATCGTCTCAGTCCTTAACGGCCAATCTGTCATCACCTCGTCCGAAAGGTTAGCTGGGTACCACAAATTTTGCAGTACGGCCAGAAGCCTGCGATTCAGTAACAAGGTTAGGAAAAACAAGCAATGTAAAAGGCCACGGAGTGAGCAGAGACAAAAATAAAAAATTGAAAACTATGGCAACAAGAATATCTCAAGCCCTCCATATGCAGTATTATCTGACTTCTCTATACGATGAGATGTTTTTTTTCTCGAAAACACAGGAGAGCTGCGCATCATTATATTAAGAAGATACTAAAATGGGATAAGAACCCATACAACACAACACACACAAAAACCACACACAACTCTACACACACACTACACTATACGATGAGATGCTATTAATCAGACAGATTGACATACCCCGAAGGCGCATATCATTAACTTAATCACTCTTTTACGAGGTATTACAAATGAAGTACTACTCATAAGTCAAATGCTTCCTGCTGGTCTCACATGCATCTTGTCTCAGAATGAACAAAATGCATAAAACATATGTCTGCTGTTGTTGCTGTCCAGCATAAATCAGAAGCTTGGGAAAAATAAAATAAAATTCTCTAGAAGGCATGGACAAACCATATAGCGTACACACATAATACACTTGCATAGGGTAATCAAATGCAATGCTATGGTATACGGGTATAGAAAATGATGCTTCTAAAAATCTCATAAGGACAATTTATCTGCTTATTAACAAAATGGTACTGCTGGTTTTTCCACGGGAGTTCTGCAGGGACAACCATCGCTGCTGTGGCAATGAAAGCTAAAAAAAATTATAACCAAATAACCAAGAAAATACCCAGTGTGTTTCAGCACCCTGACAATCTATCTGTTTATTAAAAAATGGTACTGCTGTTTTATTAGTTATTACCCATGCAAGTTCTACTTCAACAACAAGCATTACTGCTGTTGCAATGAAAGCTAGAAGTATAATCAAATTGCCAAAGGAAATACCAGTAGTGTGTGCTTCAGCACAGTTGCTGTGCAGATATTACTACCATGTACACGAGATATCACCAGGCGGACATGTGGAACAGCTTTCCAGCTCTCACCAAGAGCAGGCTTGACAGCTCCATTGCCTGCTGAAACCATATGGTTGGTTACCTGGTTTTGATGCAAGAGAGTAACTCAATGAATGAACTTAAGAAAAAAACTTTTCGTTTCAGACTTGCCAGTATTCGCCAAAAAATTTTGCTGTCTGATTCATAGCAATTTGTAAAATCAATTGTTTAAGGCAAATAGTTTATGAATGCCTATAGGAAGCCAAGCAGTAACATAAACTTCCATTTCAAATGCTAAAACAAAGGTGGTATGTGGTATTCGTTGAGTCACCAACCATGCAATGATGGTACATCCTAAACAGCTGATTATATGGAAGAATAAACATTCTCGGTACATGATGTTAACCATTTTTAGGTCATTGGTACCTTATTACAAGAAAATATTGAAGACTGAAGAAAAAAATATACTGGTCCATCCTTGGAACCTTCCTCACTCAAATACTTGGAGCTAACTGGTAGCTAGTTCAGACTTCAGACCAGAGAAAATGGAGTAGAGAAAAAAGAGCCTGCTACATAATTTTTTGTGGCTTGAATACCAATAAAGTACATTAGCAAAGGACATGCATGACAAGACCAGCATATATGGAAATTGGCAAAATCTGGTTGCTGCTCCTCCAAAGTAACCTATAACGCTTTCTTTGCGGGCACAATTAGGTGTATTCCATGGAAGCGTATTTAGAAATCTTGGGCTCCTTTGCGCTGCAAATTCTTGGCCATTCGCAGTCACAGTTGGACAGCAGATAGGCTTGCCAAATGTGGGCTACCACACCCCGACTGCCAGGCATTGAGCAATCAAAGGGATGAAGACTATACAGCACTTGCTAATTTCATGGGTCTTCTCTAGGCAAGCGTGGTTTATCATTCTCCAGTGTCTGGGTCTGCAATAGGAGCTGAACTCTACAGCTTTCTCCTCATGGTGGTGCCAAGATCTTAAACAAATTGACAAGCAAATGAGGAATGGGCTCAATTATTTGATTATTGTAGTTGTTTCACAAATTTGGAAACATCATAGTGACTGTGTTTTTAACGGAACGAATGTGTGGCTGGTAACTAGGACCACCAATTTAGATAAAGGAGCCTTGTTATGTTATGCAGGTGCAAATTACAGAAACTAACTATGGTCTAGTCCGTAGTAGTTGTTTTGTGGACATCTCTTTTATGTTTCAACAGCCCATATGTAATCTCTTTTTTAGTGTGTTTAATGCATGGAAGGTAGTATGCAAATTCAAGACCAAACACCATACAGATTCAGCCTGTCGAATAAGATCAAACAATCTTCAGCATGAAAATTCAGGTGCTATGCATCATCAAGATAATCACCACGATATTACAGTTCTTATTCTCTCAATGCATGTAAACAATACTGCTGAGTGAACATTGCATAGTTGCACAACGAATTTGACAAATAAATTGAATACATATATTATCCCCATGACCAAAATCAAAACGTTAGATAGTTTTTTTTTTTTTAAAAAAGCATCTTTTTTTTTTTTAAGTATCTTCCCGTTAATAAGAAAAACAATCAAATTCAAGCCAAAGAGTTGAATCTAGGTTTACACCAAGTTAACAATTCTCAATTGCTCCAAATATGCTCATCCCAGAGCATGCAATTAGCATTCCATGAGTGCTTACCAAAAACTGGGGTTCAAAGAAATTACCAGAACAGATAGATTATGCTTATAGGCTAACTTCTTTAGAATCATCGCCACTGATATCATCATCGACCGCCCTGTCAGTTTATTAATACAGGTTCAGAGAAAAGAAACAAAAGCTGTGAATTAAGGACGTCTTCCTCTTAGGAAGCAATATCCCAGAGACTATTGTTTAGGAACTTAACTTAGGGAAATCCAATTTATGACCAGCTGAGATTATAAATTAGCAGTTGTATCATAGACATTATTATTAAGTTTATACTAAATTCATAAGCTATCTTGCATAAGCACCAATTCAATTCAGTTCCTAACTCACAGAATCATATTCAAATCTAATTTATCTCAACCTCTTGATATTCCTGCATAAAGTCTCTCTCTCTCTCTCTCTCTCTCTCTCTCTCTCTCTCTCTCTCTCTCTCTCTCTCTCTGTGTGTGTGTGGTGGTGGTGGTGGTGGTGGTGGGGAGGAATTGTAGACAAGGCTTGAAGGTGGTACCTTGTGGATACTTGCCACCAATGATGGGAGCAAGCAAGGATGATATCGAGTCAACGATAAGTAAGCAAATTTTCCTACCACCACTTTTTACCTGTACATGTGCCATGTCAGAGAAGTATTTGACAAGAAATCTGAAACAATAAGGAAGGCTTCATTCATACCTTGTCATTCAGTAGAGAGACTTCAAGTTGATGTAATACTTCAAACATACCAAATATATCAAACACAGACTTGCAGACGATGCTTCTCATCATGGTCTTGAGCCTCTCCTTATGTGGCAAGTCAAAACCTGGTTGCTGTAGATCTTAAGCTATATATACAACATATGGTAAAGCTTTTGTTGGCAAACTGCTGGAACAAATTTCTATTTACACCATAAGAATTGAAATAAATTATGAGAACTCAAAGAATGACAAAAGGTATGAGCAGGCTAGACATGTGGGTGACTGTCTACCTCTTTGATCAGATAGGTCGTTAGTTCCATCAATTATGGTGGCAATGCGACTAGGAGAGAAGGAATTACTAGTATCCAAGTACATAACCACACCCATATGCTTCACTGCAACATGTGAAGCAGAATGTAGACAGACCTGAAATGGTATATATGCAATAGACAAGAGCATGATTATGATTTAGCCCATACTAGTTCCAATACAATCATCCTAAGCAGTAACCATAAGCATTTTAAGTGTATATAAAAGATAACTCATCTTCTCACCTGTGTTTTACCAGAAGATGATGGTCCAGTAACCTCTGTCAGCTGACCTTGGCGCAGGCCGCCTCCAAGAAGTGTGTCAATGCTGGCAATTGAAAGATTAAATAAATGATACTAGGATCATATTGATCATAATAGGTAATATAGACAAGGATGTTAATGTAGCCAATAAGAGACGAAGACTGAGTAAGAGAGGGCATGACTATACCCTTCAAGTCCAGTAGGGAGGACATGCTTGTTTTCTGTGACATCCTTGAGCAAGTCCATCCCATTCCACAATCGCCCACACCAATCTTCCTTAGAAGACTGATCTTGATTCATCGTCTCCTCCTGTGTGTATCATATCATCTCATATGTCATGAATGGAAAACACTCGGTGATTCAGTAGTACAAAAGTTCTTCGCTACCAAATGTGCCATCAGCTCTGTTAGTTGGCAATTGCCGCATTACGATGTTACTTACAACCCCTAAATTCAACTTGCGACGAATTTTCAGTTAGTGGAGCAGTTAATTTTGGGTTCTTGATATTCCGGAGGTCATTTTTACTTCTAAATGTAATGATGGACATGGACTCTTCTCCCCAAATGTTTAAGGTCAGTCATCAACCCCTAAAGGAAGACGAATTGGCCGACTCAGTCGTCTGCGAAATGGTTTCAACGTGCAAAATACCCCACTAGCAAACCGAACGTGCAACGTCATGTGTAGTATCAGTCAGACTAACATTTCTAGTACAGCAAACATTTATGCGATGATGGCAGGCGAGAAAACACCAGAAGAAGAATAAGAAGAATGCGGACCTCCTTGTCGTGTGGTGAGTAGCGGCGCTTGAGACCGCAGCCGGATGTGGTGGCTCGCCCTCCGCCTCCTCCTCCGCCACCGGCCGCCGCCATCACCGCCGCCGAGTAGTTGACGCTTGCCGCCGACACCACCGTTAGTGATCTATAGCAGTTATGGGCCACCGCTGGAGACCTCCGCCAGCACGCGGTGCCCCTGGAAGGTCACCAGTAGGGCAAGGTAGGACGCCTGCCCCTACGGGAACCCCGGCAAACCGAGCGAGAGCGGCGACCGCCGCGTCGGGCGAAGGAAAACGAAGGAGCTAAGACCGAGTACTGGGCCAGCCCACTTTGATAATGTGTGGCGGGGTAAGCAAGCACAATGGCAGGCCCAATAGCCCAACGCGCTGAGTAGCGCAGATCCTTTCCCGTCTCCCCTACCCTCGCCTCGCTTCCACCTATCCGCCGCGGGTCGTCTCCGTCTCTATCTCCCGGCTCCTCGGCATCTCGCTCGTCAACGCCAGCGCCGCCGTGCCGCGCGCGTCCGCCGACGGCCCCGTTGGCCCGCGTGCCACCCCAGGGGAAGACAGATCGGCGATCCCCAGGGTGCGTCTCGTTTCCCGGCTCGCGAATCTGACCAACTCTTGTGTACTTGTGTGTTCAATTCATTGGCGTGCGAGAGTAGCTGGGGGCTCCGCAGGCGGCTTTTACGCGTAGGTTTTGTTCGTTGCGGGGTATTGTGTAGTCACTTTGCTTCAAGAACCATTGGGATCGAGTATAATTTCATGATTTTAGGGTAATACTTCGCGTTGCCTGTTACCAGAACGCATTTGTTCTGGCATGCTTGTTCTATTGTGTTTTCACTATAGGAATTTATTTGTACCTTTTACAGCTGACTGCGTGTTTGTATACATGATTGATTCGCTCAATTAGACACTTATCGAGACCCTTTACGTAATCCATGTCCAATGCAACCATAGGATTTCATTGCCCTCAGCAGTTTTTAGGGTATTATTACTAAGATAAGCAGTACGCTTATCACTATAGTGCTACTACATTCCACCAACCCCTGGAGTAGTGAATATGGTTTCTGGGAAGCAGAGATATTTCCCTCTGTTGCTGGTTCCATTCCATCTGTGTACTGATAATTTTTAGGCATTCTGCCGATGCAGGCTTGCAAACATGTATATCCGCGTGAAGCGCAACAAGACTACCTACTTCATTCAATGTGAACCAACAGAAACAGCTTTGAGCATCAAACAGAAGTTGCATTCGCTGATAGATCAACCTCCTATTAATCAGCAGTTGTTCTTGTGGCCCAGCAGTGATGTGCTTGAAGACTCAAAGACGCTGGCAGATCAGAAGGTACCATATATCTAGTTTGTTTAGTCACGGTACAGTTTAGTTTGTGTAGCCTTAGCATATCAGTTCTCTTTGAAGATTAAACCCACAGCTTGTCTAATTCATCTGTCGGTTGTGTGATATTTTCTTTTTTATACTTGTTCAGGTGGAAAACGATTCCATTGTTGCATTGGCACTAAGAAAAGGTATCGTGGGTTTTGTCTACTTTTTATTTTTCCTTAGTATCTTTCAGGTAGTGCTTTTTGCATTATTATTGTTTCCATTTTTTTGCTTACTCTTAGTATACCACTCAATGGTTATGATTATTGCCCAGCAACTGTTTAACTTTGTAGAAAATACCTTTGTTATGTCTTGGGTCATCATTCACTAATCATCGGATTGATCTGTTTTCTGGACTGTGGGTTGGACATAGGCTATGCTTTCTCTAGCAAGAAATTTACACTTTTTCCCTTATTTCTATGTTAATTAATAAATCAAGAAGAACCTATAATTGCAACGTGGTTTATCATAGCAAAATAGCAGGTTGCCCCTATTCTAAATAAAGTGAATGCATGATGCTAGTCCTTTTCTAAAATCTCAACCTACTCAATGCAGCTTCCAGACTGTAATTTCTGTAGCTAATACTGCATTTTCAGTCTGACAATTGCTGACTGCAATTTCTGTTCTTCACCAGATGACGATGAGTTTGAGGAAGTTTTCATTGCCAGGCCAGAGGATTTCATGTCATCATCATGAAGATGAGTCCGTCATCTCAACAAGGGGCTGTGTGTTCTCGGAGTGGACCCGTTGCTCTACATTGGTCCCTCTAGGAAAAAAATTGTTATGAAGATCCCAAACCATTGTGGATGATATTAAGCTTTGATTTGACGCTCCAACTGATGCCGTGCTCTTGTACCTACTGGTGTCTGCCTTGATGTTGGGATCAAGCGCACCTAATTGTCCTTTTGTACCAGCTCTAGCATGTGAATCCATCTGTGCCTCCGTCACCTAATACACTCACTGTTGCTGCTGCTATTGCTGCTTGGCTGTTGCTCGATTCAACTACGCTGTCGGTGACATAATGGGCAACGCATTAGGGGCGCGTTTAGTTGCGTCCAAACTTGCGCCGCCTGAATTCGGCACTGTGCACTGTAGCATTTCGTTTGTATTTAGGAACAATTGTTTAATCGTTGACTAATTAGGCTTAAAACATTCGTCTCGCAAAGTACAACCAAACTGTGCAATTAGTTTTTTATTTCGTTAACATTTAGTACTCCATATATGTACCGCAAGTTTGATGTGATAGGGATTTTTTTTTTTCATAGTGCCAAAGTTTGGATTCTGGGTGAACTAAACATGGTCTAGACTTGCATCACAGGACTACAACAGTAGTTGTGGGCTTGTGGTCTCTCTTTCTCAGGACAAAAAATTACTATGTTCGGACGGATTTCGTCTGCTCTAACAGGGGGAAAATATCTGCATTTGTAATTCATTCAAATTCATAATTCGGCAGAATTGTAATTTCATAGCCTACCTTAGTCTACCGTTTCCGTTCTACCAGTTTTTGAACTTGCCATTTGATTGCGAAAATCTGCGAAAGTGCTCCAACCAATGGGGTTATATTATGTTATTATTAAACAATTGAAATGCAGCTGTAAAAAATCTCCAAGCTTGCTTTTTCCTTAGAAAAGGCAGCAGAGACAGCTTTTCAGGAGCTTGAGCATTTGGTTTGGTAGCAACAGCTTTTTGAACAACTCAACGCGGACGGAGTTTTTGCTCACATATCAAGTTTTGAACGGCGCGCGATGCAGACAATACATACGAAACGTCCTACTCAAACTAAAGTCACCGTTTGTGACGTTGTCCTTGTGTTTTTCCCTTGAAGAGTCAAATAAACAATTTGATCTGCATGATTTATTATCACTCTAGCCTGTTTGGAACACAGGAATCTCGTAGGAATTTCACAGGAATCAATTCAATTTCACAGAAAAAACGTAGGAACATGAATTTTTTTCCCGCAATCCAAACAGGCTCTAAATCAACTACAATTGTCAATTACCAAACCCCCAAAAATATATCATCACCAATTCACCATTCAAGAGGACGAAAATTGTTAAAGGCCATATTTGGAATGTTGGATATTTTACGCTGGCGTTCTTATAAGAATGAATTATTTTTTATAAAATGTAGATATTTTTTTATATAATTTCTGCAAAATCTCTACGTTCTAAGGATCCCTAAATGGTTCTATCTAATCTAAAGAAACAAAACGGCCGAACCAGTATTAGTTAAGGCATCTTTCACCTCAACCAAAACAGAAGACAAATTAATTAATTAAGTAACCAACAGAGTTACGGAGGGTTGTGATAGGCGTGGCGAGCCAACGTTAAATCTAGTCATTCTAATGGAGATGAAACCCAAAAAAAAATCGTTGGACGTAACCCTCTTAGCGACGCGTCATATTGTAACCCGGTTATGGTGTTAAATGGGCAAGGACCGAGTCGGCACCCCCTTGGTGATGCGCCGTGTCGTGATCTGGGCATAGTGTCAAGTGAGCAAGGACCGGGTCGTCGCTTCCTTAGTGGCGCGCTACATCGGCGTCCGGGTGTAGTGAAAAATGAGCAAGGATCTTCACATCTGAGTCGACGGGTGCAAACGGTAAGGAAGCTAGTCGAACCAACTAAGATCCATTTAGGTAGTTGGAATGTAAGGTCGCTTACAGGTAAGTTAAGAGAATTAGTTGATACCGCGACTAAGAGGCGTGTAAATATATTATGCGTTCAAGAGACTAAATGGAAGGGTTGGAAGGCAAAGGAGGTGGACAATACATGTTTCAAACTTTGGTACACAGGGATAGTCGTGAATAGAAATTGAGTAGGAGTTTTAATTGATAAAAGCCTCAAGAATGGTGTGGTGGAAGTGAGAAGATAAGGAGATAGGATTATCTTAGTCAAGCTTGTCGTTGGTGATATGGTCTTGAACATAATTAGTACGTATGCCCTCTAAGTAGGCCTCGACGAGAGTGCTAAGAGACAGTTTTGGGAAGACTTAGATGGCCTGATTAGAGCTGTACCTAGTAGTGAGAAGCTTTTTATAGGAGATCTTAATGGGCATGCAGGTACTATAAGCGCGGGTTTCGAGGCAGTTCATGGAGGTTTTGGGTATGGTAGTAGAAATCAGGAGGGGGGGAAGTTCTGCACTTTGCGGTAGCTTTTGACCTGATGATAGCCAACACTTTCTTTAGAAATAGAGAATCTCATCTAGTGACCTTCAGTAGCGGACAACACTTTAGCCAGATTGACTTTGTCCTCGCAAGAAGAAATGACAAACGAGCATGCTTGGGTTGCAAGGTGATACCACGGGAGTGTGTTGTTTTTCAACATAAGCTTTTGGTGGCAGACTTTTGTTTTCAGGTGCGTGTCCGTAGGGATAAACAAGCTAAGATTGAAAGAATAAAGTGGTAGAAACTAAAAGGGGAGACGTCAGAGATATTCAGGGAAAAGGTTATCAAAGAGGGTTCTTGGAAGGAAGAAGATGACATAAACAACATATGAGAGAAGATGGCAACCAATATTTGGAAGGTGACCTCAGAGGTGTGTGGAGTAACCAAAGGAAGTGTAGGCAAGGCTAAAGATACTTGGTGGTGGAACGAGGAAGTCCAAAGGGCTATTAAGGAGAAGAAAGAATGCTATAGACGCTTGTACCATGACAGGAGTGTGGACAACATAGAGAAGTACAAGGTGGCAAAGAAGATTGCAAAGCGACCTGTAAGTGTGGCAAAGAGTAGAGCATACGAGGATCTTTACCAACATTTGAGTATGAAGAAAGGAGAGAAGGACATTTATAGGATGACTAGGGTTCGTGAGAGAAAGACAAGGGACTTTAACCAAGTTAAGTGCATTAAGGATGAAAGGGAGCATCTCTTGGTAAAGGAGGATGAGATCCGACATTGATGGCAAGAGTATTTTGACAAATTATTTAACGGTAAGAATATGGACACAACCATTCAGTTGGATGACTCTTTTGATGACACCAATAGGCGCTTTGTGAGAAGAATCCAAGAATCTGATGTCAGAGAGGTGTTGAGGAGGATGAAAGGAGGTAAGGCGATGGGACCGGATGGTATCCCAATCGAGGTGTGGAGATGCCTTGAGGACATAGCTATAGTATGGCTAACCAAGCTGTTTAACCATATTTTTCGATCGAACAAGATGTCTGATGAGTAGAGGAGAAGTATATTGGTACCAATATATAAAAATAAAGGAGATATTCAAAGTTGTACTAATTACCAGAAAATTAAGTTGATGAGCCATACTATGAAGCTATTGGAGAGAGTTATCGAGCATCGTTTGAGAGCAATAACGTGGGTCCCTATGAACCAATTTGGTTTTATACCCGAAAGGTCAACTATGGAAGCCATTTTCTTAATAAGACAAGTTATGGAACGGTATAGGGAGAAGAAGGACCTACACATGGTTTTTATTGACTTGGAGAAAGCTTATGATAAAATACCAAAGAATGTTATGTGATGGGCTTTGGACAAACATAAAGTCCCAACGAAGTATATCGGGCTCATTAAGGACATGTACAACAATGTTGTGACTAGAGTTCGAACAAGTGATGGAGACACGAATGACTTACCGATTAGGACAGGACTACATCAAGGGTCAGCTTTGAGCCCTTATTTGTTTGTCTTAGTGATGGATGAGGTCACAAGGGACATACAAGGGGACATTCCTTGGTGTATGTTTTTCGCGGACGATGTAGTGCTAGTTGATGAAAGCTGGACACGAGTGAATCAGATATTGAAGTTATGGCGGGAGACTTTGGAGTCCAAAGGTTCTAGAATCAGTAGAACTAAAATTGAGTATATGAGATGTGACTTCGGTACTACTACTCGGTAGGAGGAAGATATTAGTTTGAAAGGTCAAGTAATGCCTAGGAAGGATACCTTTTGATATTTAGGATCAATGCTACATAGAGATGAGGATATTGATGAAGATGTTAGCCATAGAATCAAAGCAGGGTGGATGAAGTGGAGGCAAGCATTTGGTGTTCATTGTGACAAAATGGTACCACAGAAACTAAAAGGCAAGTTTTATAGGATGGCGATTAGACCTGCTATGTTATATGGTACAGAATGTTGGACTACGAAAAGACGACATGTTCAACATATAAGTGTCGCAGAAATACGTATGTTGCGTTGGATTTGCGGTCATACAAGAAGGGATCGAGTTCGGAACGATGATATACGTGATAGATTAGGGGTAGGACCAATTGAAGAAAAGCTTGTCTAATACCGGTTGAGATGGTTTGGACATGTCCAACGAAGGCCTCTAAAGGCATCGGTGTGTAATGGAATCCTAAGCCAGGATAGTAACGTGAAGAGAGGCAGAGAAAGACCGAAGTTGACTTGGGTAGAGGCTGGCCCCGTTCGCTGGTCTGAAACTTGGCTGAAACTGGCTGAAAACACTGTTCCGGCTGAATTGTTGTGAGAAAAAAATATTGTTCCGACTGAAAAAAGAAGCCAAACAAACTAAATATGGGATAAGCCGAATATGGCCAATAAAAGGAGACTTGAAATGATGAAATATATCCAAAGACTTAACCTTAGATAGGAGTATTTAGAAGACATCTATTCATGTACCTAAATCTTGATTGTTTCTGTTGGATTTTAACTCTAGTCTATCTTAATTTATTTAGGAAAAGTCTTGTTTTGGTTGCTGCTGCTGCAAGTAACCAACGGAGTTACGGAGTAACTACAGACTCCAGACAAGAAGAAAAAGAACAACCATTGCAAAATCTGAATTTGATTTAAGTACGCGTTTGACTGACATCAACAGGAGGAAATTACCCGCCTCTTCTAGTCTTTTATATATTTTGCAAATGGTACACGAAGACTAGGTGCACCACACGCTCCTGCTCGTTCACATTTCATGCCATGGCCCCTCTTCGCTTTTGTTTGCTTTTGCTTGGTTTGCCCTTTTTGAGTTCAAAAGAAAAAGGGAAGAAAATGCGGCCTTGCCCACGTTTCAAACCATCTTAAAAAGGAATTCAAGAGGCATTCCTACGGCACCGTTTTTCCGTTCCTCCTGTTCTTGATTGTGAGCGCGGGACGAGATCACGAGAGGGACCCGAGGAAAGGTCGGAGCCGTGCGAAAGAGAGAGCGCGAGGTCGGGGAAGTCGAAGTCCGCGCTCCGGCCTCCGGCTGACGAAGCAGGTGACGACCATTCTTCCCCGCCTCCGCCGCGACGCGTGTTAGGTTGCTCACGTGATCTTGCTGTTAGAGTTGCCTCTTCTTGCTTCCGCTGCTTGAGGCATCTCTCATCTGCGGGGAGTTCGGAGCCTTCCTGGCCCGTGCGTGATTCTTCGCACCCGAATCTTGGTTCTGCTCTTGCTCCTCGCTGGCTGCCGAGGGTTTTGGGGAGCGTCTTGCTTCTTGGAGTTGGAGGCTTGTCAGAGCTGAATCTTGCTCACCTCGAGTAAAACCAGCCGTCTTCGGATCTTCCCTCTCTTCATCTCGCGGGGGTTCTTCGCCATTTCGGAGTTCAAATCCCACCTGGGATTTCGTCGGCTGCTTGGGTTTGCTCCGTGTCGCGCGAGTTTTGGTGAGAGGTTATTCCCGCATTTAGTGGAGCTGGCTCTCATGTGCTCCTCTCCTCCTCCATTATTGTTTGTACCGAATCCTATTTCAGGGTTTCGTTTGATTTCGTTCGTCTTCTCAAACTTTTTGGGCCTATTTGTTCCTGGTAAACTTTGTTGAGCACTGCTTGAAGCAGATTTGCAATTAGCGCTGCATTGGCAGCTACATTGTCGAGTATGTTACTTCTTTTATGAGCAGCTGTCTGACTGTAAAATCTGCATTTGATTTACCAGGATGCACTGTGACGCGCTGGCACATGGTGAGCATCTGATGTCAATTAGGATTAAACATGCTTCCTCTCTGTGCTCATGTGGGAGAACAAGAAATCAGCCTAGACAGTAGTTATCTGTTGCAAGCTGAAAATGGTATAGCACAGTGCTCCTGGACTACAGTTATTTGTCCCCAATGCTTGCTAGTAGCAGCAATGCCTGATCATTAAAATCGTGTTTGTGCTTGCAGCACCCTTATTCACTTAAGAGTTCCAAAGGAGCACCAATTCTGCCACGGCCAGTGTTTGTTTTCTTCATTGCGTCATTTGGTTTCTATGTATGCTACCTCTCCTTTAATCAGATAACGCTAGAGAACGAAAAAGAGGGGAATAGTCCAGAAGAACAAAGGGACAATATTTGCAGAAAGCCTTATGTGCCACGTGAGGAGCTCAGTTATGTGCACTTTCCAAAACCTACGAGTTATAGCAGGTAACATCCACCACTTGACTGTGAGGATAGATAAAATCTTTGTAGTCCTCAATTATGTAGTACAGTATATTTTATGGCTGATGTTGATATTGTTGTGCCTTCTGCTGCAGGGGGGAGTGCTCATGTACTCCTGTTCGATTCTTTGTAATTGTGTCTATGCAAAGATCCGGAAGTGGATGGTTTGAGACCTTGCTGAATAGTCACCCTAACATTAGTTCCAATGGCGAAATCTTTAACAGAGTGGATAGAAGAAAAAATATCTCGTCTATCTTACAAACACTTGACACACTGTATAATTTGGACTGGCTCACCAGCGCAGCGAAGAATGAGTGCACAGCTGCATTTGGACTGAAGTGGATGCTTAATCAGGTACTTTAACTATGGCTTTCTAAATGGAAAAATACAGCATAACATGAGGAGTCCTTGCCAGCGGTGACTAGCACTGTGTTATAAACTACAGTTCTATCCGGTGGAACATGGGCAAACCTTTTTATATGATCTATTTTCCTTGCCAAAGTTTGGATTCTGTAAGAATTATAGCTAGAATTCAACTCTATTATACTGCATATATGGATGTTTTTCTCAAAGCTATGGCCTATGTGCCAACTGCCAACTACTAACATGCCTACAGGTTGCAGTTCTTAAAACTGTGTACTAAGCAAAATTCACCATCCAAGCTCGTTAACACTTAACAATGATGATCCATGTTGAAACTTGTTCTGCTCCTTCTTATCAGAACAATTGGAGTTATGCTTATGCCTACCAGATGTTAAATATATGCCTGGCTCATAACTTCCAACATTGTGTTTTCCCAGGGAATTTTGGAAAAACCTGAAGATATAGTTGGTTATTTGAACAAGAAGGGTGTCTCTGTTATATTTCTGTTCAGGAGAAACACGTTACGCAGGCTTATATCTGTGTTGGCCAACGACTACGACAAAGATGCAAAGCAGTTGAATGGAACTCACAAGTCTCATGTTCACTCAATAGAAGAGGTAATTTCAATGTGCAAACAGTTTCAAACAAATTTACTGGCATAGCTTTGTTCTGTTGGTAAGGAGAGAGAGAGAGAGAGAGAGAGAGAGAGAGAGAGAGAGAGAGAGGATTTGTTCTGTTGGTCCCCCTTTTGAGCATAGTGCTGTCCACAGCTCATTTTACATGAGTTGTGGCTTAGTACATATATCACTTATTTTATGGCAGCTTTGTGATTTTGATTACACTGGTGGGTAAAAGATAAACTGCATCTAAGCTGATATTACACTGCAACCTCTTATCTGATTAGTACAGCTCATTTTGGGCAGGCTGAGATATTAGCAAAATTCAAACCACATCTGGATCTGTCAACTCTGATTACAAACATCAGAAACATTGAGAAGGCCATCAGAGATTGCTTGGACCACTTCAAGAGTACGCGGCACATGATCCTCTATTATGAGGATATAATCAGCAACAGCAATGTACTGAGCGCAGTTAGATGTCCCACTGAAAGATCCATTGTTACGTTCTTGGGTTAACTAATATTAATGCCATCTCTTGGGTGCGCAGGCATTATCCCAGGTGCAAGAGTTCCTCAGAGTCCCGGTGAGGAGGCTGATGAGCAGGCAGGTGAAAATTCACACGAGACCTCTTTCGGACCTTGTCAGGAACTGGGAGGAAGTTAGCAGCAAACTGAACGGGACAGAGTTTGCTCACTTCCTTGATGGTTCAGATTATGTCAAGTGATGGAGGGCGGGTTATTGGCATTTGGAGTTGTAGTCGCAAAAATGCTTTAGAATTCTTTTTTGTACAGATGAGTTTGTTAGGCATACAACAGATGACACACGTGCTGATGGAATCATAGAAAATTTTCCAAGTTTTCTCCTTTTTGTATTCTTATATATTATACGAGTTTACGACAGCCAATAAGATTTTCAGAATGCGGCCAAGGATAGCTGGCATCTGACTATGGTTGTTCACTTGTTCGAATTCAACGCAGACGAAATTCTGGCCCAATGATAATAATGTTTCGGCATCATGTTGCTCTTTCAAGGAAGAAGAAATCCCAAGACTACACAAAAATGGCCAAAGGATATACCCCGATCAACTTCCGTAAATGCTTGTACAAGAACAAAATTCCACTCAAAAAATGTTTACATGTAACAAGTACAACATCGCTAAAGCTCGTGCTGATACCACGGTGCACACATGGGATCTCAGCTTAGCAGCGGCACCCTATTGGCGCCGTCTCTTTATCCTTTCGAGGGCGCCCAGCTGCTCGTTCCCTTGGGCACCTGAGCTTTCCTCATTGTTCTCGGCAGCTCTCTTGCCAAGCTCACCAAATACCGCAGCAGGAACACTCTTCTCTGCAATTTGGACATCGGGTTCCTCGTCGTCACTCTCGTCGGGCAGCTCAATGTCCTCATTGTTACCAGCCTGTTGCCTGCTGCTCTCGGCCTGCGCCTCTACTCCAGCACTGACAAAGTTCATCATCCTGTTAGCAGAGGCTGGGGCAGTGCTTGGTGCTGCTGGTGGTGCAGTGGATGGTCCGGGAGCCAGTTGCCTTTCCAAGGCTGCCATCTCATCTTCAGGGACGCCAGCACGCTTCAGAGTGTCAACTGCTTCGTCCAGGTTTAACCTCTGATCCCTCTGCATCAAGTACTCCGGTAGTATGAAATGTGTCTGCACAACATTATAAGTCAGTGCTAATTTGTGATACAAGAATTAATGTTCATGTCAAACTGCAAATTAAGTTGATAAGTGTGGCATACCTGACTGCGGCTAGCAGCCACTGTACGTTTGATACGAAGCATCTCCCTGAATGTGTCTTCGTTACCGTGCTGAATCTCAAAATCATTCCACTTCTTCCAAAAGTCAGGATTGTTTGGATCAGAATAGTTGGATGCATGCACATAGATGGCACGCGAACGATCAATTTCCCCAAGGCTTCTCTCTAACTCAGCGAATTTCATGCACATTGTCAGAACATCTCTGTCTGGGAGGCCAGATTCAATTGCTTGCTGCAAATGTGACAAGGATAGCAGGGAAAGTTAGTATCAAACTATCAGTAACCAGCAAAACATCTGCAAATATTGAAGACACAACCAGGCCAAATCTGGAGTGTGGAGTGCTCAATAAAATCAAACATATGGAATTCTAGATGGCCGATGGGAGCATAAAACACGTATTAATTCACGACATTACTAATTACTCCCTCCATTCCAAATTATAAGTCGCTTTGACTTTTTTGGTACATCCATTTTGTTATGTATCTAATACTTATAGCATATGTCTAGGTACATAGCAAAATGGATGTACTAAAAAAGTCAAAGTGACTTATAATTTGAAACGGAGGGAGTAGTAAAATTGTAAAAACAAGCTTAGCCAGCTCACACTTCTCATGTGCTAAAATATTGTAGCAGAACTAGATCCTAGATAAGAGTATAACACAGCCAGTCTATCGATTAAAACAGATACAAGACAACAATCGAAAGCAGAGGGCGAGCCTACTAGAGAGTATAGAAGAAACATCTGTATTAATTAATTCATCCAGTTACCAAATAGTTAAAAAGCGGCGTTAAAGAGCTCAGATGTCAGATCCATATCAATTTCTTTCATCCACAACAATGATGCGAAAAAAAAAACTGAATCTCAAAACAAATGATCAGCCAAAAACCATAAGGCAACAATCACAAGCTCAAGGGAAAGGATAATACGCTTACCTCATATATTTGTCTTGTCCTTGGAACACCGAAGAGTTCGGCAGCACGTGCTATATAGATTTCATACATAGCCATTTTTTCACTGTTAGGAACAGCTCTTACAGCTTCATCATATACATTCATAGCACGTTTGGCAAGACCATAGTCTTCCTCCAGTTTTGCCCATTGTAAATATAGAGGCTTCTTTTCCTCTGGAGGAGCCTGATCAAAAGAAGTACAGTGTAAGTACAGAAGAAAGATGTTGAAAGTAACTTTCTCAAGAAATCAAAGTTGCATGCAGGAAAGAAACAGGTGCCAGTGTCTCAAACAAGTAAATGAGGCGCAAAGAATAATATGACATACTACAGCAAGAACAGAGGGGCACATGGTTCCAAAAGAAGCACAAAATCAAGTGTAGTTTGGAATTGAAAAACTTGCCATGGTGCTTAAATTGTATTATCGATCAAGTATTTTTCATGGCATGCTCTTATGATGATGCTAAAAAGTGGTGAATATGATTATGAGTAGCATATTGCGCATAAAACAAAGCATGGGTGAAATTTTACATACCTGTTGGACAGCTTCATGGAAAAGCTCTCTTGCTCGTTCTAACTTGCTTCTCTTGTATCTCTGTACAAACTTTGTAAGGTAGGTCACCCAAATGGCCTTAACGTGGGGATACTTGAATATTTTCACGCCCCTTTCATACACTTTAAATGCATCTTCGAAATACTTGTGCTCCTGTTGTGAGGGAAACAGTAACAAACAGAATATTAAAAGATGCATTAAAAGATCCTATTTGAAACATAAAACATGCTGACTTTGGAGAAAGATCTTACCTCAAGAAGATATGCATAATTGAGAATTATCTGTGGAGTGGCAATTCGTAAATCCAATATTCTCTCATAAACTGCACCGGTAGAGTCTAAGGTTCCAAGGCTCTCCTCCAGATCAACATAAAAGCTCCACATTTTCAAAGATTTGTGCACTTTCATCTGGACAGGCTCGTCCCCGTCAGCAGCAGCTGCATCAATCATATTGTTAGCATGAATGTTTTGTAAAATACACAGGAAAATTTAAAATTGACACAGATCTGACAGAATAAGTTATACCCCGCCTCTTAACCTCAACAGAGGGCTCTGCCGTTGCTTGCCTCATCAGCTCAATAGCCTTGTCAAAATTGTTGTGGCGCAGCTCCATCTCTGCCCACTCACACCAGATACTGGCTAAGTGGTCAACTGCCTTATAATTCACTTGAGTAGCCCGTTTGAAAATATCTTCAGCACTATCTAGACGATTGTGTTTCTCATACATCTTTGCAAATGCCACCCACAGAGTATGGGGCTTCCCAACTGCCTTCATTGGGTCTACAGTTTTCACGGCCTCAACATATGTCGCTACTTGCCTCGCAGGATCCTTTTCAAAGAGTTTCACCCTCCTGCACATATTGTTGCATTGTTAGCCAATTCCATCAAGCCAGAGAACACAAAAGGAAATGGTAATGTGCATTGGTAGCACACTACATGTTTGCATCTCATGCCATCACTTATTTAAAGGAGATCTGAGCATAGACTTACAATCACTAAAGAATCAATAACTTGCCCAGCTAGAGAAAATGCGCTTACAAATGCACTCTCTGTTCGAAATTATTGTTCACTTTAGCTTTGTCTTGAGTCGAAATTCTATAAATTTGACAAAGTACTTAGAAAATATATTAAATACAATTTCAAATAAATGCACTATCAAGACATATTTCATGGAGAATTGAATTAAACCAAATTGACTTACGGCGAAGCTAAAGTGAACTATAATTTGGGAACTAAGGGAGTAGATTTTACAGCATACTTTGTTTTCAAAAGAGAGAGCACAATGTTGCAAGTTTTGCAGTGCTAGTAACTCTGGAATGGGTTGATTGGTTCATCACGAATTTTCAAAATTGATGTAGTAACCAACAATCCAGAAGGTTGATATCTTAGCTTGTCTAAAGTTCTCACAAACATCTCTGAATGAAAATAATGGGGAAAAAGCATGCATTCAAAGGGTGACAGAAACTGAATAATCAATAATCCCTCAGAAACATTAACAGGTGACTATGATACATATTTGGTGGCTCAATCTGCGCACATCCAAGTGATAATTAATCTGCCTAGACAACACAATCAATAAAGTGCAGGTGTTATAGCAAACCTCACCTGTGCCACTCCTCCACATTGTGTGGATTCTGTCGCAACAGCACACTGCTAAGAAGCTCTGGTCTGCGATCCAACAGCCGCTCAAACCTTGCCATCCTCAAATCAGTATCATCCTCATCGTTCAACCAGAATTCATCGAGGAATTTCCTTGATAACTTATCCAACCCACTCTTCCTGCCACCTCCCTCGTTCTCATCCTCACCCCCTTCTTCCTCAGCAGCCTCCAGCTTTGCCGCAAGCATACTCTGCTCAAACTGTGTATATGCCTCAAACACCACGCTGAACTCCTTGACGGTAACCACTGAAGAAATGCCCTCCTCAAATATATCCCTAGCTTTTTCGAAAAGGCCTCTCCTGACATAGTAATCAGCCAGTGAGGTCCAAAGCTTGCCGACCTCATCGGTGAACTTGCGTATCCCGCCACGCAGGATGGCATCCACCTTGAGGCCGGCAACCTCATCAGCATGCTTGGTGAGGATCTCACAGAGCTCGAGCCAGAGCTGGTGCCTTGTTTTCCCCTTGACGGAGCGGAACCCGTCGTCGTTGAGCACTGAAGCTAGACGGTTGGCGGCCTCCTGCCAGTGGTTGGCGGATATAAGGAAGTTGATGAAGTCCTCGGCGTGGGAGGGGTCAAATTGGAGGTATCGGCGGAAGACTCGGAGCGACGTCTCGACGGGGCAGGCCGGGAGCGAGGCGAGGCGGAGGTACAGCGGCCAGATGCGGTCGTGCTGCGTGACGGGGAGCGCCCGCAGGGCGCGGTCGAAGGAGCGGCGTGCGCGCGTGAGCAGGCGCTGGTCGAGCAGCGAGGTGAGGTAGAGGACCCAGACGCGCGGCATCTTGTGCATGGTGGCCAGCGCCCGCTCGAAGGTGTTGTTGAGGGAGGAGTAGGCCGGGTGGTCGATGGGGTGCGGGCGCGCGTGGTCTAGGCGGTCGCGGAGGTAGGCGTGCCAGAGCTTGTAGCTCCCCGGGAGCGCCTTGAGGGCGCGCTCGTAGATGACGGCGCGCTTGGCGAACGGCGCGGCGGCGCGGGCCACGAGGTAGCGCCACCACCCCTTGAGCTTGAAGGGCTCCCGCAGGATCTCCTCCTCGTAGGGCAGGTCGTCCTCCGTCGGGTACAGGTCCGGCGAGATCCCGACGGCCACAGACGGCGCGGCCTTCGCCGCCGCCGAAGCCGACGCCACGGCCACCGGACCCGACGCTGACGGCATCCTGGCGCGGGGATTGGCTGAGACTCGCTAGGGTTTAAGAGTCCGGCCTGGCGTAGTAGCAGGCGAGGAGACGGGTAGGGCGCGCGGGGAAGACCGGCAGCCACCTTCTGGAGATTGTGGGGGGGGGCGGGGGGGAGCGGGGCGGTGATTGGCGGCGCGGCGCGTCCTCGACGCGATGGAACCGGCGGCTGCAGGGGCGTCGCGGCCTCACGGCAGATAGGTGAGCGTCTCGCAGGCGACGGTGGAGAGGATGGAGGTGGATTCTGCGGACCAGGCCCAAGCGGCGGGCTCGACGATTTTTGACACGCCGCGGGCTCCGGTTTACAATCGGTAACCGAGAGGTGGACAAGGAGACGGCGGTCCGTGGGCCGGCCTGATGGGTGGTTGGGTGGGAGGGATCCCGAGTTGGAATTAGACGAGGCCCGAGACCAAGCGCGGGGATTTGTGCTCTTTTCAATACTTCCGGCCGGCGCACTCTTTATATTTCAAATTTCAAATTATACTAGGAATTGCTACGGGCAAACAAAATCAAAATGCAAATCACGCGTCTGATTTCCCAAATTTTAGTCAATCGATCTCGTTCATCCATATGCCATCAAACAAAGACCAACACAACAGTAACACAGCTTAAACGCATGTGGGAGATCTAAGATAAATTTTCGATAAGGCAACATATATCAATGTTGCAATGCAGTCATGTAGCAAAACATCTATGACCTATTTTAGGGCATCTCCAACGGTATGAGCTAGCACTAGCTGTAACCTAGTGAATATAAAGGGGAGAAAATAGTTCCTTGCTACAGTGCACTAAAGAGTCAGAGTGGGTTCAGCCAAAGATTTTTTTTTTGAAATGAACGGAGGAGTGGGATAGAGTTTCCCTAGCTAGAATTATATTTCAAAAGAACTCCATGTCAAGCCACGGAGTTTCGAGTAGTGTTACAGGATAAGAGAAACAAGCGGCAATTTCTAAGACCAGAGGTATCTCTCTCGGACCTCAAGCGTTTTCGCCATAATACAAGACCATCACAGACTCGAGTCACTATACGACGACAAGACGAACATTTGCTCCTGTAGATTTCTCCGTTCCTAGCATCCAATTTTTTCCAGAGAATTGGTGAGCAAGACAAACGGCAAGAGCCATGCACTCGAACGTAGGGGTATGTTCGTAGATCATATGTCTGCATTTCCAAGTTTTATAATGTGGTGTAGTTCGAGACGATTCTAGAGCGCAACACTGGAGGGACACTCAAAGAAGACATGCTTGTGATCTTCTATGTCGTTATTGCATCGGCGACAGGTTTCATTACCTAGAACATGCTTGGCGAAGAGGTTTGCGTGTGTGCTCAATCTATCTTTGAAATAAAGCCATGCGAAGGCACTGACCTTGTCTGGAACGCGGCTTTCAACCAAAGATTGTGTTTTCACCGACTTCTAATTCATTGTAAGAAGAGCAAAGACATAATTCTTCTAAAGTGCACAAAGGAGGCAGAGTCGGGTGGCTCTAGCAACATACGGGCCTTAGAGCATCTTCAAAAGTTCCCTAAATCCCTTCCTAATCTATGTTTTTTAGCAAGACGAGAAAAAACCTCAATCCAACAACTCCTAATCCATCCTCCTAATATTTTAGAACTTAGGAAAAGTCACCATGTTTCGTGTAAAGTTACGCGCTTTCGAGTCGCGCGTATCTTCTCTCTCCTGCGCGTGTTTGTTGGCCAATCTAAAGGTGGAAGGGCGTGAAAATAATAGAGTAGAAAGGGGTTTCTGATGCAAATATACAAGAGAGAGAATATATAAAAGTGGTTAGGATAATTTAGAATAGTATAGGATTCCTGATGTAAAATTATCTTCTACATTTTAGGAGTGGATTATTAGGAGCTCTTGGAGACGGCCTTCTTTATTTCTTTCAATACTTTTTTAGGAGTCGTAAAATTTCATAGTTTTAGGAAGAAAATATTGGATACTCTTGGAGATGCTTTTAGTCGATAAAACTAAAACGACCTGAAAATTAGAAATGAGATAGCAAGATGCACAACTCCACGTCTGGGTCTTGTGATTTAGCCAATTTATTGGCAACCGTGTGTGGTTTATAATAATATATAATATATATATGTATATACGAATATATGAATAATATAAAAGGATAAGAAAATAAGGAAACCTATACGATGAAGATGTGGTACTGTGCACATCGCGGTGGATCACTCCCACCAGTCCACCACGTGCACTTGCACAGATGGTCTGGATGGCACTCGCCAGAGCGCCACACGTGTCCGGGCGGCTGAGGCGCAGGGCGGGCGCTGTCTGGACCCACAGGTCGGCTATTTGTCGGTGTCGTGATAGTTCCTCGACTGGGACCCAGACGTAGCTTTCATGCTGAAGAAGATAAGTGGGCCCCACGTGGCCCGGCTCCGGGACCTACAAGCCGTGGGCAGTCATTGGCCTACTAGACTCTACTACTGTACTACTCCGTACACAAAACGACTCGAGCTCGCTAGTGACTGATGTGACGACTATTCAATCATTTGCCGATCTGACCGACTGCGTCAGTGCTTAAATAATTTAATCCGCACTACTAATCCGACCCAAAAGATTTTTCTCTCTTTTCCTTGTCATACATTAGTTGCAATTGCAACTTGCACGTTTAGGCCCCGTTTGACAGGACTTCACTTCACTTCACCAGTGAAGCTATTTTTTTTGTTTCAGCTCCACGAACAGTTCCATCGGGGGAGCTAAAGTAGTTTTGGTAAATCGTTTGGCAAAATAGCTTCAATGTGAGAGTATGTTTTTAAGGGCCTGGAGGAGGAGCCGGGAGAAGCCACTTTTTTTAGCTCCATCCCACCCCAAATCACTGTGACAGCATATTTTTAGGGGCTTCACAAGTGAAGCTATTTTACTTTACCCCGTTTGGTAGAAAACAGCTCCAAACGGCTCCTGAAGCCGGTGGAGAAGCCCTGCCAAACAGGGCCTTAGTCAGCTTATCGGTGCAGCAAATGACCAACTAGTAAATATTTATAGTTTTGTTGTACGTTGTGATCGGAGGTGGCCTAGCACTCAATGACACAGGATTTATACTGGTTCAGGCAACGTGCCCTACGTCTAGTCGGGGTCGGTCGGCGACTTTATTCCTGAGCCCAGGTGCTCAAAGTCTATAGTAGAGGTACAAACGAGAAGGAGGAAGAAGGGGGTATACAAGAGGTTCGGTCGGCTCTGACCGAAAGGGTCGCGGTCGAAACTTGGCGGTCCTATAGTTGGGAGCGTTAATGTCGATCTAGTGAGTCTAGGCTTGAAGAAATCGATCCCCCCTTCGGGGGAGGGAGTGCATCCCCTTTTTATAGATGAAGGAGATGGCTTTACAGGTGAGATGAGGAGAGTATAGATATTTCTAAGTCTTACTGTCTACGGTGATGAAAACTGGATAATGGTTGAAGCCTCCCAATACTATCGATGTTGCTGTAGGATGTCAGATGTGCACGGGGGGTCGAGATATCTTCTTCAGGAAGGATGGACGTCGGTACCTGCAAATACTTTTGGATGCCTGGTGGCATGAGGAGCCGCGCTATGTTCACTCGGTATGGCAGATCCTGGAGCCCATACTGCGATCGATGTCCAGACACGTGGGGGGCTTGCCATATGGGAGTTTCTAGCGGCCCCTATAATACTTTGTGTCAGGGTGGCTACAGAGCACTGGTTCGTGCAAGGTATGATCCCTAGTACAGTGGTGTTGACTTGTGAGCCATGCCTTGCCTTTTTCCGCATGCCTTCTGGTTCTTTCCGAGCGGATGCCCCTGGTCGGATGGTCCCCAGTCAGATCTGGCGCGCCAGTCGGAGAATAGTGATGGTGGTGTTTTTCTATGAATCTCGGTCGGAGACACGGGGTCGGAGTCGAAGGCGGTCCTCAGATCAGGCTTTTTGAGTGGAGGCCGTGCGGAGGCAGCCGGGGCCTGACGCTAGCGCTCCGATCAGAGAGGCCGTTCGGAGCTAGCCTGAGCCTGAGCTAGTGCTCCGGTCGGAGAGATGGGCCAAAGGCGGCCTGGGCCTGAAGCGAGTGCTCCAGTCTGTTGGTTTTAGACTTTCGGGCCGGTCCAGAAGAAAGAAATGTCATTTTCCTGGGCCGAGCCCTAGCGTGGAAGCCGGTCCCCAAGGGACCCCGGGTTTATAAACCCGACAGGAGCCCCCGAGCCCTCGGGCGATTCGGGCAGAACCGTCCGGGGGATTTTTGTCTTGCCGGTGGGTGCGCGCGAGCGCACCTGTGGGTGTAGCCCCCGAGCCCCAGGCGGTTCAGGTCAAAGCGGTTGGGGTGTTGTCTCAGCAGGCGTGTATGCATGTTTTTTAGTTTAAGATGGAATTTTGTTTAATCATGACGTCGTTGTGCAGCCGGGGTGTTTTTAAGCGCGGGGATTGAATTGAGACAAAACTTAATTATCCTAGCGTCGGTGCGCGCCAGGGATCGGACGAGGAAGTTTTTAGTTTTTGAAACAAGCCCTGGCGTCGGTGTGCGCTGTGGGATCGGGTAAGGTGGAGTCATGAGTACACCTAGGCGTCGGTGCTCGCCATGGATCGAAAGAGTTAGTTTTAGTTAGTGAAGCCGTCTGAAGCCGTTACACGAGTTAAGGAGTCGCGGTCCCAAGCCATAGCCGGATGTCACCTATCCCTGAAGGGACCGTGACGCCTAAGAGAGGGGGTGAATTAGGCAACTTATAAATTTTAACTTTAAACAATGGCCTCTTTTTCTAACCTTAGCAAAACCTATGCAAAAGATAAACTATCTAAATATGCAACTACGGTTTTGCTAGTGTGTTGCTATCTCTACCGTAAATGTGGTAAAGTAATCAATATAAATGCGGAAGCTAAAGAGCAAGGTAGAGATATGCAAACTCTCGTCGATGACTCCGGTATTTTTATCGATGTATCGAGAAGCACGCAAGCTTCCCCCTAGTCCTCGTTGGAGCCCCTCGCAAGGGCCAAGCTCCCGGTCGGATAACTCCGTGGATAACCTCGGGCCTTCCCCACGCGCAAGTAGGTCTTCGACGTGCCTTCCGGCAAGCCTCTCCCAGATACTCCCTACCGTCTTCACTATCAAGCTTCCGACCGAAACGTCGTGGGCCTTGTTCCCTTCAATACACGATGGCGGCCACACCACAAATGCGGTTGGTGTGATCTCGCAAGACTTCAAGCCCCTCTGATGTACAACAATGGTGCTCGCAAGCACCAGGTGGTAAGAGGTATGTAAACCTCACTAAACACTAGGCCTAAACCTAGAGCAAGCACATAAGCGGTGGTCTAATCAACCTAAGTACTTCGCAAAGCACCTATGCTAATCACCTGATGAAACACTAAGCACTATGCAAGTAGAGATCACTAAAATGGTGTATCAACACCCTTGGTATGTTTCCTCAGCTCCACACCCTTCAAATGGCCGGTTGGGGGGTCTATTTATAAGCCCCACTGAGAAAGTAGCCATTGGAGACGAAATCCCGCTTTTTTGCTACTGACTGGACTCTGACCAGCGTCCTGTTAGCACTGACCAGACGCGTCCGGTCACGAAAACGGCTCTCTAGAACCTTACTGATGTTGACCGAACTCTGGCACTCAACGTCCTATGCAGCGTCCGGTGCAGCGTCCTGTGCATCGGAGCATCCTGTGCAGCGTCCTGTGCAGCATCCGATGTAGCGTCATGTGCATGGGAGCATCCTGTGCACTCTGTGAGCTCGTTTCTTCACGATCTTGCGTCCAGCTTAGTTCCTATCTTCGTGCTTGGACTTTACTTGATATCTTGTGTCTTTTCTAGTGCTCCTAAGGTCTTGTTTATGGTGTTGATCATCGGATCATCATGTCGCCTTCGTCCAAGTCACGTCTTACACTCTATTGAACTACAAAACAAACACTTATAAATTCATTAGTCCAATTTAGTTGTGTTAGTCATCAAATACCAAAATCCAAAGTAAATGGGCCTAGGGTCCATTTTCCTTACAATCTCCCACTTTTTGGTGATTGATGACAACACGACCAAAGCAAGCAAATAATAAATTTTTGAAATTGAAAAACTATCTACTTGCTAGGATGCACTGCAAGGGACAAGATTATGTGATGTTAAAAGATACTATATATAAGATACTATATGCAAACTTATCTTGCCCTTGCAAATGTCCCCATGTGGCATTATGGATTTAAGCCTTGTTTCCTACAAGTTCTCCCCATTACTTAGACTAATCCATAATCCATTATCCTCCCTTTCTCGAACCATTACCACTTGTAGACCAATGGTCCAATAAATAATGCTTGCTTTTGGTTCTCTAAATTCTTCCCCTTTGGAATCAAACATCGAAAAGGAAGACATTAGTAGCACAAGGGAGGGTCAAACTTCGTGATCCTTTGTATGTAGAGTGGAATAGATCACAAAGTTTGACTCTCACATTATATAGATTAAGCTCCCCCTAAATATATGCATACATATGATAGAAAGCAAAGCATATGCATAATTAGCACATTATTGCACAAGGGAATTTAATCTATGGAGAAAGCATATAAAAATTAAAATGAAATCAACATGATTATATTGGTTTAGAAATACTACATGTGGAAACCAACTTGATTTCTACCACTTGCAATAGGTGGTGGATATTTGAAGTATGATGCTTAGCTCCGGGGACTCCATTTTCCTTGCAATGAGACTACTATACACATGATAAGCTTGAAAAGGTATTAGTCTCAAGGCATCCAACTTGTAGAGTAATCCTCCCCTTAAATTTGTGCACACAAGTGTAGAATATTTTGTAGGAATCATGCACATTGATTTTAGAATCAAAATACCACTTGAAAGATGACATCTCATGAATGTGATAATCATTTTCAAAAATGATATTCGGAAGAGATTATCTATAATTTAGACTTTGACACATATTAGATGAACAATTGTAAGACAAGCTATGTGCCATGCCCCTAGATAATTTTAAACCATGTAGGTTTGCTCTAAGGGTTCAAAAAGAGACCGAGCAAGCCTACCATAAGATATACCTAATGTATACATGACAAAAATATAAACATGCAAATGCAAACATAGGCATGAATAGTAACTAGTATGCTTAAGATATCAAATTGTAAGAAATGCCAATTGAAAGATGTACCAATTAAAGAGTAATAACATCTAGTTACCTAACATGGGAAGGAGAATTTGGGTTCATAGTACTCACTAACCCACTTGGCAATAATTTTGTCCATCATGATGCACTCCATGAAATACACCCATACTTTGCCAAGTCTCCAAATTCCCCAAAGTTCATTGGACTTCTCACTTTCTTTTCGGGATCCAAACCTTCTTGGTGCTTTTCATGTTGGAAATGATTTCCTTTGGCACCCAAAAGCGTTTGACCCTATTGTTGGCTTGCTTGTTCACCTTGATGGCCACCACCTTATCATTTTTCTTCTTCTTCAAGAGATAAGGTGTGGAGGCCTTCTTGTCCACCTTGTTGGTGTAGGTGTTGGAGAGCTTGCTTGTTTGCTTTTTCTCTTTCTTCTTTGCTCCTCCCCCATTCTTCACCTTGCACTCATAGGACTTGTGACCTTCCTTGTGGCACACATAACAAACCACAGTTTGTCCTTTATCAAGCTTCTTCACTCCTTTGATGGTGTTATCTTAATGAAGTTGGGTTTGCTTCGCCTTGCCTTTTACTTGAGTCAAGTCCTTGGTGAGGTGAGCTACTTCTTGCTTGAGTTGCTCATTCTCCTTTGCAATCTCTTGTCTGCATGTATCTACAATAACTTTCTCAACACAAACTTGGTTGCACAAAGGTGAGTCTAAACATAAATCATTACAAGAAGTAGAGGCATCCTTTTTAGGCAAGTTAAAGATAGAACTTTTCTTTTTAGATGCCTTGGTGGGAGTTGTGCTAACGGCTTCAAAATTAGCAACTTTATTAGTTAGCTCATCATAATATTTGCACATGGTTTCCATTTTAGCAAGCAAACTATTATATGCTTCTTTTGAGCTAGCTAACTTTTCTTTTAATTTTTCATTTTTCTTTACAAGTTGCTCATCATTGATTGTGCATGCATTTGTTGTTGCACTAGCCTTAAGTTTCTCAATTTTAGTAGATAGTTCAATATTGAGATTAGCAAAGTTCTCATATTGTTCAAGCAAGGTTTTGTAAGCTTTTTGTGAACTATCTAGCTTTTCTTGTAAACTTTTGAGCTTCTTTTGTTGACTAATACAAGCTTTAGCATAATTAAGATTTTCTTGCACAATTTCATGATAAAAAGGCATATCATCATCACTATCACTCTCACTAGAGGAAGAGCTTTCGTTACCTCGTGCCATAAGGCACACATGAGAAAAGCTTGATGATGAGTGCTTGCGGCCTCGCCTTTTGTGATGGGGTTCTTCTTCACTTGAAGAATCATCCCATGACCTTATTGACGTGAGAGCTTGATTTTTGCACGTCTTCTTCTTTGTCTTAGGTGTGGGCTTGTTTGGACAAACTTCCACAAAATGCCCCAACTCGCCACATCCATAGCATCCTCTCTTTCTTTGCTCATTTCTTTAATTTGTGAAAATGAAATCTTGGATTTAGATAGGCACACCCTTGACATTTAGCCTTTGGATCATCTTCTCCACCTTATTAATAAGTTTGATTGATTCTTCATCAAGGTCAGAGGTGGAGGAGGAAGATTGATCATCATCACTTGAATCATCATCATCATCATCATCATCGTCATCTTCTTCTTCATCTTCACTTGAGGAGCTTGAGATTGAGTTTGTCTCAACTTGCTTGCCCTTCATCTTTTTTTTCTCGCTACATGCGAGAGCCTTGCCTTTGCTTGATGAAGAGGCTTCTTCTTGACCCATCTTACGTGACATTTCAAATGCCACTAACTTGCCAATGACTATGCCCGAGGTCATATTGCTCAAGTCCTCCATGTTGTGAAGGATGGTGATGATGCTTGCATATTTCTTTTGTGGTAGTATGGAGATGATCTTCCTCACGATGTTCGCATCATCTAGCTTTAATAATCCTATAGAATGGAGCTCATTGATAATTAGATTCAAATGAGAATATATATCACGAACAAGCTCATCATCATTCATAGTAAATGAATCGTAGTTTTGCTTTGCTAGACAATGTTTTTGCTCACGGACATTGCTTGTGCCATCATGGAGCTCTTGGAGTTTTAACCAAATTTCATGTGCTGTATTTAAAGTGAATACTTAGTTAAAAATATCCATACTAAGTGATTTAAACAAGCAATTTTTAGCTCTAGCATTGAAGTGCATTTCTTTTTCATCACTTTTTGTGGGTTTTTTAGGATTCTTGATGGGTTTCATCCCGTCACGAGTGACTCTCCATATACCCAAATCAACTGCCTCAAGGTGACAAGCCATTCTAGCTTTATAGTACGAGAAGTTAGTGCTGTCAAAATACGGAGGCCTAGCGGTATCTATCTCAACCACTCTAAATAGCGTCGGCTCAAGGCGGTTAAGCCAAAGGTCCAAATTGAGCCAACCAGCTCTGATACCAATTGAAGGGACCATGACGCCTAAGAGGGGGGGTGAATTAGGTAACTTAAAAATTCTAACTTTAAACTATAGCCTCTTTTTCTAACCTTAGCAAACCTATGCAAAAGATAAACTATCTAAATGTGCAACTATGGTTTTACTAGTGTGTTGCTATCTCTATCATAAATGTAGTAAAGTAATCAATGTAAATGTGGAAGCTAAAGAGCAAGGTAGAGATATGCAAACTCCCGTCGACAACTCCGGTATTTTTATCGAGGTATTGAGAAGCGTGCAAGCTTCCCCCTAGTCCTCGTTGGAGCCCCTCGCAAGGAATCCCTTGCAAGGGCCAAGCTCCCGGTTGGGTAACTCCGTGGATAGCCTCGGGCCTTCCCCACATGCAAGTGGGTCTCCGACGTGCCTTCCGGTAAGCCTCTCCTAGATGCTCCCCGTTGTCTTCACTATCAAGCTTCCGGCCGAAACATCATGGGCATTGTTCCCACCAATACACGGTGGTTGCCACATCATAAACGCGGTTGGTGTGATCTCGCAAGACTTCAAGCCCCTTTGATGTACAACAATGGTGCTCGCAAGCACCGGGTGGTAAAAAGTATGCAAATCTCACTAAACACTAGGCCTAAACCTAGAGCAAGCGCATAAGCGGTGGTCTAATCAACCTAAGCACTTCGCAAAGCACCTACGCTAATCACCTGATAAAACACTAAGCACTATGCAAGTGGAGATCACTAAAATGATGTATCAACACCCTTGGTATGTTTCCTCAGCTCCACACCCTTCAAATGGGCGGTTAGGGGGTCTATTTATAAGCCCCACTAAGAAAGTAGCCGTTGGGGATGAAATCCCGCTTTTCTACTACTAACCTGACTCTGACCAGCGTCCTGTCAGCACTGACCGAACGCATTCGGTCACGAAAATGGCTCTCTGGAACCTTACTAATGTTGACCGGACTCTAGCACTCAGCATCCTGTGCCCTCTATGAGCTTATTTCTTCGCGATCTTGTGTCCAGCTTGGTTCCTATCTTCGTGCTTGGACTTTGCTTGATATCTTGTGTCTTTTCTTGTGCTCCTAAGGTCTTGCTTATGGCGTTGATTATCGGATCATCACGTTGCCTTCATCCAAGTCACGTCTTGCACCCTATTGAACTACAAAACAAACACTTATAAATTCATTAGTCTAATTTGGTTGTGTTAGTCATCAAACACCAAAATCCAAAGTAAATTGGCCTAGGATCCATTTTCCTTACAATCCTGTCGATGCAAATTAAGAAGTCGTGGACCCAAGCCATAGCCGGATGCCGCCTATCCTGTCGACGCGAGTTAAGGAGTCATGGTCCCAAGCCATAGCTGTATGTCGCCTATCCCATCGACGCGAATTCAGAGTCACGGTCCCATGGCATTTAAACCCCCAAGCCCTATTGGGCCTTCGTGGGGGCTGTGAGTCATTTTTGTGCTACCCCATTTGGTTCCTCACAACCGGAGGGGCTGAGTTTCGTCACCTGTTCCGATTGCTCGGGCTTGAAGACTAGCTCGGTGAGCTCGCTAATGGGTGTGATCGAGTGGAATCCGAGTCCATCGTTCGTAACGGGGTCGGCATAGCCCTCTTGTGACATTCCACTACTCCTTTACCTGTAGCCCGATAGATGCCTAGGTCATTCCATAGATCGACCCAGGTGGCCTGACGGCCTCCCCTTCGATGGAGATTCTGTGGGCTTGGCGAGAGGTTCAGGATCGAACAAGAATGTTGAGATGACCTAGTTTGCCAGACCAGGCGAAGGCCGCATGGTGCTCATCTATGATTTTCTCCCCTGGCTCTGTTTGGTTGCTCATGTCGAATGAGGCAAGCCACCGCTTCATGGCGCAACACGGAGCATTTTGGTGCATTTCGCTGCACGTGCGATGCTTAGTTCCTGAGCCCCCGGGCGGTTCATGCTCTAACTGTCCGGGGGATTTAGGCGTATGAGATGAATGCGTGTATGGATGTATGAATGATTTGTAATGAAATAGAGGGGCTTTGATGGTGTTTTACCTTGAAGACTGGAGCGACGGGGTTCGAAGAGCTCTAGTCGGAAACACGCATCTGAGACCTACGCTTGTCAATCATGGGTTAGCTCTCGTGTGAACAGTTTTGTATTTAATGAACACATGCTTACCTTGATGACCTGAGAGACGGGGTTCGGAGAGCTTCAGTCAAAAATGTCCGACCGAGACCCATGCTCGTCATTCGAGATGGAGTCGGCATGGCCCGCATGGGGTGCCCCTTTGCTTCCTACCTGTATCTCAGGTGCTTATCCTGAGTGAATCGATCGACTCAGGAGGCTGGTTGATCTCTCCTGGGTGACTTGATCGACTCAGGGAGGTCTGGTGGTCTCTTTTGGTGAAGATTCCTCGCTCTTCCTTCCTTCTTCTTTCTCGCCGAGAGTGCCTATACGCTGCGGCGGTTCCTTAGTGAGAGGAAGAGTGAGCGAGGGGGAGGACTTAGGGATCCTTTTGCAAACCTAGAGCGTGATGTCGGATTAGAGGTGAATGTCGCCCTAGTCTTGGCCGAGCCAGGTGCCGCGTCATCGAGAAGTGAGTAGCTCGAGCCTTCGTTAGTTGCACCGTCGTCGGATGTCGCCGAGTCGGCCTAGTAGCATGTAAAAATATAATAATAGTTAGCAAATGTAGGAAGTTTTAAGTTCATAGGGAAGCTCCCATGTAAGACATTTTGTGGTGTGTTTTAATGACTGTAATTGGTTTTTTTCTCGTGATGGAGTGGCTCCGTTTAGGGAAGCTTGTTCCCTTTCGTTCCTTAGTTTTCCCTTAGCATAATTTTGTTTTAAAATTCTTTCTATCTCGTACCTACCCATTTGTTTCGTAGGTCACAACTTTGCGAGCCTGGGGTGTGGCCCGTGAGGCTCGACCGGTCATTGCCGTAGGAAAAGGTAGGGTGCGATCAGTCAGAATGTTCTAAAGCAAAGTTATGTAAGGTAAAACAAAAGAACGAACTACCCTTCCATTAGGGTAGGAAGGAATTTTCCATACAGTAGTAAACAAAATAGAGAGGTAGTACTCAATATTTGTATATTTATGGAGCCCCGGAGCGACCCGGGTTGAAAGCGTTCGGGCGGGGGCGCTCTTATAGGAGCATGTGCTTTAATCGAAGGTGTTTAGACCAGTTTCTAAGGGAAAAACAATATAGCTGTTCAATGTTCCAAGTGTTGTTGAGAACATTGTTGTTGTTGTCCTCCAGTCGGTAGGTGCCCGGTCGGATTACTTTAGTTATCGTATAGGGTCCTTCCCAGGGTGGAGAGAGCTTGTGTTTTTCATTTGTTGATTAGGTCCTTCGTAGCATGAGATCACCGACTTCGAGAATCCTTCCTCTGATCTTCCTTTCGTGGTACTTGCAAAGGGTCTGTTGATAGCGAGCAGAGTGGATGATGGTTGTCTCGTGGGCTTCTTCGAGCGGGTCGACTACATCTTGTTGAGCTACTGCGGCTTGGTCGCAGTCGAAAGCTTTTACTTTTGGTGCGCTGTGGTCGAGGTCAGAGGCAACACAGCTTCTGCTCCGTAGGCCAGGAAGAAGGTGTGAATCCCATGGATCGGTTTGGGGTCGTTCTTAGGCTCTAGAGGATCGCTAGGACCTCTGCAACCCACCGCCCCACGTGTTTGTTGAGTCGGTCGAAGATGCGCATTTTGAGTCCTTGGAGGACTATGCCATTGGCGCGTTCGACCTGACCGTTAGTTCATGGATGTCCAACCGAAGCCCAATCGATTCTGATGCCATATCCATTGCTGAAGTCTTGGAACTTCTTCCCGATGAAGTTAGTCCCGTGGTCAGTGATAATACAGTTAGGAACATCGAATCGGTAGATGATGTCAAGGAAGAATTTGACCGCCTCTTCCGAGCAGAGATTAGTGATGGGCTTGGCCTCTGTCCATTTGGTAAACTTGTCGACTACTACGAGTAGGTGGGTAAAACCACCTGGACCTTTCTTGAGAGGTCCTACCATGTCGAGGCCCCAGACCACGAATGGCCAGGTGATTGGGATGGTTTGGAGCTCTTGTGCTGGCAAATGGGTTTGCCGAGTGTAGAACTGGCATCCTTCGCACATGCGGATGACCTCCTCTGCATATCATAGTGCGGTGGGCCAGTAAAAACCTTGGCGAAAGGTTTTTTCGACTAGGGACCTTGGGGCCACATGATGCCCGCAGATCTCGGAATGGACCTCGAGGAGGATCTGTTTTCCCCGGCTGGCGAGGACACACTTCATGAGTACTCCTAACGAACTCCGTTTGTAGAGTTCATTGCTGAGCATGATGAAGGTCTTGGCGTGTTGAGCAATTCATCGGGCTTTGGTTCTTTTCAGGTGGGAGAACCTCCTCGAGGAGGTAGGTGAGTAGCGGTGCTCGCCAATCGGTTTGATCGAGTACCAATACAGCGATGTCCACGGGTAACGTCGTTATAGAGGTACTAGGGTCAGAGCCCCCAAGCGCCGGTTGGCTATCGGGGTGTGTCTGGGTTGGACCTTCTAGGATGCAGGCGGATGGCTCGTGGGCGTCGTTGATGAAGACTCCGCTCGGGGACGGATCTCGCCTGGCGGCCAGTTTTGCGAGGAAATCGGTAGCGTCGTTGTCCCTTCGAGGGACGTGATGCAGCTTGATTCCCTAGAATTTGTCCTCGAGCTTACGCACCTCTTGGCAGTATGCTGTCATGAGGGGACTTTTGTAGGAGGATTCCTTCATGACCTGATCAATGACTAGTTCCGAGTCACCATGGACGTAGAGTCGCGTAGCGCCGAGCTCGATGGCGATGCATAGTCCGTTGATAAGGGCCTCATATTCTACGGCATTGTTTGAAGCTGAAAAGTGGAGGCAGATGGCGTAGCGGAGCCTACTCCCATCTGGGGAGATCAGAACCACTCCAGCCTCGAGCCGGGCACTATTACGGACCCATCGAAGCACATTGTCCAGTACTCATGGGAGACGTCCTGGGCCAGTAGCTGGACCTCCGTCCATTCGGTGACAAAGTCTGCGAGAGCCTGAGACTTAATCGCGGTGCGGGGGGTATACCTGATGTCATGGCCCATGAGTTCAAGGGCCCACTTAGAGATTCGTCCCATGGCGTCACGATTACGGATGATGTCTCTGAGTGGGTATGAAGTGACGACTATGACTTCGTGGTCGGTGAAGTAGTGTAGGAGCTTCCTAGCGGCCATTAACACGGCGTACAAGAGTTTCTGCACCTGGGGGTACCAGACCTTGGGGTCGGTAAGCACTTCTCCAATGAAGTATATGGGTCACTGCACTTTAAGCTGGTGTCCTGGTTCCTCCCTCTCTATGACCAGAGCGGCGCTCACCATATGGTTACTTGTCGCGACGTAGAGGAGGAGGGGTTCTCCCTGCTTGGGAGTGATGAGGATTAGGGCCGACGTTAGGAATGTTTTAAGGCTTTTGAGAGCCTACTGGGCTTCCTCAGTCCAGACGAAGGCGTCCGCCTTTTTGAGGAGTTTGTAGAGCGACATTCCCCGTTCACCGAGCCGGGAGATGAAGCGGCTTAAGGTAGCCAGGCAACCGGTGAGTCTCTGCATGCCCTTGACATTGCGTATGGGGCCCATGTTGGAGATGGTCGTGATCTTTTTGGGGTTGGCTTCGATGCCGCGCTTGGATACAATATATCACAGCAGTTTCCCCTTTGGAACCCCAAAAACACACTTTTCGGGATTTAGCTTGATGTTGAACCTTTGGAGGTTCGTGAACATCACGACCAAGTTTGTGATTAGGTCACAAGCTTGAGCCGTTTTGACCACTATGTCATCAACATAGACGACGATCATTGGTTTTGGCCGCTCGACCTGATCAGGCTGGTCGAGCGGGTCGATTTCGTCGGTGAAGCATTGCTGCATACACCTTTGGTAGGTGGCACCAGCGTTCTTTAGGCCGAAAGGCATGGTTACATAGTAGTACGAACCATACGGGGTGATGAATGAGGTTGCGAGCTGATCAGACTCTTTCATCGCGATCTGGTGATAGCCTGAGTAGGCATCTAGAAAGGAGAGGATTTTGCAACCCGAGGTGGAGTCAATTATCTGGTCTATGCATGGTAATGGGAAATGATCCTTTGGGCATGCTTTGTTGAGTCCAGTATAATCAACGCACATTCTCCACTTCCTGGTCTTTTTTTAGACCAGGATGGGATTAGCAAGCCAGTCGGAATGGAAGACCTCCCTGATGAACCTGGCTGCCAGGAGTTTGGCGATTTCCTCGCCTATGGCCCTGCGCCTTTCGTCATCGAAGCGACGCAGGTGTTGTTTGGTGGGTTTAGAGCCTAGGGTAAGGCGTAGTGCATGCTCAGCGACCTCCCGGGGTATCCCTAGCATGTCAGACGGCTGTCATGTGAAGACATCACGGTTGTTGCGTAGGAAGTCGATGAGCTCGCTTTCCTATTTGGCCGGAAGCTGGGTCCTGACCTGGACTGTCTTGGTTGGGTTGGTGGGATCGACACCCATCGCCTTGGTTTCCTTGAGCAGGTGGAAGGTCATCAAGGAGGTTGGTTTGTTGCAGTCTAGGACTACAGGGGTTGATGACTCCCCGAGCTACAGGAGCTCGGACGAGTTGATGGCCGTGGTGGTGAGCTCGTAGTGCTCGCAGTCACACTCAAAGGCGTGTGAAAAGGTGCTACTCACTATGATGATACCATTTGGTCCTAGCATCTTCAGCTTGAGGTAGGTGTAGTTGGGGATCGCCATGAATCTTGCGTAGCATGGCCACCCCAAAATGTTGTGGTAGGACCCAAAGTCTACCACTTCAAAGGTGAGGACCTCCGAGTGGAAGTTGGCTCAGCTACCGAACATGACGATAGATCGATCTATTTGAGCAGGTATGCCTGTGCTCCTGGGATTACCCCATGGAAGGGGAGCCCACCAGGCGGAGCTCTGATCGGGGGATGCACATGGCATCGAGGGTGTCGACGTACAGGATGTTGAGACCACTGCCCCTGTCCATTAGCACCTTGGTGAGGCACTTCTTGCGGACAATGGGGTCAACGACGAGCGGGTAGCATCCTGGTCTCATGACGTAGGAGGGATGGTCCCTCTGATCAAAGGTGATTGGGGATTCCGACCAGCTAAGAAAAGAGGGGACGGCTATTTCGACGGCGCATGCCTCCCTATAGCGTACCTTGTGCTAGCATTTAGACTAGATGGCGTTGGATCCACCAAAGATCATGATGCACTCCTCGGGTTTAGGGAAACCATCCCCATCCTTACTCATCGCGCCGCCCCTCCTGACTGCTGGCTCCTTGTCGTCCCCCTCCTTTGGCGCGTCGGCCTATCGGAGGAAACATTTAAGGAGCTCGCACTCCTTGTAGAGGTGTTTGACGAGATAGGCGTGATTAGGGCATGGATCATCTATGAGTTTGTTGAAGTGGTCAGGCAGTCCCTGTTGGGGCTGCCTGGGTGCACGATCAGCTGCGGCGATCAACACGGTATCATCCGTCCGGTGCCGATCCTTCCTGTTCTTTTTGCCTCTCTGAGTGGAGGGGCCTTCGTCTAGATCCGCACGCTTGGGCTTGCCTTTGTCCCAGTCTCTGCTGAAGACTGCTCCAACTGCCTCCTCGCTAGAGGCATGGTTCGTGGCAACGTCGAGTAGATCGTGGGTGGTGTGGGGTTTTAGGCAGCCAAGCTTGTGGATCAGAGACTCGCAGTTTGTCCCAGAGAGGAAGGCGCTGATGATGTCTACGTCGATGACATCAGGGAGGGAGTTACAACGTTGGGAAAACCTATGGATGTAATCCCGTAGGGATTCGCTGGGCTCCTGCTGGTAGCTCTTGAGTTCCTAGGAGTTTCCCAGGCGGACGTATGTCCCCTAGAAATTCCCAACAAAGACTCTCTTGAGGTCAGTCTAGTCGCGGATACTGTCGTGTGGAAGGAATTCGAGCCATGCCCGAATATGCTCTCCTACGCAAATGGGAAGACATTGGATGATGAAAAAGTCATCATCCACTCCTCTGGCACGATAGGCAAGCCGGAAGTCTTCAAGCCAAATGCCTAGGTTTGTCTCCCTAGTGTATTTAGTGATGTTGGTGGGAGGCCGAAAACGCTGTGGAAACGGCGCTCTCCGGATGCACCAGCTAAAGGCCCGTGGCCCGTGGCCCCGACCCTTAGGGCTGGGGCTTCGGTCATCTAGGTGGCAATCGTGCCTAGGGCGTGTTTCTCCGCTTCCCTCGATGATTCGGCCAGGGTCCATGTCACCTGCTGCCGTATGGCAGACATCGTTACCGTGTCGGGCTCGACGACGGTTGCTAGCGATGCTACGAGTGTCCTAGTGTGGTCAGTGTGGAGCAGGTGCCTGGTTGGACTGTGGCGTGGCTGCCACTCTCCGAGCCGAGCCTACCGGCTACGGCGACGAGCGAATGGATCGATTCGACTGGTGTGTCCCTGTCCCCTCGATGGGAAGAGAGGGCGAGGGTCGGAGTCACGATGCAGAGCTTTCCGCCTGTTGGACGGTGGCGGCCTCTACTAGAACCCGGAGGTTCTAGTAGACTGCCCGCTCCTAAGGGTCGATGGGCTCGGGAACACCGCAGAGAAGCATTGCTGCAGCAGCGATATTCTAGCCGACCCGGGTGAATTGTGGGACATCGTTCCCTTCACTCATGATGTCGTGCTGAACCTGACGAGCGCGACCCCAGGTGCCACCCACCAGGCCAGGCATGTGGGGCGCAACGTGCTGTACCGACGGCGCCAGTGCAGACGGTGGCTGATTCTACCATCGTTGTTGTAATTCCTCAGCGTGTGCTTGCACAGATGTGAGGGCTCCCACACGTGGGTCTAGAGGGGTGCGAGTCTGCACAGACTTCGCAACCACCGGCGGTTGTCACGGAGCGTCAACCATAGCGCACTCCTGGGACGAACAGTGGTGGGGTGCCACATCACTAATGCTTGAACCGTCGCTCTCGCCATCATCATCCGGAAGTTTGTGAGGAATGGCAGGAACGAAGCCCACTACTCCCAAGAACTCGGACATGAGGGGGGACGGTGCCAGCATCCTTTGGAGCCCCTGAACGTAGACATCCGCAGAGGACGCAAGGCCATAGGGGAACTGATCGTATGGCGTTTGTGGTGTGGGCGGTACATTTCCTCTGGGTGACTAGTGAGAGATAGCAAATAAAGAGTGAGTAGCACGCATATTACTTACAGTGGGGTTTGAGCAGAGAGTTTGCTCGGAATGAAGCGCAGATGCCGCGCCGTCAAAGTCGCGCGTCCCAGAGTCGATGGAGGACGTTCCTCCAATAGGTGCCGGGTCGCGAGCCTCCTCGTGGAGGTGGAGTACGCCGAGCTGGTCGGCGATGAAGTCTAGGCTCCCAAAGCGGAAGGCCTAGAATGGCTCGAAGACGGGTGGAACCCGCATCCCGGTGGGCGAGACTGTGGGGAACTCCAGTGAGCCAAAACGAATCGTATCGTCGGAGCCCACCATGGCAGGAGTGGCGGAAAAATGGGCCATCCGATGACCAAAAGGTGTTGAACATACAACATCTTCCCCACGGACGGCGCCAACTGTCGGTGCAGAAAGTGACCAACTAGTAAATATTTATAGTTTTATTGTACGTTGTGATCGGAGGTGGCCTAGCACTCAATGACACAGGATTTATACTGGTTCAGACAACGTGCCCTACGTCTAGTCGGGGTCGGGCGGCGACTTTATTCCTGAGCCCAGGTGCTCAAAGTCTGTAGTGGGGGTACAAACAAGAAGGAGGAAGAAGAGGGTGTACAAGAGGTTCGGTCGGCTCCGACCGGAAGGGTCGTGGTCGGAACTTGGCAGTCCTGTGGTTGGGAGCGTTGATGTCGATCTAGTGAGTCTGGGCTTGAAGAAATCGATCCTCCTTCGAGGGAGGGAGCGCATCCCCTTTTATAGATGAAGGGGATGGCTTTACAGGTGAGAGTACAGATATTTCTAAGTCTTGCTACCTACGGTGATGAAAACTGGATAATGGTTGAAGCCTCCCAATACTGTCGATGTTGCTGTAGGATGTCAGATGTGCACGGGGGTCGAGATATCTTCTTCAGAAAGGATGGACGCCGGTACCTACAAATACTTTTGGATGCCTGGTGGCATGTGAGGAGCCACGCTATTTTCACTCGATATGGCAGATCATGAAGCCCATACTGCGATCGATGTCTAGAGACACGTGGGGGGGCTTACCATATGAGAGTTTCTAGCGGCCCCTATAATACTTTGTGTCAGGGTGGCTACAGAGCACTGCTTCGTGCAGGGTATGGTCCCTGGTACAGTGGTGTTGACTTGTGAGCCATGCCTTGCCTTTCTCCGCACGCCTTCTAGTTCTTTCCGAGCGGGCGTCCCCGGTCGGATGGTCCCCAGTCGGTTCTGACGCGCCAGTCGAAGAATAGTGATGGTGGTGTTTTTCTATGAATCCCGGTCAGAGACACAGGGTCGGAGTCGGAGGCGGTCCTCGGATCAGGCTTTCCGAGTGGAGGCCGTGTGGAGGCAGCCGGGGCCTAACGCTAGCGCTCCGATAGGAGAGGCCGTTCGGAGCTGGCCTGAGCCTGAGCTAGTGCTCCGGTCGGAGAGATGGGCCGAAGGCGGCCTGGGCCTGAAGCGAGTGATCCGGTCTGTTGGTTTTAGACTTTTGGGCCGGTGTAGAAGAAAGAAAGGCCGTTTTCTTGGGCCGAGCTCTGGCGTGGAAGCCGGTCCCCGAGGGACCTGGGTTTATGAACCCGACACAACTGATGACCTAACATACACCGTCATCATGCTAATTCTATACCGTATCCAAAGTCCAAACCGGAGTGAAGAGAAGGCAAGAGAAGCTGCCAATGTTGTGTGTGTTTTTTCCTTTTGATAATGGCAAATCGTCCTGTCGTATACTGTGACGTAAGGAGCTTATCTTCGGTGCTATCTCTCTCACCAGTCACCAACTCACCAGGACACCATGAACATGGACACGGAGACACAGGCCTCTAGCAAGGATCTCTCTCTTCACTCTCCACTCTTCAGTGCTCTGAGGTCCATATGTCATATATGAGATATGATTTTTAAGTTTGTAGGATAAGAAACAGTGTAACATCTCCAAGGCCTAAACATCATTTATTATGCGTATTTCGGAACAACGTAGTAAGATTTCTAGCTCTAAAATTTTTGTTCCAGAAATTGATTCTTTCAGAGGAGATAGCTAATATTAGTAACATTTGTATCTCCAGCTAAATGTACTCCATCCGTTCCAAATTATAAGTCGCTTTGATTTTTTTGGTACATCCATTTTACTATGCATCTAGATATATAATTATATATTTAGATATATAGCAAAATGGATGAACCAAAAAGTCAAAGCGGCTTATAATTTGGAACGGAGGGAGTATTATAAAATACACTCAATGAATTTAATAATACTTATTACCCATCATAAGTATTAGTAATCTCTTAAATATATTTAAAGCTAAGTATGTTTAACTTCGGCCTTGTTTATATTGCAAATTTTTGCAATCTGGACACTGTAGCACGTTTCGTTTGTATTTGACAAACTTTGTCCGATCATGGACTAACTAGGCTCAAAAGATTCGTCTCGTGATTTACAACCAAATTGTGTAATTAGTTATTTTTTACCTATATTTAATGCTCCATGCATGCGTCCAAAAATTGATGTGATGGAGAGAGAGTGAAAAAACTTGAAATTTGGAGGTGATCCGAACAAGGCCTTCTTTGTACTCCCATGTGAAAAAAGTGACATAGGGCCTTGTTTAGATTCCAAGTTTTTTCACTCTCTCTCCATCACATCAAATCTTTGGACACATGCATGGAGTATTAAATGTAGATAAAAAAATAACTAATTACACAGTTTAATTATAAATTACGAGACAAATCTTTTAAACCTAGTTAGACCATAATTAAACAATAATTATCAAATATAAACGAAAGTACTACATTCCTAGCAGCGATCTAAACAAGCGTAGGATTGCATCCCACGGCCAGGTCCGCCGCATCGCAGCATCACGCGCAAGAGCTGAGCGTATCAACCTCGGAATCAGTGCAACACAATCCTGCGCAGTGCGCACCCACGCACCAAGGTCGCTGCCCCAGCGCTCCACAAAGTTGCTGTTTAGTTGCACTTTATTTTACAAAATTTTTCAAAATTTTCTGTCACATCGAATCTTTGGACGCATGTATAAAGCATTAAATATAAATAAAAAATAAAATTAATTACACGGTTTAGACGAAATTCACGAGACGAATCTTTTAAGCCTAATTAGACTATGATTAGACATTAATTACCAAATAACAACGAAAACGTTACAGTACCATTTTTCAAAATTTTTCGCGCACCAAACAAGGCCAAAGTCAAAACCATTTTAAACGGGCTCATCTCGCCGAAAGGGAACCGGCGCTGCCTTTGCCGCCACGCCAAATCGCCAATGCGAGGAGCCAGAGCTCGAGACACGGGCCCGCGTCCCAGCAGTTGACCTGCGCTGGAGGTTGGGTTGGCGGATGCGGGCAACTGCCACTCATCCCGCCGCGAAGTCAACGCAAAAAGCCATAAAGAAACGGCAGGCGAGGGTCACAAGGCAGAACTGTGAGTGCGAGGCACAGGTAGGCGACCACACGAAAATGCTTCAAAAATCGGTGACACCAGCCGCTGAGGCGCAGCACGATCCGTGTTCTTTTCGCCGCGCCAAGCGATTGGACAGCCTGAAGCCACTCCGATCTCCGGGCACTTCGCGTGGATACGTTTCCTGATCTGATCTGACTGACAGCGTACATCGGCCTGTGCTTGTAGTGCGGTGCCTGTCGTTTTCGCGAGAGGGAAAAAAGCGCAGTGGTTTCTGCTGCTCTCCGTGATGTTCAGAGTTTGTATCATGGCCTGACTTGTTCAGCCGAAGAGAATTTTCCTAATTTAGGATTAGAACAAAGGGATTTCATAAGAATCATATAAGAATTTATCAAAATTAACTTATTTTATTTACAGGAGAAACACAATATTCATGAAAGAATTTGCGAATGAGTCTTTACCTGAGTTTGTTAGGTGGCTCTAGCAGCTCTCATGTAAATTCTCTCATCTATTCCACGCCAAATCACAAGTCTAGAGCCCATCTCAGAGACTCAGACCATGATTGTTTTCACATGAACTATGGTATCGTTGTGTACGATGAGATATAGGTTCATAGATTTTATCGATCTATGTGAGAAAGTCTTATTCTTATAACAATGTTCGAAGATTGTCTCACCTTGGCATGTCCAGTTTTTTTCACCATATTTCAAAGAAGACTTAGTTGAGACGAACATTGTTAGCACCATAGTTTAATCTCTGATTTATTTTATGGAAAGACAAGCTAATGTCTTTCTTTAGAACACTTGTCCTCACACACCATTTTCTGCCAAAAACTTTTGTCAAGGACCTACTACCTCCGTCTCAGAAAGAATATAAATATCACTTTTCGAGATAAGATTAATGTAGATATCAAATTACACATTTACCCATACTCCATCATTCTAGAAACTAAAAAATAATGGTTACATTCCATAATATTCTTCTTATGGATGAATAGAATATAATAGTTTTTAGACATGTAGTGGTATTTTTAATAGCTGGATCCTAATAGAGAAGTTGATTTGAAGTCTACATTTACATTCTTTTTGAGACAAGATTTGAAACCTAGGATTACTTTTTTTTTTGACGAAAGGAGTACTTATGAATTCCTCGAGTATAGGAGGACCAAAACAGAAGACAATCAGCCTGTTCGTTTGTTGGTTTCAGTCAGTCTAAACTAGTCAGCCAACAGTATTTTTCTCATACAACAAATCAGCACCAGCTAGCTAAACCAGCCCAGAAACGAACCAGCCAAATGACCGAATAGCGTAGATCTTTTTCTAGATAGAGGAGCCGTAGGCGAATGTCCAGTCGTCCTCCCGTTTCTTCTCTTCTTCCCGGGAGAGCTCGAGCTCCTCTCGCTGCCTTCCTCGCAGCTCCGCAAGCTTGGCAGCTGCACTTCCCACCCCTCCCCCTCGCCTCCCTCGAGGCCATGGCTTCCTCCTCCTCCTGCGACGCCACGGGCGTGCCGTTCACCCTGCTGGGCGCGCTCATCACCGCCGGCCCCGCCGCCTGGCCGGCCTGCGTCGGCGGCGGCCGCGCCTTCCTCCGGGACTACGCGCGGCGCGGGACCAACGCGCTGCTGTGGGCGGGCCTCCTCGCCGTCACTTGGGTCCTGCTCCTCCGCGTCGCCGCGCTGCTCCGCCTCTGGGCGCTTGGCTCCCGCATCCCGGGGCCCCGCGCGCTCCTCGCCGACCCCGGACTCGCCGCCGTCTTGCGCGACGGCGGAGACATCACCGGTTGGTGGCCGTTCCTCTCTCCGCCTTACTCCTTGTTCATTTTAACAGGATTCGGTTCAGTTGGTTGGGTTCAGTTAGCTTGGTGGTTGGTATGGGATTGGGATTTGGCGCGGGTGCGACCTCTGCACTTGTAAAAAATTTCCGTACAATATGTTTCAGTTGCTCGGCGCCTATGTGCCATTTGGGTACTGTTCGATTGGGTACTGGATGTGACTGGATGGAGATTGGAGACATTCGATTCTAGATTTCTGTAGCTCCTTCCTACTTGAGATGTTGGGCACTAGCTAGCTACTTTAACCCTGATCTGTTGGGGATTTCGTATTGCTTGGATTGATTGATGTGGAATTTCGCTTTAGTATAGTGTGATCTGGGTGGGAGTTGACTAGGTGGGATTAGACCATTTGAGGTGGGGGCCTATGCGCTAGCGATCCATGTTCTTTTTTTTTTGTTTGGCTGCTACTGGTAATATCAAATGTGATTTGTACAATTGGCTCAATACTTCGCAAAATTGCTTCACTGAGCTTTGATGCTTTGTCCACGCAGCAACTGCACTGGTCATCACAGTTACCTTAAATAGCGATTTATTTCTGCAGGTTTGCTGATGATCTGTGATTGACCTTGTCTTGCCGTTTGAATTTTGATCAGAATATTTATATCTTTGATACAATTTTATACTTTAGGGTCATAGTGTGAATTAGGTTTTCTGTTCTTGACATGATCTAGTTGTAGTATGCATCCTCATCCTGCTCTTTTTGGTGGGAAAAAAGCAGAAGAGGAAATCAAGTTACTTTTCAAATTCTTATTATTGACAAATCTTCCTCATCACTGTTGGATTTTATTTCTGTAAACTGTATGTCTTATAAGTTATATGGACTTATATGCTAGTTTTCCTGGGAATGTGCATTTTTGTGTGTGTAAAACTTACTAGGCAAGTAGACGTAACATTGAGGGTGCCATGTTTTAAATACTACCAGCCATAAATGGGTAGACATAGGTTGCTGCATTATTTTGTTGATGAATAATATTCGGTCCCATGTGATCCAGCATTGTTAGTGCTGTTCTTGAGCATGGGCATAGGATGGCCCACTTGAGCACTTTAGAATCCATGCGATTAAAGCTTCAACTTACTTTGTTCCATCAAATATTCTGTATTGCTAGCAGATTTACTATCGTGAACTAACAATCTACTACTTTATGAGTCTTTACTAATGATGGAAACAATTGTTTGACATTTGAGCCTTATTATGGCAACGATGAGTCGTTCTTTAACAGTATACAGCACATTGAACGATTCTGATGTCCTTTCCCCTCTGAACTATTTCATTTTGCAGGTTTTCTGTCAAAATTGCATGGGAGATATGGCCCAGTTGTTCGCCTGTGGGTAGGACCCTCTCAGCTACTTGTATCAGTTATAGATCCTACTCTAGTTAAGGAGGTGCTAACAAAGGCTGAAGACAAGTTACCATTGACTGGGAGGACATATAATTTAGCTTGTGGAAAACTTGGCTTATTTGTGTCCTTATTCCAAAAGGTATGCGCCTCCATGCAACAAAATCCATGTGGGCTCTACAGTATTACATTTATCCTATTTCTAGTCTGTATTGATGCATTATCACTTGTTTATCGGCAGAGGGCATGCTCAATTACTTTTGACCTTTTTATTACTTCTTGTAATCCTTTTGTTCTGCATCTTTAGGTCAAAAGTACAAGAGATTCTCTCAAAATATTTTTGAATGAAAAACTTACAGTTGGTGCTGGTCAAAGCTCATTCAAAATTATCGATGCTGTCCTGAATAGAGTCAACACTATTATCTACAAGGATTTTATGGACACTAGATCGTTCTCCCAGCACATGGCATTCAATATCATTGGTGCAACTCTTTTGGGTGATGCCTTCTTCGATTGGTCTGACGCTGCTGCTTATGAGGAACTTCTTATGCTAGTCGCAAAGGATGGTTGCTTCTGGGCTTCTTATGCAATTCCACCGTTCTGGAGGCCTAGTTATAGGAGGTATCGGACCCTATGTGCTAAGCTGAAGATATTAACAGAGAGCATCATCAGAAAATCAAGACAAAACAGTTCACTTAATCATTTTGATCAGAGATCTTGTCTGAAAAGTGAAGGGACAAATCCAAATACACATGTTTTAGACAACATAATGGCAAGTCATTGTCTCCATGGGGCTGCTGGAGGACCACTTAATTCAGAAGAGGAAATATTTGGAAACATCATGGGTTTGATGTTGCATGGTATTTCCGCTTCTGCTAACTTGATTGGTAACATTTTGACAAGGCTTGTCTTGTTCCCAGAATTGCAAGATCAGGTATGTATTGGCTCCTTTATTTTCTCTGTTGCAAACTATTTAAGTTGCTCGCTTATGATATTAACATTAATGAATGGTTGTTGGTGTTTTCTTATTCAAATGAATACAGCTCTCATGGATTTTTTACATGTTAATTATTTAAATAAGAAAGAATCTCATTTTGTGTTGCATTGACTGCGTAGAAAGGTTTCTAAAATGTAACTTCACTCATCTTACAATAGTGTGGACAATCTAGAAGGCCCTTCAATCATTATATATATTAGAAGGGATGGACCACAATTATCCACCCATATTTTATGTGTGAGTTACACCTCTCCACTCATGGTACTTCTATTTTCAGCTACACGCAGAGATTGTTTCAGTCTGTAATGAATCATCTAAACTGGAGGTCGACGATCTGCTTAGGATGCAAGTCCTACTTGCTACTTTATGTGAATCTGCTCGCCTTTTGCCTGCTGGACCTCTTCTGCAGCGATGTTCTTTGAAACATGGTACGCATGTTATAGACCTTTTGAATGCCTTTGCCAATCCTTTTTTTTTTGTGTCGAGATCATCATGTTTTGAAGTTTGATACTGATTGGTCTGTACATCTAGCCACAAGAGAAGCTCATAAGTCACCTGTAGGCCAGTTTTGATTACCACATGTTTTCCATTCTGACTCACTTTGGATTTCATTTTCCTTGAGTCCAGATTTGAGGTTTGGCTCGGGTATCACTGTGCCAGCTCGATCAATATTAGTAGTTCCTTTGCATCTCGTGCAAATGGATGCTTCTGTTTGGGGTGATGATGCTGACCAGTTCAATCCTCATCGGTTCCTTAAAAAGGACGTTGATATTGGAGGTCTTCTCTCACTCCCTCTTCTTTTTACACTTTTCTGTGTTGGGAGATATTTCATTTATGACATGAAAAAGTATTATTGAATGTATAAGCAGGCCGTTTGTAACAGCATTTTGAAGATTTTATCCATCACTTCATTATTGTCAGTCTGCATATAGATTAGTCACAAATTTGTTAGGCTTTTACCATTTTCCCCCTTTTTGCAAGATTCTTGGTGATTAATCTCTTGCATCGTTTCCTTAATATACTGCAGAAATATTAGGAGCACCTAAAGGATCAAATAGGATAAATATTTTCAGCGAGTGTGCCAAGACTGAATCATTTCTTCCATTTGGTTCTGGGAGTCGAGAATGTGTTGGGCAGAAGTTTGTGGTTCTTGCAATATCGATGTTGATTGCCAGTCTCCTCCGCAGCTATGAGGTTAGATGCACTGATAGCTTCCTCGTGTTTAATATGGGCTTAATTGATTCCTTTAGGAGAAGTTCAAAAAGTTTTAGCTATTCCCTTCTAGGTTTTGGGTTTAGCTACAGATTGCCCTTTTCATTATAATTTGTGTTTTAACTTTTTAAGCTTCTGATATTATTTGGAACTCGATCTCTCAGGTACAGCCTCATCCAAGTTTGTCTAAAGAAATGGACACAGCAGTTGACAGCAGCCACCTTCATCTCCCAAACCCTAAGATCATCCTCACCAAAAGAAGGATCTGAAGGGACAGTTTGGCAAATGAAAATCTGGCACATTTACGTTCACTATATTGTTTTTCACTGGTGTTACACCAGTATATGATCTTTACTTTCCTACCGTCGTTTGGCCCACGCTGAAGTTTGTACAGGCGATACTTTGCAATGTGGAAGTGTTTTTTTCCTCCGGATTTTTGACAGACCCTGTGTGCTTCGTTGGATCTAGTTTTTGTCAGGTTTTTGGAGCACTCGTGGGGCTGTTAGATCACAGGAGGTGTATGCTGATGTGCATAAACAGACTGTAGTTTTTTCAGTTGGGGTTTTCTCCTCCCTCTGTGGGGAATGTAATGTACAACGCATGATGTCGCTCGACACATATATATTTATTGTATGTATCTTACTTGCATATAAACATGTGAGGCTGTTGCTTCGACCAGAATTTGTGAAATATCTGTTGGAGTACCATGCTTGCCTTTCTTCCGTGAGGTGTCAACTTTGAGGCCTTTTTGGATGTTGCCTCAATCCACATCCACATGTTGGGATGGATTGGGGTAGAATTTAGTCTTAAGTTCCACTTCAATCCACTCCAATATATAGATCGATGTGAATCCGACTGCATCCAACTACACATGGAAGAGGAAGCTGAGGGCCCATGGTTTGTTGGTGGTGCACGGTGCATTTGTCACTGGCAGGTAGGTCTGATGAGCATCGGGTCCACCTGTAAGTGACAAAGGTAACGATGAATTGACTGCAGAGGGTCTCTCAGCTGTTGCCGCTCCTCATCCTCAGCGACGCCTCCAGCAGTCCAGCTCCATCGGCGTGCTCACGGGCAACAATATAGTTTTTTTTAGGGAAGGGGCAACAATATAGTTGGGCCATGGACAGAATATAGTTGGGCCTCAACCCCAGTATATTTAAAAGCCCAGCCCACTTGCCACGTCACAGTCACCAACTCCACCCAGTGACCCACTCCATCCAGCGGTCCAGAAGATGGTTGCGCTCCTCCGTCCTCTCTCAGCCGCCGCCACCTTCCTCCTCGCCCCCGCCGCGCCGCTCACTGGTTCCGCAGTCGCCGCTAATGCCGTCGGCGGTAGGCGGTGGAGAAGCGTGAGGGCGAACGCCGGCGGGGACTGGCTATCCGGGCTGCTGGGCGGCAAGGGCGGCGGCGCGTCCACGGCGATGGCGGTGACGCCGGGGACCGTGAAGGCCGGCGACCCCGTCCTGCACGAGCCCTCGCAGGAGGTGGCGCCGGGGGACGTGCGGTCCGAGAAGGTCCAGGGCGTCATCGACCGGATGGTCGACGTCATGCGCAAGGCCCCAGGCGTCGGCCTCGCCGCCCCGCAGATCGGCGTCCCGCTCAGGGTATGGCTGATTCTTCGCTTCGCCTTGGGAGTTCGATTGCTGGTGTTCAATCATCAAGGGCACCCAATTAGTCGCCAAAGATGCTGTCCTGTTACAAATGTGCTGATGTTTCTGAGAATTAATCACCGAATTACAGATTATTGTTCTCGAGGATACGCAAGAGTACATCAGCTATGCACCCAAGAAGGACATCGAAGCACAAGATCGCCGTCCTTTTGATCTTCTTGTCGGTACATTTTGCCACATTGTGTTGCATTCGGCGCCCATAGAACATTTGGAACTTTCTCATGCCCTGTGCTTTTCCTTGAACCCAGGTCATTATCAATCCCAAGATTAAGAACACAAGTAAAAGAACTGCGCTGTTCTTTGAGGGATGTCTCAGGTACACATAGTAGAATGCTCCTTTGTGCAATATTAACAGTTGTCTCTGGTAGTTTATATATTATGATACTTTTATTCTGTGAATACAGAAGCTGCATTGCATTGTGCTAGATTGTATTGTGTATGATCTCATACTTGTCTTCCCGGGATGCCAGTGTTGATGGATATAGGGCGGTCGTGGAGCGGCATCTAGACGTTGAGGTTTCAGGTCTGGACCGAAATGGGAGCGCCATTAAGGTACAGGCTTCAGGATGGCAAGCACGCATCCTCCAGCATGAGTGTGATCATCTTGAAGGCACGCTGTATATTGACAAGATGGTCCCAAGAACATTCAGGATTGTTGATAACTTGGATTTGCCGCTTCCCATTGGATGTCCTCAACTAGGCGCAAGATAATGTGGATAGCTTGCGATTTTTTTCCTCATCGAATAGATGTGATTGCTTTGTAATATCTCTCTCTCTCCCTCCCCCCCCCCCCCCCCCCCCCCCTCTCAAGAAACTTACTTTTCCTGTACAGTACTGCATTTTGCTTCACATCTAGGTATCCAACCAACAGTAATTCATATTTAAATATGAATCATTGCTGCCTAACCATCTGATCCAACCGATACTGTGCATTTGCACAATGTACAAGGTGACACTATCAGTAGTGATCCCCCCCCCCCCCCCCCCCCCCCAAAAAAAAAAAAACTAAGAACCCTTTCATGAATAGAATTACATGTTGTGAACATATTTTTGTGATGAATTTAACAACATCAACCATGCATCTCACCTAGTCCCTCCTGTCTAAAAAATAATACAATTCTCACTTTCCAAAGAATCGAACAATTTAACTTTAACCACCTCTATAGAAAAAATACTAACATTTTTCTATAGTAATATTAAATAAGTACCATTATATATAAGGTAAAGTCCAATTTACAACCTTGAACTCTCACCAAAGTCCGGATTTTAACCTCGAACTCCAAAACTGGATAACTTTGGCCCTCAAACTCTTGAAACCGTTCAATTTTCAACCTTGGGCTGGTTTATGGATGGTTTTGGTGTATGAACAGTAATTTTTGATATATTTTCAAAACTTTTTTTGAAATCCAACTTAAGAAGCAAGGAAGGGGTACCTAGAGAGCTCTAAAAATCTTGATATTTTGTAGGTTGGTAGACTAGAGTGAATAACAAGGATGATAATGGCATAGAACATGCTAAATTTTGTTAAGTAAAGTTTGAATTATTGCATTTCAAAAATGGTCAAACTTATATATTCTATGAATTTTTAGGGGATTCAAATGGCAATAAAAAATCTCAAAAAAATCCATATTTGTGCATCATTTGAACTCTAGTTAATTTTGGTATCTTTGTTCAACACATGTTACATGGGCAAAAATTGAGTTGCTTTACAAATTGTTATTATTTGAAATTTAGCTTAAATTTGACATTTATAAAGCAACTCAATTTTTGCCCATGTAACATGTGTTGAACAAAGATACCAAAATTAACTAGAGTTCAAATGATGCACAAATATGATTTTTTGAGATTTTTATTGTCATTTGAATCCCCTAAAAATTCATAGAATATATAAGTTTGACCATTTTTGAAATGCAATAATTCAAATTTTACTTAACAAAATTTAGCATGTTCTATGCCATTATCATCCTTGCTATTCACTCTACCAACCTACAAAATATCAAGATTTTTAGAGCTCTCTAGGTACTCCTTCCTTGTTTCTTAAGTTGGATTTCTAAAAAAGTCTTGGAAAAATACCAAAAGTTACTGTTTATACACAAAAACCATCCAGAAACCAGCCCAAGGATGAAAATTGAACGGTTTCAAAAGTTTGAGGGCCAAAGTTATCCGGTTTTGGAGTTCGAGGTTGAAATCTGTACTTTGGCGAGAGTTTAAGGTTGTAAATTGGACTTTACCCTTATATATATATATATATATATATATATATATATATATATATATATATATATATATATATATATATATATATATATATATATATATATAGGGAGAGGCTATTCAGTAGCCGGCTACAAAATAAGTTATTCTGTAGCCACCTCCATTTACTATAATTTTATATACTAATTTACCATAATGTCAATACATATTTACGATAGTTGGGTTACTATAACACATGGGGATATTTACCATAACGTTATAGTAAACCACCACTTAGTAAGGAGTTACTGTAAATCTCGTAAATTAACATAGTAATTATCGTAACTCAAAGTGGCTACAGAATAAGTTATTCTGCAGCCAGCTATAGGATAGTAGTTCTATATATATATATATATATATATATATATATATATATATATATATTAGTAAATTTATTTGGAGGTGTAAATGTTGATATTTTTTCAAACTTGAAAAGAAATAATTAGTATCAAACATAAAATTTATATCCTTTTCGTTTAATTCTTTGATCCGAGCGTCCGACCTTTACTCGAGTATCGGAAGGATGCGGAGGTGTGGGGCCATGTGACAATATCCAGTCGATTCATCATCACCTGTCCACCTCCAACTCCACCGCCCGCCCCGCTCCTCCTGCCGATGCTCTGCGTGCCCGCCCCGTTGCTCCACGCGTTCGCCCTGCTGCTCGTGTCTTTGCTCCTGCTCCGCTGCCTGCCCCACCTAACGACGTCGCCGGCGCAAGGAGAAGCACTGGGCCGGCGCAAGGAGGCGCGGTCGAGCGAAGTCCGAGTAACGCGAGCCCACGCGTGGACGCACGAAACAGAGGCAAAACCGACTGCAACCGCATTCGTCCGGACGCGAGCGTCCATCCGGATGCTCAAACGCTGGCAGTGCCGATCTTTTTTTTAGGACGTAGTTTTTTTGTTTGAGGAGATTTTAGGACGTAGTAAACATTCGAGCTAGTTTGGGTTGTGAATGGGCTAGGCCATCACGCCCCACTCGGCAGTCGGCACTCGCAACCCCTGCCCCTCCTCCGGTCTCCGCTCGCCGGCCGGCGCCGCGCCTCCTCACCTGGCGCTGGCGGTTTCTCTTGCGGTCGTCCGGGTCTCTGCCCTTTCCCCTACCCTTTACTCTATCTACTGGACGGGCGATTTCTTCTTTCCCTGCCGGTAAGGCCGTAAGGAAGCAGAGCAACATCTCTGGGTGGTTCGCCTCGATTTCGGGATTGTTGGAACACCGGAGCCTCCCGGTTCGAGTCGGAGCAGGACTTCTCTTCTGTTTAGAGGGCTGATGCACCCCCTTTTATATATATATATATATATATATATATATATATATATATATATATATATATATATATAGGGAGAGGCTATTCAGTAGCCGGCTACAAAATAAGTTATTCTGTAGCCACCTCCATTTACTATAATTTTATATACTAATTTACCATAATATAAATACATATTTACGATAGTTGGGTTACTATAACACATGGGGATATTTACCATAACGTTATATTAAACCACTTAGTAAGGAGTTACTATAATCTCGTAAAATAACATAGTAATTATCGTAACTCAAAGTGGCTACAGAATAAGTTATTCTGTAGCCAGCTACAGGATAGTAGTTCTATATATATATATATATATATATATATATATATATATATATATATATATATATATATATATATATATATATATATATGACCTTATTGAGTTTTTCTCAACACGGTTCCATCTCAGTTGTCGACATAGTTAGTCGAAACTGCAAAAGCCAAGCCATTCCGGTCAGTGGCGGAGCCCGAAGTAAAATGGGGGTGGGTGGGGTGTGGGGGGTGGGGGGGGGAGCCATTTGTCAATTGAATCTATATGTACATAAGTAGTGAACAAAATTAATGGAAGTACTTATAATTAAGCCATAGTATACAAAATACATTTGACAACACAATAGCTGAGCATAAAAAATTCTATAAAAAGCAACATAAGATATCGATTGACAACCCCAATATATATTACTCAATTAGCAATTCTAATACACATACTATGTAGAATTTATCGATTGAAAAGTTAGGAAGGAAAAAAGATAGAAAAATCAACAAGACTCAAAACGGCGCATAACAACATAAGCAAAGAAAACAGGCTAATGGAGTAACGGCTGAGCCGAGCGGGTGGGGCCACTACTACATAATTCCGGTTATCAATGGTGTGAAATAACGGGCGCAGTGTTGTAAGTCTTATTCTTCACCCTTCTTCCTCTGCTCTTTTCTGTCCATGCCTATTGCATTGTTACTCCATTCATGCTATTCCTAGTGACTGAGACAGCACTATTTTGAGGAATACTTTTATCTTCCAAGTTATTCATGAATGACGCTAGAGATTTATTTTTTTGAGGAATCACGCTAGAGATTTATTGCAGCAAGTGCATGCAAAACTGTCAAACAATTTGGCAGAAGCTGGGAGTTAGCCTGCTACATAAACAACTACTAGAGCATCAGCAATTCTCTAGCTACACACAAAAAAAAAAAATCATTATAATATATAATAGGTTCTCGGTGGATGATAGGTATTTTTTAAGGTCGACCCATTGCACATACTCTCCATAGATAAGATTTCACGTCCAATTGGTTACCATGGTCTTTTTCCCCGTGTTTTAGTCTCTTTGCCGTTACCATTTTGACATGTTTCTGTCTGCACGAGCTAAAGCAAATGAATATACGTGTCTGTAGCAATCCGGGGAGGACGATAGGCTCAGCATGTTGACTGACGATGTTTTAGTATCAATCTTGCTGAGAGTTGACATAACTACAACTGCAAGGGCAAGTGCACTATCAACTCGTTGGAGAAACTTGCCTTGGTTGCTGCCTGAGCTCAGCATTGATGTCACGGATTTTCTACCTATTCCAAGCCCAAATCCTATTGAGGTGGGTCAAATAGATCATGCGATGACGTCTATAACCAAAGCAACAAGGAGTTTGTTGTCGAAACCACGAAATGAATCCGCTATTACGAGTCTGCATCTTAATATCTACATGCTCAACAGCTTCTCGTGCGAAATTGACTCCCTGTTGAGTAATGCAATTGACAATGGTATATTAAAAGGCCTTGATCTTGTAATTCTGGATGAGAAGGAACCTTCTGACTGCCTTGACGAGGAAATGCTACAAAAGGCCCAGGATGTGAATGGATTTTTTATTGCCTACCCTAGTGTGCTTGTTTGCCTCACAAAGCTTTCTTTATACAATGTGTGCTTTGCTAAATGGGACATACATCATGTCTTATTTGACTGCTGCAAGCAATTGAAGCATATAGCTTTCTTTCATTGTGATGCTGGTCATCGATCTCTATGGAAAATAGATGCACCAAACTCTAATGTCAGTGTGTTGGAGTTCTATTCGTGTTGCTTTGAGAAACTTGAGGTTGTCTGTCTTCCGAAACTGGAGATGCTTCATTGGGATACTTGGACATCTCACCATTCCCCTTTGTCATTTGGTTTTGTCCCATCCCTCAAGGAACTACACCTCTTATGTGGTGCAACACATCATCATAAAGGGTTTCATTTAAGTGAGCTTCTAAGTGGAACCTCAGGCATACATACCCTCACATTGGATTTCCAAGGAGAAAAGGTAATTATTAGTTCATTCTGCTTTACCATTATTCTTGGAAGTGGCAAATCCCCTCCTGTTTTGATATACAACTGGATTAATCTTCCATTCACTCTCTTGCAATTCCGAACGAGAAATTTAGGTATTATCATTGATTGAAGGTAATCGTTTATCTAGAGCACTGTACCTAAGTAGAAAAAAATAATTGTTTTGGAACTGGTTACATTGCCTATTTAGTTTATTTGTTCATAGAAATTGGTTGTTCTAAATTGTACTATGGTTTTTCGAATATAGTTCTAGTGAGTTCTAGATTGTATGATCTATATTGAGCCTCCTTTTGGATAGTTTTTGTTCATCAAGCTGAATTTAGGAACATAGAGAACGTGATGATGTGGCACTCTTTATGCCTTCTTTGTACTTCATCCCAAAATAAGTGCAGCTTAGTGTGTTAAATTGACCTGATTTTAGCTGAGGTTAATTTCCCAGACTTTTACCATTATGATATGATAATACACCATCTCAATATTTGGTTAAAAGATTCATTCTTATGTTTGTTTTTCTTGTCAGCTTTGGATGCACCCCCGAAATAAAGCAACTATGCACTGCATTCAAGATGCTCCGGAAGCTTTCTATACACGGTATCTTTGTTGATTATACCTTGTATGAACAATGTCATTTCTTGAAGCGGCTCCGTCCATCGAGCTATTACATATTCAGGTGATTTTCTAACGTTAAATTAATGTTGATGTGAGCTTTTTCTTGCAATTTTTAAACACATTTCCTTGTGGCCAATCTAGTTGTAGAGTGGATAACAAAGTTTCTCATGCAAATGTAGGTGTGGGAACACGCTTGCGAAGTGGATGATGAGGCGAGACGGATTACCTTCCCTGAAAGAAGTAACCCTTCCTGGGCACTGAAGTTGGACAGCTCTGCGAAGAACTTGCTACTGAAGGAGCTCCAAGTGGTTGGCTTTAGACCACTAGAACAACAAATAGCATTTATCAGAGCTGTACTAGGGAGGGCACCCAATTTAGAGAGGGTGGTTCTTAGAGAGGATTTGGAGCCATGCGAGGACTGCGATGCCATGGTCAGGCCATTATGTTCTTCAACGGGTCATGTGTTCCCGAAGAATAAGAGCGAGCAAAGTGTCATAGTCACCCAGGTTACAGATGGCATAATCTCCTCAGCCCAAATAATTTTTGGTAGCTAAGATGCTGTAATAAACATTCTACATGTTCTTGGCGTGTACCTCATGAAACATTTCACTTATATATACGCGTTCATTTTTTGATTCTAAGCTGTGTATCTTGTTAAATAATCATTGGTTTTAGAAAAATAGATTATTTTAGTTTTGTCATCACAAGCAATCCCTCGTCTCGACGGCGACGCCCGAACCCAGGTAATCCCGCCCAAACTAAAGGCAAAATAACACGCACAATCTTGCCAACCTTAGCTCTGCCACAAGCAAACGTGCCGTATTAACTTTGCAGTCGTCCAAGCGTAACCGATCTTTTCAACTGAAAAATGCTTAACAACGTCAATGAGACCTGCCAAGTTCAGTTGTAGCCTGAATGTTAAAACATAAGCGGGATAAGCCACACAAATGTAAGCTCCACCCTGTGGTGTATGCATACCAAACTCTCACTTCATCAGCAAGATCACAAATCCTATCAACAAAAGAACCAGTTGGCTGAAGGGCTGAGCCGAAACCGCCCAGTTGGAGCCCGGCGGAGCCGGCGAGTAGTCACCGGAGCCCGTGCTGGTGCTGAGGACAACCACCACCCAGTCGTCCTCATTAGCGATCCCGACACCGGAGAACTGGCTGTCATTCAGGAACCGGTTGTACTGCGACTTGGTGTAGTTGGTGAGCACGACGGCGGGGACAAGGCCCGGCACACACGCCGGCATCACCTGGCCGTCCTCGGTCACCGACGCATTGAGGTGGCAGTGGTCCAGGTACTTTGGGTAGTCCGGGAACTGCTGCTCGGTGCCGATGACGGTGTTGGCGCCCGTGGTGTTGGTGCACTGCTGCCCCTTGAACTGCTTCGCGAGCTGCTCGGCGAGGCACGCCGCGTTCTTGTTCTCCGTCAGCGCCGGGACCTTGAGGGAGGACCTGTAGCTGTTGATGCCCTTGAGAAGCTGAGCGTCATTGCCTGAAAAGGTTCAGTATGAGAGAACAATGCAGAATCGATACAGTTCCATTCCATCAATTTCCTACCAGAACAATGCTAAATTTCATGTGTAATGAATGTATCAGAGTGTTGCCAGTGCAAAGTAGTTTTTTTTTTCCCGTGTCATTCATCTTCAGAAGACATGACAATTATAATATGCAAAACCATAATTCATCCAGCCGAATGCATCCTGATGAACATTCAATTGACACATGGTTTTTAAAGAGGAATGACAGTCAGCCACATCTGAGGTAAATACACTAAAATTGCCGGTCACTCAAACTGCACCACTTGCCTGCATCGCGCTTGACGCCAACTCTACTAGTAGCAACAGGGAGTGACCGATGAAACATGTGCTACGGACAGCTCAAGCCAAGCCTATATAAAACAGACCCACGAAACCTGAGCTCGTGCGGCTGCTAAAACAATTCTCAGCAACTAACCAAGTCGTCCAAGTCACAGCTCGTGCACACTGCCAGATCACCGTGGCTCAAAACTACGTTCGCCTGGTTGCAGCAGAGGGGAGGACGGACGAATGGAATCGCTGGCACTAAAGCAACCAAGCAAAGAACGCACCAGATCCACGACCACGAGCAGAGAGACCGAAACGGAGACTAGCGTCACGACAAGGGAGGGGCTCAGGGGCAGAGGGGGGAGAAGCCTGAAGCTTACCGTCGGATCTGGCGCAGTGCAGGAGGGAGGAGGCGAGGACGAGGGAGCAGAGGAGGGAGACCCTGGAATCCATCCTCTCAGATCACCACGGCGTTGCCTGCCTGCCTGCCGCAACAGCTCGACCTGCCACTAGTGGAAGGAAGACGGAGGCAGAGGCGACAGGTATAGGCGGAAGCGTCGCGAGGAGGAAGGAGGCCTGTTGCTGTCACCAACCACCGCCATTCCCTTCACGCATCCTTCCGGCCTGTCCCAAAGGCGATCCTTTTTTTTTTTTTTTGCAAAGCCAATAAATTGATCCAGAGTAGATGAATAAATGGTACTTCGAAGCAGTGATTTTGTAGGCCACTTTTACGGTTCTGCTTTGTGGACATTTAAATGATTCATTCAGTGCTTACGTTTAGTGTCTCCTTTCCGGACTCGTATAGAACAGTAAGACGGGGGGAATTAATACAGAAAATATTTCCGGGTTATTTTCATGAAAGCTAACAAAATTTCAGATCAAACAACTGTAACCGTGTACGAAAATGGAGTATTCCACCCAATTTCTTTCCATCTTCCAGCTGAGTACACGTTTTTAGGCCAGTCTCATTTGAGTTTCATTTGCATTCAATAACCTGCCACATATGCATTTTTTTTTTTGATGACATGACTATGTTTTAACGAAGAGAGAGAAGAAATACCTATAAAACTCTGAGTCTTAGAATTAAATGTCTATAAAACTCTAGAATGAAACTTTGTATTGAGAGTGTGTGTTTTTTCATCCAAGTTTTATTTCATTCTATATAAAACTCTCCACCTAGACACAATTACTAACTCTCTATGATTCTTAGAATTAAATGCTATAAAACTCTAGAGTAAAACTTTATATTAAGAATTGGTGTTTTCATCAAGTTTCATTTCATTCCGTATAAAACTCTCCACCTGGTTTCTCCCTTTCCTGCCACTGTTCGGCACGGACGTCGGTGCGTAACTACCGTCGGGAGGGACAGCGCACCGTCACGAGTCACGACCTTGATGTTGGAACCGCTGGGTGCTTGGCTCCGCACTCCGCACGTCAAAAAACCGTGCAAGCGCAACACCCACCCACGATCGACCGTTCAGTATAATAACACGGGGTATATAGATTAACCCGTCTAGACTCAAGACCCGACCTGCACGTCACTTCAAACCTCAACCTGCTTGCCAAACGATTTTATCTTCTTTTTTGAAGCAATTTTTATCTTCGCATCCTTAACAGAAGGCAAGTAATAATGCTAGATCAATCTCTCCTTAATTAACCTTAGATTAGATTAAGATAAGCTACGCCAATACAGCAGCGAAGTAGCGAACACAGGGCAGGATGGAGCCCTGGCTTTATCTAGATAAATAACAAGGAGTTTCTAGTCTCAACCAGCGTTGCCGGGCAAGGAAATATGTACAGTATGTATCTACGAGAAGACTACCAGGTACTACTAGGCACACGCCAGCTGTTTGGTCAGGCTACAATCATCAGAAAGGTGCTGGATGCCTTCAAAACCATGGGTGCCATGTCGGATCCATCATGCACAGGTTCCTCGATGACAACGCCGCTTCCACCAGCTCAGTGACGCCTCTTTGTACCGACTGTGGTGGCTCGGTCGCATTCTCCTCCTGGTACAACAGGAGATGAATCGTCAGTCAGATGCAGCATTTGCATCAACGATATGCACCTGAGTTATCATTGGCAAAACACCAAAGCCCCAGATACTAGTAACAATAGTTGATAATCTCAAAACCATGTAGCCATGTCCAAATACCAAACTAGAACTACATCCAAATAACCTGACCCTTTTGCCATATTGATACTCCCACAAAAACATTTTTTATTCTCTATTTTGTACAAGGCAATCAGAAGTATCATAGTATATATAATCTCATCTGGAAAGGCACAAATCAAGAGACAAGAAATAGCACACCTCCTCAGCCAGATAATGTGGTGATATTGACTTGATACGATTGATGACATGATCCACATTGTTTACCACCTTCTGTTGGAAATCCGATGGGTTGATCATTCCAGCAGCGACAGGGACTGATGGAATGCCTAGAGGCCGTCTCCATGACCAAGATAACAGTTCATCACGGAAAAACATAGCCAAATGATGCCAAATGTGCTGGCTTTGCTGAAACACAAGAAAACAATCCAATCAGAATTTCCAAGCTAAGAAAGTACATGGGGGAAAACATCAACATAAAATCATATCAAACAAAAAATATGCAAGGTCCACTACAACCACAATAAATAGGGATAAATTACTTTTATGACATTGGAATTGGAAATCCTGTTTGCTGTTCACAAGGTGAGTCCAAGCCCAAATGTGAGACAAGGAAATCATTCAGTGGCATACGCTGACTCTCCCCATGAAAGCATGGTAAATAATTTCTAATTAACCGTCGTGGGCTACCGTACAATAACCATTTATTGATGTCGAAATGTAAAAGCATGCTGAGTGTGAATGCTCACTTTAGGAGAAACCACTGACTGGGCAGCAGAACACATGGCAGACATAATGAGACCTTCAACACCAAAATTCGAGAAGAAAGCTTGCAGGTTGCGTGTCAGCCTAAATGGAACAAGCTCGTTGAACTCGATCATTCCATTTGGATCATAAGCTACAAAGGAATAAATGAACAATCAGAATATTCCTTGGGGTGTATTCAGAAATATCGATTACTATCATGAATAATACCTGGATGGAAGTCAGTCTGGAAGATCTTCCCAGTATTTTTAGCAAACAGAATTTTGTTAGGAGCCCTGCCACCAATCTGCAGCATATACGACATGAAGCAGGAGAGAGCCACTTGGATTGCAAATTGTTTCTTGAAGGTCCAGAGGTAGTTGCCAGTTGGCAGAATCTTGTGCATATATTGGGAGAAGATATTATCATTAACGATATTTTTTGTAATCTCATTGTATGCTTGCAGACGTAGCTCCACAACTGCTTCAGGAGAGAGCTGCCCTGAAACGGCTTGATTAAGCTGCTCTTTGAAAATTGTAATAGGCGAGTCAGCTTCTCTATTATGCCGTGCACAGTTAATTTCATACACCTCAAGAAAAGTGCTATACATTAAATCATCCTCAACCATCCGCACCTAAAAAGAAAAAAATGGTGTCACGTCAAGAACTCCATGTACTAGGTACTTGGAAGCAAAAAAGTTCACAATAATAAATTATTGCCGCAGTACTATGTAAGAGAAGGGGGAAAAAGAATATTTCACCTGAGACCAAACAGGAATAATTATAGGAGTATGGATAGTGAGATGCCGCCGCCTAGATTCTTTGTGCTTGTCAAACATTTTATTTAGCACACGGAATAGCTGCAGCATCCTTTCATCACTCCGAGCATTCGGAGTCAGTGATGTTTGAACAATAAAATGGCGCTGTGAACCATCAGAACCAATGAGTGTCAACCGTCGAAAGCTACTGCCATGCCTCCGGACAATTGGAATGTCAGGTCCGACTCTGTCCAACTTAACAGTGTGGTCAGGCGCGATTTCCTACAGCAGATAGATAGTATAAGAACATAGAAAGGCTGGTGGCATTTTCACATAATAGAACAATGTTACATTGAAAACAATGTACTGAAGTATCCATTTGATTATGCACTGCCTGCAAGTGATATGTTTACTACAGAGTAAAAATGCAACCAACCTGATCTGTGAAGTACTGCCCTGGGAGTTCAATATCAACAACATGAAAATCCCGAAGTGTTTTGCTTTCTTCCTCCAGCTTTAATACTGCTGGGAACCGGTCCTCTACATTACTCTGAAGAATGTTCTTCCAGTGTTTCAATCTCTCTGTAAGTTCAGCAAGGGTTGCAGGAAAAGTAGTAGCACTCTCTGGGTCAAGATCACGTTCAAAATCTTGCTTGTACTCCTTCACAAAATCAACATGCTTGTTAACAGCATCTTGTGAGAAGCAAGCTCTACATACACCAGAGAGTTCCTTCTTGAGAGATTGTGGAACCTCGCCAGTGGTTGCAGTTGGATACTTGTAGCAGCGATGAAGCAGAGCATTAACCACAGCAAGAAGCCTTTCCTCAGGCAGAGTAACGAATCGTGATCCAATTTCTGACAGTAAAAGCTGAACCAGCAATAAACAACATTAGATAACCACCAATCAGCACATATAATGAAATTACTCTTGGAAAATTCATGAGCTTCTATAATCACAAGTACATATTCACCACTTCTGTCTTTCTAAATTGGTTATTCTATGCATTAACCATTCATCACCCTCTGCCCTTTCTAAATGCTTCATGGTTTTGCTAAACTAATTGTATAACTAAACTAAGACAAATAGCTTGTACTGTAAGAATCTTATCCACTCTGTTATGTTTTTTCTAGACAGGCAAACAAATCAGCCTTGAAATTCAGTATTACCAAGCACCCAGCCTAATACCGTAAAAGAAAGGACAGACCCAGTGCCGGAGGCTCCCACATGAGTGGGGTCTGGGGAAGGGATAAACCGAGGCAAGCCTTTCCCCCGCAAAATCTATGGAGAGGCTGCTTCGAACCCACGACCTGGTGACTCAGTGAGACAGCTCTCACCACTGCACCAGGCCTGCCCTTCTTAATACCGTAAAAGAAAACCAAAAAAAAATTTAGCAAAATAAATAAACTAATGCTTATCCAGTTATCCTCATTAACATGAGTTCAGAGAACATAATGTCATTATTTCTTACCTCAAGCTCATTGGCTAGATTAGTATGTTTACTTCTAAGAGCTTCCATTATGTCTTTTGCAGCATCAAATGCACTTGCTGCAGAAGTTACCCACCCATGTCCGCTATTACGCCTTAGCGGAACTTGTGAGCCCTCAGCACCTGTAGAACTCTGTTGACCTTGATCATGGCTAGTATTTGTGCCACCTTCAGCAGTAGATCTGTCCGGATCATGTCCTTGGACGTTACCACCATCATGAGAACCTGCAGCACCAACTGATTGGGAAGCTTGATGAGACTGGTTGTCAGAAGTCATGTTACCACCTGCATGATTAGATGCCCTTGCACTCCCGTCAGGTAAGTTATTGGCCGCATTGTTTGCCATCATAGCTTGCTGCATGCGCTGCTGAGCTAACATGTTTCTTCCCATTTCAGTTTTAGTAGCAACATCACGGCGTTCCATCAAGTATGTACGAAGCCAATAATACAATGCCTGTAACAGCATGTCTCAGATATGTACATGCAAAAAAAAGGGAATATGCTATTTTTACAAGAAATACAAATAACACAGCTGACAATGATTATACCTGTGGGTAAACTTGAGCTATCTTCAGCAAAACCAATTTACAGTGCTGGGCTTCACTTCTCTGTAATGACAACAACAACTGAGGTATCCATGAAAGCCAAACCCAATGAGGCAGCTGCTCAAGATATTTATCCAAAGCCCTTCCAACGGGTTCATTTTGTCCATCAAAGCTAAGAAGGTAGAGAATTCGAGCTAGATGGCTCCTTGAGTTTGAAACTCCATATTTGATGCCCTGGAAAAAACAACTGACTGCATACTCAAGCCAAACCTCATCTTTTGTTTCTTTAAAAACCTGCAAAGAGAACAATCAAACTTAAGGTCAACAAATGTGGAAATTTGAAGGGTTACTATTGACGACATAAAAGGATGGTCAGCATACCATATCACAGTAATTTCCCCAGCTAATCCATCCTTTGGGCAAATGCTTAAAAAGAGTTATAGCATTCGAATAAGACTGATTTGCAGGATCGCATTCGTTCATTTTTAGCAGGAAATCACCTCTGAGACGAAATATTTCTGCTTTGTTCTTCACAGGGAAAAATTCCAAATTGGTATTATTGATTAAGTTAAGACCACTGACTAGTTCACCTTTCATTTCTAAGTAAGCCTTAGCTTGTTCACATATCTTCACAAATGCTTCCTGCAACCAGAGCAATAGTGAACTAACGAAATAAAAAGATACTGCAATATGAAGTACTATCGTGGTGATGGTAGGGACAGACCTGAACTTCCATAGTAGCATGACCATACATCTTGTCAAGTATAGTTACACAAACTTCAGGAAGACTTTGCTTGCGAGCTATGTGCGCGAGCTTATTCACATTCCAAGCCTTGTCTCGGTAGCCAAGATGATGAAGCTGGGGATTTGTTTGAACAAAGTCCTTGAATGCATCTATTACTGAATTGTACATCTCATTCCTCCATTGGAGCAGATCATACCAAACAGTCATATTATCCCATTCATTGGGTGTACGAAGTCTCCAAGTTTCAAGAATATCCTTGAGATCAGCAAATGAGTTATTTGGGTTAGAATTGGCACCAGAGCTTGCTGAAGCTGGTTTGTTACCATTTGCGATGTCAAGCAGTATTTTGGATGATTCTTTTACTTCAACCAACTGCTGAAACTGCTGCAGCAGAGGCATTCGCGACTGTACAGACATTTCAGGCAACTGCCACCACTGTTCTAGTGCGAGTTCAGCACCTTTGCTGATGAGGTTCTCTGCTTCGCTAACACCATTAGTACCTTTGTCATGGAGAGTGAAAAATGCTTGAATAAGGCGTAGCTTTGGTGTCTCTTCTACCTGAGCTTTGGAAATTACATTATCCTTCATATATGCCCAGTCAGGATCAGGAACCTTCTTCCAGAGGCAGTCTAAAAGAATTTCATGATTCTCCACCCCTTTTCCATAATCAGCTAAGACTTCCCACTGGCCTAACTGAGACGCACAGGATAACCACTGTTCTTCCCAAAGACACATTTCAGCCTTTGGGACGGTGTTATTGTATGTTCCCTGAGTAGCTTTAATCATAGCCTGGTAAAATAGATTTTGTGCCTGTTGCCAGTAACCATGCTGGACAAGTGAAAGACCAGCTCTTGTTTCTGCAGTGATTGATTTTCTCTTCCATAATCCACACCTCATGTCATCTTCATTAAGAAGTCTGTATAACTCAGCCAACGACTCGGAGCACTTAGCCTCATTCATAAGCACCATATGACTCTCGAGTAAGGCAATTGCAGTATACCACACATTGCAAGTTTTTCCAATATATTTGATAAGCTCACTAGGCATGCGTGGTTGAGGATGGCTCAAATGAAGACCTTCAAGAAGTGCCTGGGCAACGTTAGGTCTGCAACCCTGCTGCCTCTTGTGGTAATCTTTCGATAGAAGCGCAATTATTGGCTTAGCTAGGATAACTTGTTCCTCTTTATGTAAGGTGACCCAAACAATTGGGAAAACAAGCACCCACAAATGATATGCAACATTGGGATCAGCAAATGCAAGTTCCTTCAATGGAGCCATGATATCTGCCACCTACATGATTTCAGAACAACAAACATTCAAATCTAACAAAAATATTTAAAATGTACAATAGGCAGCCACACAAGTATCGTGGGCACCACATTGTTCAGAGCGCAAGAAATTACCACAAGCTTGTTCGCATCATTTAAGAACTGAGCATGCCTTGCGGCAAGAGAGTCAAACGATAGTGCTGTACCATCCATGCTTTCCTGAGCATCAGGAACCTGCTGTGGCATGGTGATGCGATCTGGAACAGGCCCTGCTATCATAAGCGCTGGTACTCGAGCAGAATTTGCTGCAAGTGTAATTGGTTCATTTTCTACTAATATTGCCAAAATGAGATCAAGGCCTTGCTTCAACCAGAAAACATCACTCACTGCTTCCCAGTCCTGTACCTGTATTATAAATTGCAATCTAGAAAATAATGTTTTTCCCACTGTATCATGGTAAAGCTTGAAGAATCGCTTCCTCATTTCTGGATCTTTAGCTCTAAGTCCAAGCATATACTGTCTCTCAATCTTATGGAAAAAATCTTGCCGAAAAGCCAATGGATACCTGCAGGAATAGAAACCATTAAGGCCCCGTTCGTTTCCCGGAGAATAGACACCGGGAATAATTCTCGGCCGGAACCGTTACTTAATTTATATAAGTTTTCGTTATCCGGAACGATTCCTGGCATCAAAATGCCCTAACCGAACGAGGCCTAAAGAAAAGATTACAGAAGACTAAAAAGGCTTGCTTTGTAGAGATATCCTTACTTGGTTGAATCTGCACAAAGTGAATAAAGAAGCTGCAAGTATTTTGCATCCCATTCTTCTTGTGCAGCTGGAGGGAAGCTTTTTCTGTCAACTAATGATAACTTCTGAAGATAGGTTAGTATTTCCTTTGAGTTAAGTGAACCAACAGAACCAGTTGATGAAGCAAGCCTATAATCCTCCTCAATCCAAGTTTTTATCATGTCTAGTATGCACAGAAGAATGCTGGAATCAGTGCCTTTCTCTGAAAGAAGAGCTTGAAGTATTTGGCCCATAGATTTTCTGTGGTCAGAAGAGGACATCACCCTCTCACTTATAAGTTTTAAGACAGTCTTCATGTTAGATATGACAGTAGAATCTATGGTAGGGCGTGAGTTAACTGATGAATCCAGTTCAGGCCTCTGTCCCTGGAATTATCAAAAAGTCAATGGCACCTTGAAATGGTAACAGAACACAGAGCTTATAGACAAGATTAAACAAAATTTCAGAGACATTTTCATGCAAAAGAGGCCAAAAAGAAAAACCATATAGTGTGCAATAAGTGTCCAATAACTAAAAAGCAATCAATAGTACTCAGGTTAGCTAAAGGCTTTGCAAAAAAAAAAAAAGGTAAGTGGAATATAAGAGAAATCCAGATTGTTTGCGAGTAGACATTAATACACTTAACATACTTGTCGGATATGGCCACCAGCAGAAGATCCCATGTCACGTGCATGACGTTGCAGTACACGGAAAAGCAAGCCAATGAACGGGTCAATGAAATTCTTCTGTACTTCTGCAAGTGCATTGAGGACGAACAGTGAAAAGCTAATGATTGAGTTAGCACTGTTGGGCTCAAGTGCTATCTGTTGGGTTGTAACAGCAGCAAGATTCTTGTGAATGAGTTCTTGAACCCTTTGATGCAACAACTTTATATCTTGTGGCGTTGTTGCTGCTTCAAGAGGAAAAACACTGAACACCATCTTGAGCAAGGAACAAAGTGACTTTCCAGCATCCAGCATTTTGTTGCCGAAGCAAGGATCCAGTATCTAACCAAAATGACCCATAAAACAAAAGCAAAGCATGAGAATGTCCTGATCAATGAAAACATAAATTACAACAAAGACCATGTCGAGAGAACAAGGATAATCTGGAATTACTTGAGAAATATGATTGATGTTATTTCGGATGAAGAGACGGGGTTGTTTCTCCAAGACTTTGTTCATAACATCAAGGCCTTGTGCAAGGGCTGTCGCAGGGTCCTTGGACTGAGGAGTGGGTGACAGATTCCCAAGTAATTTCTCCAGATAATTGAATTTAACATTGGCATTTGGCCAGACTTCCAGAGCTTGAGTCAGTAGATCAAGAGCTTGCTTGTACATTGAGCTAGACTCCTTATCCTTAGGCTCAATCACAAGAGATACCTGTTCTCCAAATGAACAAATTTATTAATATATATGCAACTCCAATGCAAGAAACAAAAAACAATTTTAATGCTAAAACTATAACTGTGCATATGTTGATTGTGGAACATAGTAGCAAAGCTGTGGAAAGTAGTTTCACGCGATCACTATGTGACCAATACTCAGATGAGACTGATGGACAATTGAACACAAATGCCTTTATCCATAAATGAAATATGCTAAAATTTCTCAAGCACAAGTTGGAATATATCACATATACCACAAAAGCAAGCAAGCATCATAAGTTCGTAATACACAACAAAAGAATCCTCTCAGCTAGATGGTTAATAGGGGGAATCTACGGATGCAGTTCAGCATGTATTTACAGGACAAAAGGTAAACGATAATCACCCTGATAAGGAAGGTAATGATCATCTCCTCCATTGCTGCATTAGGTTTATACTCCTCATCAGGTTGCCCTGAAGATCCAGGTGTCTCAATATTAGGTATAGATGCCCCACCCGGAGACATTACACAAAGAGGTTGCAAGCCAGGCTCAACTTTCACCCTCTTACTCAAATCATCAGCAAACGACGGAACATCAGAGGAACGTTTTGGATCACCACCAATAACAGAAGGATTAAGCATGTCACCTAATTGATTCTGACTCTCATTTTCCTGCGCCACTTTCATCTCACTTTGCCTCTGTCTTTCCCATGCCACTACCAACCCAGCAAGTTCAATTGCAAGCCTTCTATTTTCCGCTGTTGTGTTGTATGGCAATCCAAGGCGGCTAAGAGAGTTGACCATCTGAGGAACAAAATGGGCTCTGCAACTATAGAAGAGGTCCGCATGGCGAACAACAAGCTGGAATATGTGAATCATGTTTGGAATTGAATGCCCTTCCTCCACAAGGACTTTCTTGGTGTATCTGATCCATATCGGCATGCGGCTATCGTTTTTTTCAGGAGGAAGTCTCCTAGGTAGGGCAGGCATGAGGATATCGAGAGCTTGCTTCACCAGCAGCTTGTTTTCTGGTTGGCATGTCCGTAGCAGAGCAATGAAGACCTGAGAAAAATGATATCGCACATTTTTAGCTGGATATAAGAAAATGATAAGGATGCAACATCAATCTAAGAGAAATTTATGTCACATTACCTGTAAAATAATCTTTTCAGGAGCTTGATAGGCCTCTAAGAAATGACAAACATTCACAAAGGCCCACTGTTTGCTGGAGTTATCTTCACGCTTGAGATGATTCCAACCAAACTTTATGAGTTCCTTTCGATGGTGAACAAGATCAGTCTGTAGATACTTCAAAAGTAGTGTAGCTAGCTGAAGAAGTTCTATCCTCAATGGCTCATCATATTCAGCGCTGACCTAGAGAAATGAAGAAAATGAATATTCATCATCCACGTGTTAAGAGTGAAGATAATTTTGGCTGCAGCCAGGATTCATATCGTTACCTCTTCTGGAGGATCAAGAAGCTTCTCGACAATAGTTTTAATTATAGTAGGATCAACAACTTCCCAACTTTGTCCATTTTGAAAAGAATGAGCTAGCATTGGAAGTATAAGAATCTGCATGGTAACAACTAAATGATCTTGCCCATATTGTTTTGACTGGAAAATGTTCAGAAAGTGGTTAAGAACAGTTTTCTTCAAATTTGGGGAGTATCCTTCGGCAACCTAAAATGAACATGTAAAGATGAGATAGGAAGTCAATAAATACACACAAAAATCCTCATGATTTAGAAACAAGAAATGGCATTACCTCTATGACATAAAATTCCTTAAGAAAGCTATAATCTATACGACTCCGGTACAAGAATATTGATAGCATATCAAAGAGTGCACCAACTTCAGTGCGATCGTGTCTTAAGTAATTCAGGAAGCATTTGATAAGCCTCTTGCTTTCCATCACCTGTTAAGAAAGCAAGATCATCAAAACCCAAAAGCACTAGAATGTTGAAGGAATCAAGTGCAGATATTGGCATGAAAGCACTAAACTTCCATGATAGCAATTAAATAAAACCAACTTCAAATGAGTGAACAGTGAAGGACACATTTGCACATATTGAATATGCAGGAGTCAATTGCCAGAGTATTAGGCTTTTGCATACACAAGGACTAAATTACAAATGATACATAATCCTTTCGATATAAGTAAATTCCATATGATAGAAACAAATTGTAAAGCATTTTATTTAGCTGTTACATATAACACATTTCATTCCTAAGCAGCTTGTTACTTATTAAGAATTTAAGGTCAATCCGCTATTTTTTTAAGATAAAGCATAACTCTCGTTTTACGAAGCCAGCACTAAAAAATAAACATAAAGAAAGACATCTTGAGTAACTTGAACAATTTATGCAAATTGAAATAAAAAATAAATAAACCTCGAAACAGACAGAAGAGATTTGACAGCGGAAGACAGACAATTGATATTAGTATTAAATTAGTAAAGCATAAGTCCGATATGTCAGCTTCCGAGCACTGTACAAACTAATATAACAATTTTTATGGCTACCTGGGGTAAACTCAAATCCTGCTCGTTCTGCAACCTCGCAAGTCTTGCAGGTGATTTCCAAGCAATTAGCAAGGTGTCGAAGACAACCCGGTTGTTACGGAGCCACTCTGGCATCAATTTCACAAGGGCTGAGACAAGCTCTAATCCATTAAAGTAACTCTCAGAAGTAGTAACCATGTTGGATGAAGATTGTACTGTAAAACTCTCAGATATAGCCCCAGTAAGGGCTTCATCCTTTACAGAAGATAATTGAGCAGCAGATGCTTCAGTTTGAGAGTAAAACTGTGAAAAGGCACTTGCAAGTATTTTCTGAGGTGACCTTGCAAGTTCGTCCCTTAGGTCCCCAGTATCCGAGCAGACTATGTACATAAACCTGAATTTTCAAGAAATAATACAAAACAATTTCCTGAGATGATAAGTCCATGAAATCATTATGCTAAACCTAGGAATAGGTAGTGCATCATCTTCTACAAAACAAAAGGCTATTCACGTAGTCAAATAAAATGTTTGTAAACCAGAACAGTAAGGTGTTTTTTTTTCTTATAGTACACAACCAAAGAATGAAAATGAGGACACACAATACAAATCAGATCGACAATTTAATGCTATGCAACAACCATTCAATTTGTTTATCAACCATCTTCATTACAACACAGGTGTTCAAACTAAAAATTGAACAAGGATAAAGGAAAACGAGAAATAAGCACGATAGCAGAGAAAAGCGGTAGCAACAAGGTGCATGTCGAAATATATGCAGGCAGTATAACCCGAAAATTCTTTGGAATAAGGCCAGCTCAAACAATTGAACTTGTCAAGTTTGGTATGACATCAATGAACAGGAAAAAAACTAAAGCATTTAACAAAAGAATGCTCACATAAAAACAACCAGTATGTGGCACTGAACGTGTACAAAAGTGTTTTCAGATAAATAGGGAAGAATATATGTGCAACATCAAAAGAAGAGTTGAATTTGCCAAGTGTTTACCTCCTGAAATACTTTGGATGGCTTAATCGAGCAAGAAAATAGTCAACAGCATCCACAGCATAACGATTCAAAAATTTAGCAAGTGGGGCACGATATGGGCTGTTGATCTCACTGTAAAACTGATCTTCAGGAAGTGCCCTTTCCAGATCAATTACCAAGGTAACAAGGTCATCCAAGAATTTGCTTGCTGCCGGGGGAAGAAGGTGAAACAGCTCGATCATAGCTGCCCAAAAAGAAAGTAAAATCAGACAAGAGACAAGAATAACTCCAACTCGAGCACACAGGACAAGGTTAGTTACAAGAAAAGGTCAACGTAGTCAATTTCAATCTTGTTAAGAGATTGGTAGTTTTGTAATGATTGTTTCTAAAAGCAGACCAGAATCATCTACTCCACAAATCTAGTGTAATTCAACAACCATAAATAAGTAGTAAGTAATCCAACATATAGCTTGCTCCAGGTATGTGCATTTATTTTGAGACTCATGTTGATGAAAAAAGTAAAGCCAGCAGAGCAATATAAGAAATGCAGACCTGCTGCTATTTTTGGTTCATCTCCAGCCTTCCAAGATTTTTGAGTCTGGGCAAGCTTTTCTGGCTCCAGCCATTTTTTCAAGTGATCCAATAGCTTGGCACCTAAAGTGACATTAAACCAGTTTGATAGCAATTCAAGCAGACGAGCCAACCCCTGTAGCAATGGCATGGTAAGGCTCTTTGTGTTTGCTAAGTTTACTAGAATGGGCCTTAAGCTGCTCTGTAGAAGATCCTTTGGCATCCTTTGCTGCTGAACAACCTACAGAAATGAAGTTATCAGTTAGAACATGAGAAGATCGGAATAGTGAGAACAAAGTACAGAAACCAAGTAAAAAGATAATAAAACGATTAAATTTTCATGTCAATATACAAAGTGGTACAGCTAAAAGAGTACCTGACGAAGTCCCTCCTTAGCAACATTGACAATCTCTGTCGTTCTGCATGTTAGAGATTTGAAAAACATAGAAATAATCTTTGCTCGCAATTCAGTATGATTTTGAGCTTTTAGATCTCCCCATGCCATTGCAGTACAAAGTAGTTCAATACATGCAGTTCTGAGTTTGTTCCATGTGAGAATTACTTTTGCATTCATCATCCTGGTGACCCACACAGTTTCATCAGCCTCGGCAATTTGCAGTGCTTCTTGCAAAAAATTGACAAGCTCAGGAGATAGCTTGAGAAGAGGTGGTCTGAGTGCAAGACAAAAGTTCAAAGCAGTAACAGTGCCCACCTATCATAAAAGGGAGGAAAATCAGTCAATGGTAAGGACTTCATGTTTGAATGATTCAGAACTAAGAATCTAACGTACCTGTTGCTCAATATTCTTCGAACGAAGAGGTCGTGAAATCAGAGGCTGAAGCAATGGCAAATAGAGAGGCTCAAGCAATTCAGAGACCTCACTGCCAGTTCTGCTTGCAAGCAGTGATAAGCAAGCCTGCACGTTCTTTCTCACAACCATTGAAGCGTTTGGGTTAAACAACTCCTGTGCAAGGAACTCAACAACTCCCTGAAAACTTTGCCGTCGAGGTTCACTGTTTGCTTCATCAGCATTGTTTACTACCCTAAGAACTTGTGTTAGGACATGATTTGTCTCCTCCTGCTCTTTGTTTGCATGCACTGGTAACCTCTTAAGAACAAAAAGAAGACCACGCACGACTCTGACCTGAAAGATGCAGAGGGTATCCACAGACACTTTACCGACCAATGCTCCGAGACCCATTACACCACCCATCTGAGCTTGCCATGTGCTACTGTAGCAACAATGCAATAGCCGAGGTAACAATTCCTCAAATACAGCAACCCGCACACTTGGGGGAGGTGAATATACCGGATTTAAAGATGGACTGGAGACTAGCATAGGGGTGCTAGGACCACCCCTTAGCATACCAGTGTGTTTCATCCGTGCAAGAAAGATTAATGTCTCAGCAAAAATATTCAAAGCAGATAGGGCAGCTTTTGCATGTTGGCGATTTTCACTGGATAGCACTTCAACTAAAGCATCCAAAAATATCAAAGGGTCCAGCTCCCGGAGATTAGATGAAGTGTTGCATCTTGATCTTGATCCCATGTTGATGCTAGATGGGAGTGAAGAACCAATAGGATGCATAAATCCAGATTGACTGGAGGATGGTGAATCAACATGGAAAAGCATAGCAAAATGCCGGCATATATCTACAACATAATCATCTTTCTCATCATGAAGACTGGTGTCAGCATTAGCTGCAATGATAGCTACAAGAAGAGTCTTGAAAACAGATTTCTCAGCCAGTAGTTGTGTTTTTGTCTTCACACCTAAATCTCCCTATAAATAAACCAAAGTAAAAAAAAGTAAGGTGTTGGTAAGATAACTAAAGCACAAGAACACCAGAAAGAAAACTGTAAGTTCAACAATCTATGAGTTCATTTTGCTCGGACAAGAATTGATGCAAAGCAAAGCAATGTTCTTTAGTAAGGCCAATTTTGTGTTGTCAATCTACATACAAACTTTATATTAACAGTCAAAGATAAAAAGTTTGACTTAGGCCAAACTTCCAATTTGTGATAAGAGTTAGTAAACTACAGTAAAAAGTAATGTAAAGAACATTAATTGTCGATCACTTCTACCAACCTTCATATCTGAAGCATCATTGTGACGTCTTGAGGGATCCAGGGAAGAGATTAGCAATGTACCAAGAACACCAGGGCTCACACCCTCGCCAGGTACATTTTCCCTCAGATTTAACAAAGAATCCAGGCACACCCGAATGAACTGAAGAGCCTGCTTCCTGTAGAAAGCTTCCATACCATTGCCTTGCATAACTGCACCAACAGCTTGGTGTATGCATCTGTCCAGAGGAACCAAAAAAGGTGTCGCGGGCTCAAAAGTCAGAACTAAGCGTAATCCATGTTCCGGATTTTCCTTGCATTCAAGTGCAAGAGGCTCCCGCAAAAATCGCCTATTTCGGCCCCCCAGCTTCCCTAACAGTTCCAGAGACTTTGTGCCCCATGTGTAAGGAGGAGGCCTTAAATGAGACCATAAAGCAAGAATGACTTCTGACATTAAATTTGCCATGCTAGGTTCCAAAAAATCAGGGTTCAGACTATCAATCCAAAACTCGAGTGTGCGTAGAGCTAAGCTCACAAGGTCATCACTACCTTTTAGAGCAAGAACAAGAGGCTTCATTAGACGAGGTATGTGGGGTAATAAAGAACTCAAGCGGGCAGGTAAAATCAGGCAAAGCTCCAAAATCAAGTCCCGCATATCTTCACTTATTGGCCCATCAAGCATGGAGAGTAACATATTGAGGCAGGGTTGAAGAGATGGTATAAGATCACGCATCAATGAATCAAATTTAGCACTGTTCAATGCACGAAACATGTTACGAAGAAGGTGCATGTAACCTAGGGGTTTCTCAACTTCAGTGGCACTCTTCATGCAGACTTCCATTATAACCGGCACGTGTGGCTGAAGTGTGCGTTCACAGCTTTCTGGAGCTTTGGCTGCAGCAATGAACAAGAACCGGAAAAGTTGCAAAACAAGCTTTGCTGCAGGTGAATCTGGCTGCTTCAGGGCTTCAAGCTTTGAGCTAACAAGAAAATTAATTAATACATCTGTGAAAGGCCGCAGAACCTTGGGAGCTTGCAAAAGGGTCGAAAATATGTGCAACAGCTGGTTGTTGGTTATCATAGAATCAAAGAGGTCAGGCATGCAAAAGGAGAACATATCCATAATATCGCGAGCTTCCATTATAGCCAACATCTGCGAAAATGATTGCAGAATTTCCCTATCATCGTCTTTTTCCTTAAACAGAGCCAGACAGTGAACACCAGACTTCAGAACACCAGATGTCTTCCGCACCTAGAATAGATAATTAAAACTGATTAGCAACAGTTAGATCAAATAAAGAGGAAGCAAGATTCAAGGTGGTGGACCTCATCCTCCCTCAGCCCCCTGAAGGGTTGAACTGACAAATTAGAAGACTGTTGATTTTGTTGCTGTTCACCAAAATAGAAATGTCAGCATCAAAGGGTTAATTAGAGCTCAAGTATAATATCAGAACTGCCAAAAAATATCGATGTATTTGGGAGGTTTATAATACCTGGGGGCGTGGCCAGTGAGCATGGGTTATGCTCCATATTATTGTCTTCATTCCTTGTATAAGGTCAGTATGAAATAGTTTAGGCAATAACTGAAATAAGATGCTGAAAGACATGGAACAGGGCAGAAATTTTACAAAAATTAATACATACCCACAGCAAGAGTCTTTATCAGACTTTTGTAATCGTTGATTTCCTTAGTATATTCCAACGGTTGTTGCAAATTCAGCACAGTCTGTAAAGTTGGCCAAAAAGAAAAGGCCATTGAATCATCAGTCAAAAAAACAATTTCAATTTGTATCAGATTTGACCTATCTCAGAAAAAAAAACATTCATTTTATAAGTAGGATGCAACTAAACACCTCACACATTTTGTTAACACGCAAAGCCTAAAAAAAATATCTATCTGCCCATGACTAAGAAACTAGCTATGGTTTTCATAACCTACCAAGGCTATTTATAAGTTGCAGTGCCTTTATCTCTGGAGAAATTTGATCTAGACAGCTACATAAGGTCAAAAAAATCAATTCAAGCATAATTTTGTGATTTTCTAAAGAAAGAGGAGTGCAGTTAGCCACAGAAAAAAAAAAGAATGGTATTGCTACCTCCATGAAAGAAACATTCACATAGTACATACCTGTAATGGGACTTCAAGCTTCATTCTCAGATTCGGTTGTTCCTTCCCTTCCTCGCCTTCTTCAAGCAACTATATAGTGAGAGGAGTAAGGTGGACCATATCAGCAAGAAAACGTAAGGAGATAGCACTGATGTTTCTGTGGGGACTGGGAGTGAAGAACCTAAGGAGCACAGGGCAATAATGTGCCCCTTCATTGCAAGATTATCACATACTCCCTTTGTCCCTTTTTAGGTGTCGCTATGATATTCGTGCTGGTCCAACTTTCTTAACTTTGACTAGGTATGTATAAAATATTAGCAACATTTATATCTTCAAATAAGTTTATTATGAAAATAGATTCAATGATCTATCTAATGCTACTAATTATGTAACAGAAATATTAAATTTTATTATATATTTGGTCAAAGTTAAGTACATTTGACTTCTCGGGAAGTGAGAACGACAGTTATAAAGGGACGGAGAGACTATTCAATTTCCTTGAGCTTATAATGAGTATTATAGTTGCAATGTAACAGTTTCTCTATATGTTTTCAATCCACATTTCTTCAACCAGTAATTTTTGAAATTAGATTCTGCAGTGTAGCAGCATCTAACGCATGCGCCCATGTTTCGATGTCCTCAGCTGATAAATTAGGCAAAGGTTTTAAAACCTAATCGACCGAAAGAATCACAAAACGTGTTGTATACCTGAGGGATTGTTCGCTTCAACGTCCTGAACTTCCCAACGAATGCATCCAATATGCGCCCCTGATCATTTCGAGTAATAAGTATAGTTGATTAGGAAAAAGTAAAATTACTGACATACTATTATGGAAGTCACTTCTTACCAATAAAACCCGTGCTTCATCCATGCTTTGCTGGTCAACACCTTTTTGATATATGGGCTCAACCTAAAGCAAAAGGTAGGGACTTACTAGTACTGATTTAGGTAACACTAGCGCCTAGTTTTACAGATATATATTTGATGATTTCATACTCATATACTGATAAGCTGCACCTAAATGAATTAATCCTACTTTCACTAATAAAGAATTTCAGAATAGCAAATATACCAGGTTCAGCATCAAGCGGGCAGATGTTGTATGAATTATAAGGGTTAAAGAAGAATCATGCATATTCCGAGAGAACAAATAGATGATCCGTGACAACTGCAATAAGTTAAAGTTACATTAGTTCAGCAGCAACATGATCAACACCAAGGCATAAATAATACTGACAAAGTGGAACTATGTATGCCTTTAAAGAGAGATTTATCTTCTAAGGATCACAGCATCATTGAAGTGACTAATTAGTCGCATAATATTGTATCCATGAAAATCATATAGTAGCTCATATCGTATCCATGAAAGTCATATAGTAGCTCAACAACAGGCGGAGATCTGACAAGGCACCTAGCTTTACTAATAAATCAGATGCCTAATACATGTCGCAACCATAATACTATTTGGATATGGTCTGGTGTCTGCAATGAAGAAATCAGATAACAGCTTCGCTTGCCGAGGTTAAGTGATGCATCTATCTTAAAATTCCCATAGGATGTGTTTGGGTATATGGGGAGGGGAAGGGGGACACAAAAGTGACAGCTGTACATGCAAATTCAACAACTAGAATGCTACCCCAAATCTGTAAGCAATATAAATGATACAAGAGACAAGTTTAACCTGTGGAAGAGAAATATCTTCTCGAACATAATGCACCAATTCAGCAAGAAGGGTGTAAGCAAGAGGTCTTAAAGTTTCGATGCAAACTCGACCTGTGCCTATCAAAACCCTGACAACACCAAAAGTAAGGAGTCAGACATGACTAGAAACTAAGAGTTAATACATGTAGAATAATAAATGCTACAAGACCAGTAAAGCGAAACAATACATAACTATCATAAGGAAACGATAAGACAGAGCCTCATGAAGGGATAAATTCTTTTGCTAATTATAATTCCATTAAGTTTTTGAAAACTACAACTAAAACAGATTGATTTCAAATAGATACAAATCAGGGAAAGGCTGTGTTTTTAAACAAGTTCATTTACTCCCCTTGAATCGTCACACAAGTGGTTTTAAGTATGGGGGTTATTTGAACAGGTTTTAATTGTGTGAAAGCCAACTTATTTCATTGTTGATGGTGAAAATTGGACTCATCATATTTCAGGCAAAAAAATAGACCTGGTTCATTATCATGTGTTGTTCATCTTTGTAATACCCATTAGATCAACAGAGAAAACCTTATTAACTTTTCTGGGCGTTCTTTATCTTAGGATTATTCAGCCTACCAAAAGTAACTAAAAAATATCGAAACCCAATGAAAAGAAGGGGAAAGGGGATGAAATGAGTTGATCACTGGTCAAAATGAAGCACTTTGCAAAGTAGTTTATCAATTACACATCACAAAATAAGTACACGGTATCAGGAAATCAAGATGTGGACATATCAAACTTAATCTGAATGAGATCTCAGAAATAGCACATTTGAAAATAAACTAGATAAGCTTGATCACATGATTGCTGGCAAAAGAAAAATGATTTACCTTTCATCAAGAAGTGTGTCAATCAAAGGGAACAACCCTCGCTTGTACTCGGTGTTTAGAACTTGTTTCAGACCAACTAATAGCTCCTGAAATTCAGTGTAAGAGATAAGGATATTAGCATTTCCAAAGTAACACTCATATAGTTAGATGATTTCAACAAAGCACCAGGTCAAATCTTGCCTTTCTAATGGAGACAGAATCAGGAGGACACGTAACAAGCAAGTTCACAATGCTCTTGCATATGCTTTCCTCGTATGACTTTATGTAATCTGCATTGCTCTTCAGGAGGTACGTCAGGAATGACAAGGTCTGCAAGAAAAATCATCAATCCATCATGAACTTGAAAGAAAAGGCAACCAAAAACAAAATCTGAAGACCTACCTTGACCTGTGCACCCTTTAAATCATTGAAGGGTGTCTTAAGGTGTGGTGGCACCTTGTCGGGGCCCTTGATAGAGATGGCCGCCACCATGAGTGGCAACAAGTGCGGGATATTTGTCTGCACAAGCTTTGCATACAACTGGAAGAGAAACATCACAACAAGAGGGCTCTCTGTGACTATCTTGAAGGACCGTGTGCTCGGGTTGAGTTGACCACCACCAGGCACTTGCATCGTGACTGGAGCATCAGCAGTGGGGTCCAAATGCTGCATGGGCATGGAGGCAGCCATACTGGCACTTGTGTTGGGATTTTCGAAGAAGTAGCTAACAGTTGTGGGAAATTTATGGTATATGTTAACCACAAAGTCAAGAAATGGCTGCACCTCCGCCTCGACAGTAGGGCGGAAGTTACGGAGGAGGTCAAACACAATTCGGATGGCAAGGAGAGCATTGTCCTCATTGTCCTGTGTCAGCACACGGAGAGAAAGCTTCAGCAAATCCTGCACAAATGGTCTGAGCACCTCGCTGTGTGGAAGGCGGTTGAGTATCTCAATCACAACATTCCGTAGCCTGTGCTCAGCATTCTCTGTGGCCTGTGGCTTGGTGTAAGTGGTGAGAATTGCTGAGAAGGCTCTGAAGTAGCAGCGAAGAAAGTTGAGGTAGTCTGGAGTGTGTGTCATCTCCAGGCTGTCCCGAACTTCCATGGCAAGCTGCAGTCGGACTTGCACAGCTGCAGAGTATTAGAACAAACGATCACATCAGACCATTCAGCTAGATAAAGCATTATGGTTTGAGAAGCAAAGATTGTGAGTGAGTGAGTGATTATTTTGCAAGACGGGGTAGACGAGGTTTATTGTTTAAGCAAAATTCACAAAACAAAGTGCGGAAGTAAGGCAGTGAGCTCGAAAGGGGAGGGGGTGCCAGAACACTGCTGCATAAAAAGTATGCTCATTCCCGCCTTCCCGGATAACATAAAGAATAGCAGGTACACTCCATAAGTCGCCCCGCTACAAAAATGCAAAATTGGGTGGGCGAAAAAAAGTTGTGCTTGAAATATAACGTTGAAGGCTACGCAATTTAAATGGATTCAACAGTAAATGTCTTTGAAAAGGTGAATGGAAGTAGTTAGCTGGATTTGAAATTCAGTGCAAATAGGAAGCAATACATTGCAGGCATCAGTTAAGGAAAAACACCAGCCGCGGAAAAACACAACGTCAGTGGACAGAGATGCCTGGACGCAGTCCTTCCACCGGTGTGAAATTCAGACAGAAATTAAATACTGTGCGATATAGTAACAAGAGGAAACAGCGAGAAGCATCTAATGTCCTTCTCATCAAATCAAACGACAGAAAATTCTCAAGAGCTCAAACAAACCCCAATGGAAAGGAAATCAGACAGCTGGGAATTCACCGGCGAAGCTGACGCCGAGAACAAAAAAAAAGCAACGGGAAGGAAATCGGGACAGGGGAGGGAATCACGGGACGAACGGAGATCGGGCTCGAGGAGCCGCTGCGAGTGCTGCTCCATGTTGCCGCTGTTGATGGGCGCCATGGCGGGCGCCCCGCCCGTGCGCGTCCGGCTCCAACCCTACCGCGTCAGGGCTTAGGGTTTTGGAGATCGGCGCCGGAAGGGCTCCGCGAGCTGGCGGAGGAGCGTAGGGCCGAACGGAGGAGTGCGGTGGCGGTGGCGGGAGGCGCAGGCTCGGTTCCCCCGACGCGAATGGCTCCCCCGTGTTGGGGAGGAGGAGGGATCTCTCTCGCGCTCGCGAGCGAGCCGAGGGTTTGGGGTGAGGGGAGAGACGGGGACGGACTCGGAGGAAGACGAGGGCTATGGGCCTCGAGCTTATACGAGGACCCGAGGAGCGGTCGGTCGATGCAAGGGCGGTTCAGCTTGTGCGTGGGGAGTTGAGACTGCCAGTGTGGGTTGGGTTGAGTCGGGTGAACTCCGCCACGGGCGTTTGGGTGCGTGACGCCGTGGGCCCGTGACTGGCTGAATCTGCACGGGTCCGGTGGCTAGGTTGCTGCGACGTTTTGGCCCGAAGGTGTCGTTTTTTTATAGGACGTGGCTAACGCACAGTCAACCTCGTGCAATCACTTCCTCCTCGCGCAGCCCCTCTTCCTCGACTGTGTCTTCTTCGTCACTGGTGACACACGCCCCGCTGCTGCCCCCTCCCGCCAAGCCGTAGCGCGCCGCGGCGATCGCCTTCCCTCCCACTCGCTGGAGCTCGCCCTCACTGGAACTCCCCGCCGCGACCTGATCTGGCCGCCTCCACTGCCGCCACGGCCCCCAATCCGCCCTCCGACCATCTACATTGTCTGGCCAGCCTTCCTCCCCCCTCCCCCAAACCCTCCATTTCTAAGCCCACCGGAGTTAGAGGGGATGAGAAGAGAGCTCGCCAGAACCCTAACTCAAAGATCCAGAAGGAGGAGGAGAAAGAGGACTGCCTCGCCGGATTCACCATGGGCGGCGCAAGTGGGGACGAGGAGGAGCTCGACGCGGGGGGTGGGGAGGTGGTGGGGCGTGGGCACCGGGAAGAGGTCATCGAGGAGGAGCTCGCCGGTCGCCGGGGAGAGAGAGGGAGGGGGTGCGTGAGGCCGTGGGGCGTGCAGCGCTAAGTCTTTGCCTTTTTTATGCAAGACTAAAAAGAAAATACTTGTTGTTTAGTTAGAAATAAGTTTGGTTTTAAATATCTATTATAGCGTTGTTATAGCTTTAGTATAGCTTTTCCAGAGACTAGCCATCGTTATTGTTAATTGTTTTGTTATTGTAGCTTTGTTTGCCTAAACGGTTGTGGAGTTTAGACTCAAGACGGTCGATTAAACACTTGGTCCGTTTAAAACCGCTTAAAACATCAAGAATCATCTAAACAGAATCAATTTTAACATGATTAAATATGTTGAACAATCATTTAGTTCACCTTTCGGTCAATGGAAGGATATAAGTTATAACTATCACATTGGCACCTAGCGGATTTACATTGTACAAATATGGAATGAAATGGGACTTAGTTTCCTTACAAAAAATTTGCTAAAATTTCGTTTGCGTGCATTAATGCATTAATATGTATATCTTTGAATATATTAGACTTCTACAGAAAAAACCTTACAAAACAATTTATGTTGTTTAATTCTATTTAAACACCATCTAAACAGTAAATAAATGATTAACATAGAGACGTCTTATCCTAGAGCGCTAGACACATGCATTTGAGTGTTTTTGTTTATCAATTTTCCTTAGCTATATGTTTGTATGCGTGATTAATTGGAAATGTCTATGTTTTAAATAAAAGAGCTAAATAAGACACCTTCCACACATGTCCCACTGTACTTTGTTGTACTGACGAAGAAAGCCACCACTAGACTATGGAATGTATTTTTATAACTTGCCGTTTTGACGTGGAAGAATGAAATATATTTTCCTATAATTTTAATCAAACATAAGTCGAGTTGACTTAGAATAAAAGAAGATATGGTATATTTCAGGGTGTAGGAAGCATAAATATATATGTAGCTATGTCTATAGAAACAATAATGTTACATTGAACCTAAAAAATTGTAACATTCATACAAGGGCTGGGCTTAATTCATTCATCCTGTCAAGAATGTCAAGTATTCTTGGTTGAAGGGAGTAAGATCAAAGCAATTAACCTAGTTCTCTAAGCCAGCGGCGAACAAATGGTTAGCGACTTAACCTATTTCTCACCCCTCCAAGTCATTGAATCCAAGGCTACTTGGATGTTAGAAAAGCCCTAAGAAAAGATTAGGGCATGTTTGTTTGAGCTTTTGGTCACTTTTAGACTAGATTTTGGATTTTTCAAAAACCAAATAGCTCCTTTAAGCCAGAAGTCCAAAAGCTCAAGCTTTTCGCTTTTGGTTTTCGAGAGTTTTTTTTACTTCTAAAAGAAGATCCAAAAGCTCACGGGAAGCCCAAACAAACAGATATTTAGTCATCACTGCTTTTTTTTTAGTTTTCTTTTTCTTGAGGGTATTCCTTCTCGTCTGGGTGGATCAGGAATCATGAAATCTCAGCCCCGCCTCCGTTTTGCTGGTCTGTAAGCACATATGAAGTCCACGCCGAGGCCCACGCCCATCTTGCACGAGATGGGCTTTGGCCCACCGCGTGTGACGACGACGTTGCCGACTCGCCGCCGGCCAGACCTGATGCATTCAACCAAGGGCTCAAGATCCAAAGCTCCGCCGTTCCCGTCGCAACTTGCCCTCTCGCAGTCGCAGAGCTTGGGTCATTCCATTCCAGGCAGCAGGCAGGCTGGTGGTTGCTTCAACGTCTCCCCCACCCGGTACGGCAAAGCCGGTCACCACCCGCCGGCCCTCCCCGCCCGGTGCGGGGACGGAAACCGAATAGCTCCCGGCGGTCCTGATCCTCCTGACGTGCGTCACGTGTTGCTGACTGCCACCGATCAACTTTTCAACCAACTACACACGGGCTCCGTCTACCGGCCGGGACGTGACGCCGAAAGACAACGGCCGGCCTACATCGTCCAGACAGGTACGGTACGGCCATCGCCGTGTCCCCGGGTCACTCACTCGTCCCTGCCTGGAGTTCCTTGCAAGATTGCCAAAATTAAGCCTGGTTGCTTGTTGCGTCGTGCTTCTCCCACTCTACTCTCTGTTTAATTAACAATCACGGTTCGATTTCAGGCACCAACTGGGACACGACGGGACATAGATCTCTCGAAGATTATATCCGCTGGATTTAACAAACGTGTATGCAAGCTCTGACTTTGCGAGGCGAAATCCTTATCATTAGCAGCCAGAGACGCATGTGATGTTTGGGGAAAAAGAGTTATTAGGTAGACTCAGCCCACAGTGGCGTCGTGAGGATCTATCACGGTCACGGATACGTGTCCATACATAAACATCTAATAATCACGGAAGACTATTTCGTACTATAGATCTAGAGCTACAGTTGGAAAGAAAAACTGTTTCATAGATTAACGAGGATCACAGCTCCACCCAATTTTTTCCCCTCTCTGTTCCAGCTGGTATACGTAGCCGACGGATTCAGGCAGGGAAATAGAAAATGCATGACTGAGAAATAGCCGCCGGAATCGAGCAGGGAAATAGAAAATGCATCCTTGAGAAATCAGAAGCGAAGGTGTTCCCGAAATCCCAAGCGGCAATTACAGACAACCAACCACCCAATGATTGCCAGATCAGCTTCCAAACCGCCGTCGTTAAGATACTACGTAGTAGTACACTACTGCAGACTCAGCCGCTGGCAATGGAGAGAGCATGCGTTCGCATCAACTGAACGATCACAGCATTACGGTGACCACTGACCAGCAGACGATAAACTAACACGACCATTTCTCTCGTCCACTGTCGCAAGGAACTCCAGGCCAATCCGGAGCAACTGAGTTCAGCAAAGTTGCTACAACGACTTGAGCCAGTTTATAGCAATGTTCAGTGAAGGACAAGCAAGGCACTCAACAACTATGGGCACATGAAAGTAGAAAACTGTAAATACGTGCATCTATATCTATCTATCTATCCCCGTCAAGAGTCAAGACCATAATTAATTTCGTGCTTATCGTATGGAACAAATCTTTTTCTTCAAATGCACCTTCACGGTAGGCGCGTCGATCATCATAGCATGTATTTATATATCACGTTACATCCAAATCAAGCTAAGTACTTCCTAATCCCATATGTTTTTTATTTTTGAAGAAATATGGGTTGAGGTTTTCCTTACACCCAAGTGGTCTATAAATACTGCACGATGATGCAATAAGCAGACAGATACCAGCAGCAGCCTAGCCGGCAGACGGCAGTACATATAAGCAAGAAGAAGAAGAGCCAGCTAATGGAAGAAGGCATCAAAGAGGGGCCAAACAAAGCAGCGGCGACCACCGAAGCAGGCGGCGAGGTGAACAAGAGCACGACGACGAGCGCCGTCGCGGGGTCGTCGGGCATGGCGGACGTGACGTTCAAGAGCATCGGCGACGTGCTGAAGCTGCTGCCGACGGCGACGGTGATCGTGTACGAGGTGCTGAACCCGATCGTGACCAACACGGGCGACTGCGGCGCCGTCGGGTACAAGATCGCCACGGGGGTGCTCCTGGCCGTCTCCGCCTTCTTCTGCGCCTTCTCCACCTTCACGGACAGCTACGTGGGCGCCGACGACGGCAAGGTCAAGTACGGCCTCGTCACGCCCCGGGGTCTCCTCCCCTTCACCGACGGCGGCGCCGCAACCAGCGGGAAGGACTTCTCCAAGTACCGGCTGCGGTTCGGGGACTTCGTGCACGCGGCGTTCGCCGTCGCCGTGTTCGCGGCGGTGTCGCTGCTGGCCGACGCCAACACGGTGGCGTGCTTCTACCCGTCGCTCAGGGACAAGCAGAAGGAGGTGGTCATGGCGCTCCCCGTCGTCGTCGGCGCCGTCGCCAGCGTCGTCTTCGTCGTGTTCCCCTCCACGCGCCACGGGATCGGGTACCCGCCGTCCAAGCCCGGGACGAGCGCGCTAGCGTCGCAGTAGGGCGCCGATGACGAGTTGGTATCGATCGAGCTCCCTTGGTTTCCCTTTCTCCGCAGCTGTCGCACGATCGATTGCGTCACACTCACAGTGTATAGCCAATTAGCCATGCCATGTATGTTGTTTGTACTTGTACGTGCTCGCGTGTACATACAAGTACGTATATGTGATGTGTTTTCCCCACCTGCTACATGGAAGCCTTTCTCTGTTGATTTGTTTCTCCAAAACGCCTTTGGCCCAGAGCCAGCTTTCATCTGGTTTGCCTTGATACAGTTTAGTATGAATTTTATCGCTTTTCATCTGTGTTGCTGCGTTTTAATTAGGCCTTGTTTGTATCTCATTCTCACAATGAAGATAGATAGTGATATAGAGAATCTGAATTTTAAATAAAGATTTAGATCTTATTGTCATAGCAATTATTGTCTTTGGATAACTTATATATCTAAATATTAAGGTTTAGGTAGATATAATTGAAATCTGAAATCTCATTCTAGAATCTAGTTGTCTGGATCTCATTCTTACTTTTCTTGTTAGGTGACCCAAACATGCCTTGCACTATTTTGTAGAAAAAATGACTATTTTTCCAATAATACACACACAAAGCTATCACACGTAAATTTCGGCATCATTCTTCTACCCTAAAGTTTGTAAGACTTCGGTACAAAAGTTTTTTCTAAACAAAATCAGAATCCACATATTTCTTTTTTTTAGAAACTTAACCCATTATAAACCGTTGGGCTTTTTATAACTGCCTATAGATCCCAGTCCAAAAACGGGGCACACCAATCCGCCACTCGGCCCAGGCCCAATAACGCGGCGTCGCCTCGCGTCTGCTGCGTGCGTGTGCAGGCCTCGGTCCGCGCATCCCCTTCTGGCCAGGAGCTCGCCCACGCCACGCAGCCGCTGCTCTCTCTGTGTCTCCCCCACACCCTCTGTTCCTTCCCCTCCCCGATCTCCCCCAATCCGACCAGACCGGCAGGCACCGTCGACTTGAGCGGAGCAGGCGAGGCGGAGGCGGAGGCGGAGATGGCGCTGCGACGGGCGCTCCTCAGATCGGTCGAGATCTCCCCCGATCGCAAGGTCCGACCCCTCTTCCTCCTCCTCTGCATCCTCAACATTTCGATAGGTTGGATCCACTAGTCGGGAGATTCGGAATCCCGCGCGAGAGTTAGGCCTGGCAAGCGGGCGTCGAAGCCGCAGTCTGGGAGGCCTGTGGGTTCGAGCTATGGAGGGTAGCGGTAGGGGGCGGATCGCGGGTTCCAGTTGTTGTCTTGCTCGCCTGGTGATGAAATGAATCTCTTCGGGCGTAACGGCATGTTAGATTGGCAGTGTTTGGAAATGGGCGAAAGACTGAGGCAGGGGCAGGGTTTCGCGGGGAGATGCGCTTGGAGTGGAACAGTGCTCCCGCTCCCCTCTTTCTGCATGATTAATCGGTACCTGTTGTAAGTTGCTTCCACTGGAACATGTCAGTGAGGTTCAATTGTGGACCGAGAGTGCTATTATTTGTCAACAGCATCTCCGAAGAAAATTTATACTAATGCTACTCTTGGTCCAAAATCCAAACGAGAGATAAACTTTCTTCTTCTGGCTACGCTTATGTCCTGTGGGTGCATTCCACTGTTAATTGCTACTTTTCTTCTTTGATTTGGTAAACCTGGTCAGGTATTCGGTAATAGGCAATAAGAGGGGCTTTGTATAGAATCTTTCTGTAGACCTTTAGGAATAAGTGAGAATGGCTTGTTAAGTTGAACTTGAAGATGTTATTTTTGCATCTTTGGACAGGCAACTGGTTAGGCAACAAATAACTTTCACCATCTTAAATACTCCATCTATTTTATTCTTAATATTTCATTCATAACTCTCGGTTATGCCTGAAAAAGTCATGTAGCAGATAATGAAGGTTGCCTCTTATGTGATAAACTAGTTGGATAATCTAAATTGCTTACTTGCTACCGACCGAACAGTTGAGTTTTGTATTTGTAGATTAGATTTTAAATGTTATTCAATTGGTTGTCATGTCTTCATTGTCACCTGGTAGGCTGATACGCAACCTGGTATATGAATTTTTTCAGATATGCGGGGACATGGTTACACATTCATTTCTTGTATCGAACTAGGAACTGACCTGAGATCTTGGAATCGTACCATGAATTTTTTTTACTGATTTCTCTGGATTCATGTACAATGCTTATCTTGGTTTCATTCAGTAATATTACTGCTACAGGCAGCCCTTTTAGAAAACTGTAATTTTCTTTGCTGTGGTCCTCTAATCACCCCCCCAACCCCGCACCACCCCCTCTTTTCTCTTTCAATTTACTCCATGCTTCTACATAAACTGGAGGCAATAGTATCAAAACTGTGATTTGATTGCCACATCTTGGTCATGGTATTTGAATTCCATTTTATCAAATATCAAGACCGCTTTAATCACTTGGGAAATGAACCTTTCCACCCTTTTCTTCTGATAGTCAATATATTAATTTGTGAAGAGTGTATAAGCACTTTTTTTTCTAGCAGCATGTTATTTGTCTGACTATTATGATTCATTGGCATACCCCTCACTTTTACTTTTACTTTTCAGGCTGCAATTGAGTACTTCCATTCTTTATCAAGGGCACAGCCTGCTCGTTCTCTCAATGGTGCTGGCAGATCATTTAGCACCCAGGCTGCCACTACGTCAAGCACACCACAGCCTCCACCTCCCCCACCCCCTCCAGAGAAGACTCACTTCGGTGGCCTCAAAGATGAGGATCGCATTTTCACCAACATCTATGGTCTGCATGACCCTTTTCTGAAAGGTGCGATGAAGAGAGGTGACTGGTATAGGACCAAGGATTTGGTGATTAAGGGGGCAGACTGGATAGTTAATGAAATGAAGAAATCAGGTCTTCGGGGTCGTGGAGGTGCAGGTTTTCCCTCTGGTCTCAAATGGTCCTTTATGCCCAAGGTTTCAGATGGACGCCCTTCTTATCTTGTTGTTAATGCTGATGAGAGTGAGCCTGGAACTTGCAAAGATAGAGAAATCATGCGCCATGACCCCCACAAGCTTCTGGAAGGATGCCTTATTGCTGGAGTTGGAATGAGGGCATCAGCTGCTTACATCTACATTAGAGGTGAATACGTGAATGAGCGTCTCAACCTTGAGAAAGCTCGGCAGGAAGCATATGCAGCTGGACTTCTTGGTAAGAATGCTTGTGGATCTGGCTATGATTTTGATGTGCATATTCATTTTGGTGCTGGTGCGTACATCTGTGGTGAAGAGACTGCCCTACTAGAGAGCCTTGAAGGGAAGCAGGGCAAACCTAGGCTAAAGCCACCTTTCCCAGCCAATGCTGGGCTTTATGGCTGCCCCACAACTGTGACTAATGTTGAAACTGTGGCTGTATCCCCAACAATTCTTAGGCGTGGTCCAGAATGGTTTGCAAGCTTTGGGCGCAAGAACAACTCTGGAACCAAACTCTTCTGTATCTCAGGGCATGTGAACAAACCTTGCACCGTGGAAGAGGAAATGAGCATACCTCTGAAGGAGTTGCTCGAGAGGCACTGTGGAGGTGTGAGAGGAGGATGGGACAACCTGCTTGCAGTAATTCCTGGTGGTTCATCTGTTCCCCTTTTACCAAAGCACATATGTGATGATGTTTTGATGGACTATGATGCACTGAAGGCTGTGACGTCTGGATTGGGTACTGCAGCTGTTATTGTGATGGACAAATCTACGGATGTTGTTGACGCGATTGCTAGGCTGTCCTACTTCTACAAGCATGAGAGTTGTGGGCAGTGCACACCTTGCCGAGAGGGTACACCCTGGCTCTGGATGATCATGGAGAGGCTCAAGGTCGGTAATGCAAAGCTAGAAGAAATTGACATGCTTCAGGAGGTCACGAAGCAAATCGAAGGTCATACTATCTGTGCCCTTGGGGATGCTGCGGCGTGGCCCGTGCAGGGACTTATCAGGCACTTCAGGCCAGAGTTGGAGAGGAGGATCCGCGAGCGAGCTGAAAGGGAGCTGTTGGCGGCTTCTGCATAATGTGCCAGCCATGTCGCCCCTGTACTAGTTTTCTGATTTCTTCCTACCGAAATAATACAAACTGATGCAGCCTTCCTGATTTCTTTAAACCATTTATGTGGATGTTTATTTGATGCACTCAAGCAGCTGATGAATTTTGATGGACTAGATAAACTTTTCAAAGTAGAAACAAACTTGAGGGTTGTACCGTGTATGCTACATGATCCATCATAATATTATTGTGGATGTGTATGTCTACCTGCTTGTCTCTTTAATGCTGGGCTATGGTTTGGCTTGAATGATCTGGTAATTCGAGTTAGGTGTTTGAAATCCAGATCTGTGACTTAAACTTGCATTGCATTTATAGTAACCAGCATCACCTGTATGGTAGTATTTGGAATGTAGGTGGTGTGTACCCCTCGGTTGCTAGGGCCAGTGGCCCGGCCATGCATGTTCCTTGTTCTGTCCTTGTTATATTATGTGCAGCATGTTTGCTTGGTCGTAAATGATCGTAAATTTTTAATCAGAACAGTATTTTTCTCTCACACCAAACCAGCCAGCAGTAATAATCCACGATCGTATACGATTGTATCAGCACCAGCCGAACAGGCTGATGGTGCTGTTGGCTGTAGCGTGTGTCCATTAGCTCGTACAGTGTACCGTATTAATAAGTTGTGTCGGGTATCGATATCAGGGATACCCAAAGCAGGTAGTTAGCGCCCACGCTAACTTCCCCGGATGGTTCGAGACGTATTAAAAGGTCTAGCCCGACCCCAAGGCCGCGGGATCCGTCTTGTCCGACCTCGAGGCCGCGTGCTCTGTCTCGTCCGACCCCTTGGGTGCGGGCTCCGTCTCGTCCGACCTCAAGGACGCAGGTTCCGTCTCGCCCAAGGACGCAGGTTCCGTCTCGCCCGACCCCTTGGGTGCGGGCTCCGTCTCGCCCGACCCCAAGGGCGCGGTTTTCGTCTCGCCCAAGGTCGCGGCCTCCGTCTCGCCTGACCTTGAGGACGCGGGTTCCGTCTCGTCCGACAGGGACCCATACTGCCGCCAACCACTCCTGGTCCAAGCGTATGGGACTGGGTAAAAACTCTGACGTCAGGGAAGATGCTTGCACGCCTCGATATAACCCGTGGTTATGATGGGGCCATACCTGGGGATTCACATCAAGAACAGTGTCGGACGTGCCGGTGTTGTTCTGCCTAACCCTCGTACGGACACTGATGGGCGCGTCAGTTCACTACGGTGCGAGTGACGAACACGGCCGCGACATGGAGCCGTCCCTGTTGACATCTACAGGACCAGCGGGACCCGCATGAAGAAGAAGGACCCGGCAACCCTGGAAGCCTCCTCCTCTCTCGTTCTTCTCCTTTTCCTCCTCTGTAACATGTGCTTTCCCTTCGCCTATAAAAGGGAAAGCAGGGCGCCCCATGGTGGAAGGGGATAAAAACACAAGAGCACGACACGAGCACACGGCTGAGCGGCAAGTGAGCTCTCAGCACCCGTTCATTCCTTCCACCAAAGACTTGGGGTTCTCTCTCTCACCAGTTTGTAACCCCTACTGCAAATCAAGTGTCGGTAACACGAGCAGCATCGAACTGGACGTAGGGACATTCCGTCCGAACCAGTATAAACTCTTGTGTCCTCTGAATACAGCATCCGAGCCCGACGCGCAAATACAAATTTACTCGTCGGTGGTCCAAAAACACCGACAGTTGACGCACTGGTAGGAGCTTTTTGCGCGTCTCGACGTCCACATCAGGCCTCAGATGGCTAGTCACGGCATCAGGTGGGTCCCGTGGCGCGCACTGAGCTTCGGGAACCTAGACTTCATCGTTACGACGGAGGGAGAGTTGGCACAGGTTCCCGCCATCGTCCAGCCTCTCCACTCCACAGGAGCCGCAGCTGCACGCACCGGAGGCCCGCGCCTCCGGGAGCGACCAGCTCCTTGGCTTCGATTACGAGAGGATAGAGCGCCAGCTCAGCGCCTTCCTGGGACCCTGACTGTCCTAGGAGGACCTGCGCCGTCTCACCTTCTCGTTCGCCAATGTCATGACGCAGCTTGCCGGAGGAGAGCCGTTCTCCCTGGAATACCTCATCCAGAGCCCCCCGACAGCGCTCTCGTTCAGTCTACGCAACGCTGCAGAGACCGTTGGCCACCTTGTGGCGCAACGCACGCCCCCATCTACTACAAATGACGAGTTCGTGTGGATGATCGAATACATCGCAGAATCTTTCCATGACCTTCTCGTAGGAGAATCAAAGTCGCCCTCTAACTCTAACTCCAGCAGGGGGAGCCATCACCCCTCTCTAGAATGTTTCATGGTAGGTACCCCCGAGAAATATATTGAAAGCATCCATGAGGGAGGGGCTACCCCAACAGACGACCTCGATGACGAGATTGAGGGGGATGCAGGGGCCCTACCTCGCCCGCGGGTAGAGCAGCTGAGGGTGCGACACCAAGAGCTCGAAGAAGCATGACTCTAGCTCGAGCAGGAACGCGCGGAGCTCGAGCGAGAGATCGAGTGCCATGGAGACGGTGGGTGTGCGCGCGCCGTGGCTCGCGACGTGAACCGAAGGATCATCGAGGACGACAAAGCCCTCCCACACTTCACCCGGGCAAGCCAAAACATCGCTGTCGTGGTGGCCTTGCCCCGAGGGCTTTCAGAGCCCACGACACCCGAGGATCGTCGGGCCTATCGCGAGATTCGCATGCTACTCAAGCGTGTGGCAGTACAGTAGGCCGAGAGCTCGTTGTCCCAACGACATGAGCTCGACACCAGCCAGCGTGTGCCCTCAGAGCGACCCGACAGGGACGTGTTAGTCCACCAGGCGCAGCAAGGCGGTGGGCTACGCGCCATGGCCCCGGTGCATGAGCGTCTTAGCCTCCACCATGACGCGCGCAACGCTCTCGATGCCCGTAGGCGTGCCCGCGATGATGAGAGGGAGGAGGCTAGCCGTGGCTACCACCCTCGTCATGGCAGACGATACGACAGCAGCAAGGATCAAAGCCTAAGCCCCAACTTACCGGGACGTCAGGCCTTTAGCCGACACATCCTCAACGTCGTCTTCCCACCCGTGGTACCGACTGTCGACCAACATCCCAAAATACTCTGGGGAAACAAACTCTGGACTGTGGCTCGAGGATTATCGGCTTGCTTGCCAAGACGGTGGAGTGGATAGTGACAATTTCATTATCCGTAATCTTCCACTGTTCCTGGCTGATTCGGTGCGAACGTGGTTGGAACACCTTCCGTACAACCGAATCCAAAGTTGGGCGGACCTAAAAGACATCTTCGTGGGAAACTTCCAGGGCACATACGCATGTCCTGAGAACCCATGGGATCTCAAAAACTACCAACAGAAGTCTAGGGAAACTCTTCGTGGGTACATCCAGCGCTTCTCCCGACAGTGCAATGAGCTGCCCGACGTCGCCGACGTCGACGTCATAGGAGCTTTCCTGTCTGGGACCACCTGTGAGTCCCTAGTTCACAAGATGGGTCGTAAGGGCCCACGAACCACCAAGGAGCTCATCGACATCGCCACCAGCCACACCTCGGGTGAGGAGACAGCTGGGGTGATTTTCGACAACCCTAAGGTCAAGGTAAAGCGAGACGAGGACACCAGTGAAGGCGCCTCCAACCGCCCCAACAAGAAGAAGAACAAGCAGTGGTGCTCTAGAGCCAGAGGATGACCCCTAACCGGGCCACCGGCTACACGCCATTCTTCATAGTCTATGGTTCTAAGTCTATCCTCCTAACCGACCTCGATTATGGAGCGCCGAGGGTCAAGGCATACGACGAGCAGGGAGCTGAGGCATCCCTTGAGGATGCCATAGACCAGCTAGATGAAGCACGTGACGTTGCCCACCTTCGCTCAACCAAGTACCAGCAAGCGTTGCACCAGTACCACAACCGTCGAGTGCGGGGTCGGGCCTTCAACATCAAAGACCTGGTGCTCCACCTTATCCAGAGCAACAAGAACCACCACAAGCGCTCTCCGCCGTGGAAGGGACCATACATCATCGTGGAGGTGCTTCGACTAGGCACCTATAAGTTCAAGCTCCACCGACGGTGAAGTCTTCGTCAACGCCTAGAGCATCGAATAGCTATGTCGCTTTTACCCTTAATCTACGCACACTTTCTCTTATCAGTTTTGCTATCAACTCCTTAACCTTTAGTGACACTTGACCCCAGCAACGGCAAGGGGTCGGGCCTCACTCGGGGCTGATAAGAGCATATCTATCCAGTAGACATTCTCTATGCCTGACCCATTCTCATGTTAAGATCTAGAAGCAAGGGTTACAGAAACAAACGCTAAGTAAAACTTGTCGGTCTGCAAGAAACCTATGCCCTAGAGGCTACAACATTTTTGCTCACCAGCATGATCAGAGTTTTTTGCCCACACCTCGAGCTTTTTAGCCTTAACTACAGAAAGAGTCAGAAAACATTAAAGAGTATATCTATCCGGTAGACATTCTCTATGCCCGACCCTTTCTCACATTAAGATCTAGAACCAAGGGTTGCAGAAATGAACGCTGAGTAAAACTGGTCGGACCGCAAGAAACCTATGCCCTAGCGGCTACGGTGTTTTTGCTCACCAGCGTGATCAGAGTTTTTTGCACGCACCCGAGGTTTTTAGCCTTAACTATGGAAAGAGTCAGAATGCATTAAAGAGTATATCTTTCTGTTAGACATTCTCTATGCCCTACCATTTCTCCCATTAAGATCTAGAAGCATGGGTTGCGAAAATGAACGCTGAGTAAAACTGGTCAGACTACAAGAAACCTACACCCCTATGGCTATTACGTTTTTGCTCACCAGCGTGATCAGAGTTTTTTCACCCACACCCTGAGCTTTACAGCCTTAATGACGGAAAGGTTCGGAATGCATTAATCTTTTTAGCCTCGTCCAGAGCAACAAGAACAGCCACAAACTCTCTCTGCCGTGGGAGGGACTGTACGTCATTGTGGAGGTGCTCCGATCAGGCACCTATAAGCTCAAGGCCATCAACGATGAAGTCTTCATCAACGCCTAAAACATTGAACAACTATGCCACTTTTACCCTTAATCTACGCACGCTTTCTCTTATCAGTTTTGCTATCGACTCCTCGATCTTTAGTGACACCCGACCCTAGCAACGGCAAGGGGTTGGGCCTCACTTAGGGAATGATAAGAGCATATCTATCCGGTAGATATTCCCTATGCCCGACCCTTTCTCACGTTAAGATGTAGAAGTAAGGGTTGCGGAAACAAATGTTGAGTAAAACTGGTCGGACCGTAATAAACTTATGCCCTAGCGGCTACGACGTTTTTGCTCACTAGCGTGATCAGAGTTTTTTGCCCGCACCCTGAGCTTTTTAGCCTTAACTACGGAAAGAATTAGAACGTGTTAAAGAGTATATCTATCGGTAGCCATTCTCTATGCCCGACCCTTTCTCATGTTAAGATCTAGAAGCAAGGGTTGTGGAAATGAACGCTGAGTAAAACTGGTCGGACCGTAAGAAACCTACGCCCAGCGGCTACGTCGTTTTTACTCACCAGCGTGATCAGAGTTTTTTGCCCACACCCCGAGCTTTTTAGCCTTAACTATGGAAAGAGTCGGAACGCATTAAAGAGTATATCTACTCGGCAAACATTCTCTATGCCTGACCCTTTCTCACATTATGATCTTGAAGCAAGGGTTGCTGAAACTAACGTTGAGTAAAACTGGTCAGACTACAAGAAACCTATGCCCCTGCGGCTACGACGTTTTTGCTCACCAGCGTGATCAAAGTTTTTTCACCCGCACCACGACCTTTATAGCCTTAATTACGGAAAGGGTCAGAACGCACTAACCTTTTTATACAAAAAGGAGAGAAGAGCTAAAAATCTATTTGGCCATAATGAAATTTAAGAGCTTGTCCACTTATTACAAGTTCGCCGCCTGACTTATCTACCAAACTAATTTCTTGGGGGGATGATCTCATCCTCTACCTCGGTAGGTAAGTCCTATGCCAGATGGGCCATCTCCTTCTTGATGTTGTCCAGCTCGGCATCGGTGTAGATAGGCATGAGAATCGACACAAGTAAGGAGGGATATGGAGCTAAAAATGCTCCTACATCCCATTCAGGCCTAGGAGTTCGAAGGCTGGCCCTCTGACGGGTTCACAGTCGCTCCGGGGCGCCCTTAGAGTGAGGGGGTGGAAAGGATAGGCCCACTAGCGGCCAATACTCAGGTGCATTAGCGCCATGGGCATCCTAGCCCATGTTCGAGTCTTGGACGGTTCCCAGTCCATGGTTTTTCCTCGAAGAAAGGCAATGAGCCCTTTGGAACGGTCGAACGGACCTGAAAACTATATGGATTGGCCACTGAGAATCTAGAGTCGATCACTAGCTGACCCATGCCGAACCCCCATGAACTAGAAGCCGGGGCCCCGCTCGGACTAGCCCGTTAATAGCTCACCGAGCACCATGTTTTGTCCATCAAGAAAAAACGTGGCACAACTCAGCTCCTCCGTTTTATCGAAAAAAATATTTGAGGGATGATGATGACAAAGACGACCTGACCCTCGACTAGACCCTTGCTATGCGTGGGGGCTTGAGGGAAGTTGGACTCATAAGGAGACCGAACGCGTGGTCATAGTACGATAGCAGACCGATCGGATCCTAGGGGACCGGAATCAAGAAAAATCTTTCTGACCTCCTGAATCCTACGATTACATGCCCCAAGAAGACCGATCATGACAAAAGGGAATCACCACCCTACCAGGACACGTCGTGGGCTACAAAAAAGAAGGCCAAGGCCCTCAGAGTCCTCCCATCTAGAAAAGCCTTCAAAGGAGTATTCTACTCCTCTGTAGGCTCGGAGGCTACTGTCGGGTATCGATATTAGGGATACCCAAAGCAAGGTAGTTAGCGCCCACGATAACTTCCTCGGATGGCTCGAGACGTATTAAAAGGTCTCGCCCAACCCCAAGGCCGTGGGCTCCATCTCGTCCGACCTCGAGGCCGCGGGCGCCGTCTCGCCTGACCCCTTGGGTGCGGGCTCTATCTCGCCCGACCCCATGGACATGGGTTCGTCTTGCCCAAGGCCGCGGGCTCCATCTTGCCCACCCCATTAGGTGTGGGCTCTATCTCACCTGACCCCAAGGGCGTGGTTTCCGTCTCGCCCAAGGTCGTGGGCTCCGTCTTGTCTAACATCGAGGACACGGGTTCCGTCTCATCCGATGGGGACTCATACCACCACCAACCACTCTAGATCCAAGCGTGTGGGACTAGGACAAAACTCTGACACCAGGGAAGAGGCTGACATGCCTCGATATAACCCATGGCCATGATGGGTCATACCTAGGGATTCACATCAAGAAAAGTGTCGAGCGTGCCGGTGCTGTTCTGCCTAACCCTCGTACGAACGTTGACAGGTGCGTTAGTTCACCACGATGTCTGCAGAGATGGAGTGGAATGACATGACCGACAGATGACGCCTGCGCATGGTGCCTGTGATGAACAGGGCCACGACATGGAGCTGTCCCTATTGACATCTATAGGATTGGTGGGACCCCCATGAAGGAGAAGGAGTAGGCAACCCTGGAAGCCTCCTTCTCTCTCTCGTTCTTCTCATTTTCCTCCTCTATAACCCGTGCTTTCCCTTCGCATATAAAAGGGGAAGCAGGGCACCCCTTGGTGGGAAGAGATCAAAATACAAGAGCACAACACGAGCAAATGGCTGAGCGGCAAGCGAGCTCTCAACACCCGTTCACCCCTTCCACCAGAGACTTGGGATCCTCTCCCTCTCTCGCCTATTTATAACCCCTACTATAAACCAAGTGCTGGTAACATGAGCAGCGGTGAACTGAACGTAGGGACGTTTCGCCCGAACCAGTATAAACCCTTGTGTCTTCTGAACACACCATCCGAGCTAGACGTGAAAATATAAATTTACTCGTCGGTGGTCCAAAAACACTGACAATTAGATAGGCGACTAGGGTAGGGTTTATTGGTTAGACCTATTAGTCTTTTCTTGATTCATTTAGATATCTAAGTTGTCGAGAATGGAAACAAAAAACTATATGGACTCTTGCTAGCATATATTTGGAAAGAAACTGCTTTGTGGGAATGCTGACAGATCCTGGGAAACAAGCTAGGCCCTACTCGGCTTGGACATGTTTCCCTACGATTATGAGCCGTAAGAACTATTTCTGACATGGCGATGGGGGCAAAATATGTTCCATTTTATCATGGTTGATACATTCTTTTTCAGAAATGCTATATGACACACGTGTGTTTTGTTGTTTGTAGGCAATGAATTTTGTGTCCATTGGATGGACATCGTGTGCTTGTGCTTGCCACCGCCATTTGTTTCTCTGTGTTGTGGGTCCTGATTATCAGTGCTACTGTTTGAGTTTCTTTAGACTCTGTGCCTGATTTTGTGTCATCCGTTTCCCCCTTTCCCCATTCTCATTTCATTTTAGCCTCCTCCCGTTGACTCCTGGCATGCTCGACACCCGCTATGAAGCCACGCGTGCCCACGTGGAGGGCGCCCGGTTCACGCGGGTGGGTGTGGCCCTAGCAAGCCCCGACGGTGGCCTGGCGCTCATCCATGTGTGGCGGTTCCACCTGGGCGACCGGCTGGACTTGGAGGACGTGCGCTCCCTCATGGCCGTCGACCGCCTATATAGGGCGCTCAGGGCCTAGCGTCGCTCCCCGGCATGGCGAGCTGCGGTTTCTAGGGTTTTGCGAGCTAAGTTCTTCTTGCCCCCTTCTTTGCGATATGTTCCATCGATGCTTGGGTTTGTTTGCTGCCTTATTCAATTTGTGTGTTGATGTTTAATGCCTTTGTCCTCGTTTCAGATCCGGTTTGTGTGTCCCCTCATATGCGATTTTTGTGTTGTGATGTTTGTTGTCTAGGGTTTTCCCCTTAGGTGATGCGGGATCCGGTTTCCCGTGTTCTTCAGTTTGTGCTTAGGTTTTTTGCCCCATTTTTTGATTCGTTGGCGGATGGTGTTGTCTCTGCAGTGTAGTCTGTATAGCTTTTAAGAGTTGACGATTGTTTGTTGGTTCATTGTCCTGTGATTGTTGTTCACATGATTTGTGGTTTGAATGGTTTGAGGGATGCAGAGGTAGATGATACGTTATTGTTGTTGATTGTATCTTTGTTTTTTCGATGCATATTGGTATTTATAATTGTTTTTGAATAGTGGAAATGTGGTGTTCATTTTTAAGACAGTTTAATTTGTGAGAAGAGCTCGGTTCTATAAAATTAATTATGAGTTTGTGTCCCGCTGTAATGCTCATTGCAGAATAATTTTTGTAGTAGACATTTTTTAGCTGCATGTTGTTTTCTATGATGATAATTGCCACTTATCCCTTTATGTGATTTTAGTTTCATTGTTCATTTTTAGTTAATTTTTCAGTGCTCATTTATTTTCAATTATAGTGTTCATTTCAGAGTTTTTTTTTTCTGAATGTGAACTACCTGATTTTTGTGATGCTACCTGATACTTGAATGCTACTAGTTACTGCATTTATCTGTTTTAGTTTCAGTTAAATTCCAGTTATATGATACCTGACATCTGAATGCTATCTGATGTACTGTTAAGTTTTAGTTATCTAATGTATTGTTAAGTTTGAGATACCTGATACCTGAATGCTATATGTGAGAGTTATCCGAATCCCTACAGTCATTCCACTTCCGTTTTTGATGAATTTAATGCTAAGTACGTGTGAGTGTCAACTGGAGAAGTACGCTTGTGCTCTTTTTTTCCATGTGTACGTGTGCTCTCTTGAGCTTTGTTTTACAAATATGGTAGGCTGTATAGTTGATTCATTGTTTTGTCATTTTCTTTTGGTGATGTTTTGGCTCAGATTATTGGGTGGATGTAGAGGTAGATGACATGTTTTGCTACTGTTAGAGAATTTTGATAGTATATATTGATTTTTTTGTCATTTTTAGGTAATCATGGCTGCTAGGAGCAAATGTTTTGTATTGTAGATGAAAGTATTCGTGCAGAACATGGTCATGAAGGACATGAACCTGTAAGTGTGCGTCGTACATTAGCAGTAGTTATATAATTTTTTTGATTTATATGTGTTCATCTATTTTTAGGCCTTCATTTCTACTACAAATATAAATTTGTTGGAGCAATTTGTTGTGTTTTGCAAATCCAAGGTATCATTTCTACTGCTGATGTACATTTTTGGTTCGTGCAAAAAAATTATTGTTTTATGCATTCTTATAGAAAATAAATAAGCATAAGGGAGAAAATAAATTATTGTTTGTCCCTGAACAAATTCAGTTAATGTTTAATTAACTCCTTAAACTGACACATAGTTAAGAAACTGTCTGAGTCGCCAAGATTTTAAGGTTTCAGTTTTACATGTTGCATGCATTAAATAATTTTTAGAGCTCCTGAAAATTCATATGTCTTCTGTAACTGGGATGTCTCGCGCATGGCTGATATCTTCGATTGAATTAGTTTGCTTAGATTTTAATTAGTTGAGGCTGCACTAAATCCCGGAGTCTTGATTAGCTGTATAGTGCATGCACGTGGCCGCACTAAATTAGCCAGTTCCCGTGTGTCTACAAGTGTGTGTGTCTAGCTGTCAGCAATCTCACACCTCAGCCTAATCCGTTTGAGGGGTACCAGACCAGATGCTTGTAATAAGAGGTGCATCATCCGCACCTGTCTTTTTTGTGCGATTTAATGGTTGCGCTCATGGGATTGTTTTGCTTGCTATATATGTATCCATCTACATATGTATTTGCGTAGAGCTGATGAAACCTAGTGACTACATCTGCTATGCCGGCTGTATTGGTGAACTATTAACCAAGCTACAATAATCTATGATTTAAGTTTGTGGTGTGAGATTGAGTTATATACTTGACACAGGTTTCATATGTGTATGGCTAGTGTCTGTTTCGGTTGTTTGGGAAGCATGGGTATTGTATACCTTGAATGTACCTAGTAATACTCAGATGTGCAAGTTTAGGCTAGTTTAATCTAATATGAGCCACGCAAGGCTGCAACATGCATTTTCTGTTGTGGTGGTGATGGTGCAGAAGTTTGCTGAGTCATGCTGTTTGCTTCACTTGGTTTCAATAAAGCGTAGTTCGTTACACTAGACTATGATCTATCTGGTTGGGTACAGTTCAATTTACAAGCTGGCTTAGGCTTTCGTTTGTAGCTATGGTTCAACTTCGTTGTGTGAATTTTTATTCTGAAAATTGTTTCAATTTTCATTTTTCAGGATTTCAGCAGATAGTTTAGTTTATCTTCATAGTTTTCATTTTCTGAATTTTGTTTAGTTAGTTTAGTTTGTCATTGCATCACTTTAACTGCATTATAAATTTAGGTTAGTTCAATAAATTTAGGTTAGTTCAATTTAGTATAATCTATTTTTTAGTTTTAGTTTTGTTCAAGTTTAGGTTAAATTTAGTATAGTCTATTTTTTCTTATAAATTCAGTTCAAGTCTAGTGGAATTAATTATCAGTTCTATTTCAGGTTCAGTTTTTTTAGATTTTAGGTTGAGTACCATCAAATTTTATTGAATTGCATTAGAGTTTAGCTGTTATGTATTTTAGTTTTTTTGTGATTCAGTGTTAAATCTAGGTTTATTTAAGTAGAATCTATTTTTAGTTTTAGTTCAGTTTTATTTTCAGGTTAAGTTTAGTAGAACCTATTTTTAGTTTTTGTTCAGTTCAAGTCCAGTAGTTTTTTCTCTGTCTTTGTCTCTTTATTTATTTTCAGTCAGTTTCACTCATGTTTGTGAGGTTTAGTTTAGTTTTGTAACCTGCATTAGAGTCTCGGTGAATTAAATTTCAGTTTTTTCGTGTAGCCGAAGTTTAGGTCTCTATGTTGTAGTTTAAGTTCAGGTTCAATTACGTATAATCTAGGTTCTCAGCTTCAGTATTTGAGTCTCAAGTTTATTATGGTTGTGCCCATATCTGCTACATTATTTTTTTCATTTTGGTTTCAGGTTCAGAATTGTTATCAGTTTAATTTTTATTCTTATTTTAGTTTTATAATTCTAGGTTTCTAGTTCCTAGGCTTTAGTTTCAAATTCAGGATTGTTTTTAGTTGAGTTTTAGTTAAATTTTTATCTTTAATTGCATCAAGGCGGTCTTCATTTTTTTCAGTATCTTAGTTTCGGTTTAAGTAACTCAGGTCCATTATGTTTCAGTTACTAAGTTTTAGTAAATTCGTGCAGCAGCTGTAGGTTGCCTTGGTCTGAAGCAATGCAGCCTGATTGCTTGATTCAGTGAGTGAAACTAGTTGTAGTTCGGCAGTAGTAGCAGTGGCACTTCGGTATTATAGAGACAATACCTCAGTCTATCTTACATGTTTTGCATTGTCACTCCTAGCAAGTCAATGTGTATTCAGTTTGTGAGCCATGTCATTTTCATACTATATTTTCATATTGATCCTTAGTCTATAGCTTTGGTTAATTTATTTGGAACTCAATTTATTGTGGTTCAGTGAGTTTTAGAAAATTTGGAGTAATAGCTGACTGATATGAGTGAGTTTTTTTTGTCCTTGTTCTTCCATAGAAAAAATTGTCTCTTGTTATTTGTGCTAACATATCTTGAAATATGTTTATTCTGATTTGTGTCAACACAGACCCCACAAACTCAGCTCCTCCCACCTTCAAATATTTCTCTCTTGTGTTTTGGTTATGCCACTGCTGCTGGACCTTCAAATATTTACATCGTTCCTTGTGATTTGTGTTAATAAATCTTTGAACTTTGTGATTTGTGTTAGTATGATGCTGCTTCGTCTGTGACTATCAGAGACAAGCAATTTGTTATATGTGAGATATGCTAATCCTATACTAAATAGGATCTATACAAGTTGTTACCAACAGAAAATTAGAATTTGCAATGTATTTTATAAATAATTTAGAGGTGCCTGGATTGACTATTTTTGTGTGTTTGCCTTTTATTTTATTATCCAACAGTCACCCAACCTGCTCAGCTCATCTTTCTGTTGTTTTCTACTAGGTTTTCTCCTATGGTATTTTCTGCTATCACTGGCACAGGAACTGGAGATCACCTTGATACCTGGTGTTTTCAGAGCTGAGAAAATTTTAGGTATGAAAATTTTACCTGGTAATATAATTTTTTAAATGTTAATCTGATGCATTGATCGTGCTATATTTTAGGTAGACACTAAATTTTACCTGGTAATGTAATTTTTAAATGTTAATTTGTAGTTGTGTCTCTATGAACAGTTCACAAGCCACATTAAATATGCTTAACTCTTGTAAGCTAAAAGAGTTTGCTAGAACTCCAAACTGATGTCTATTCTAGAACTTAGGAAGAGTTAATTGTTAGGACCTGCTTGATGACATATTATGAATTTTAAAAAATTATGATTTGTGAATATGTTAATATGGAGCAAAATTGAGCTGCGTGGATCCTACTGATACCTTGTAATTTTGGTAGATTCAAATTTGATAGTGTTTATCCACTTTTGTGCATTCTTTAAGAGCTATAAGCTTGTGTTGGCCTTGTCCCTTTTGTTAGTGTCCACTTATTTTTGATAAATGAGGTATGACTTTTGAATCTCACATTCATTCCATTTGTTTTTTGTTCTTTTCCATAGCACTTTAGTGGTATATGTAAACCAAAACAACTTAAAGATTTAGTTGCATAATTGCAGTCTGCTATAATGTAAATTGTAAGTGTCTAGCACTGTAATTGTAGTTCTGAGAATATGCAATATGCTGTTGTTAAACTGATTCCCTCGTTTTTTGTGTTTTTCTGCTAGCTGATATCCTATCTGCTATAATGTAAATTACAAATGTTGGTCCTTTACATTCTTGTGATTTGTGCTAGCACACATCATATATTTGTCATTTGTGATTTGTGCTAACACAAACCATATATTATTGTGATTTTTGTGAACACACATCTGTCTTCTGTGCTGTCACTGCTGCCTTTCTGTAATTTAGTAAGCTGCACGTTTAGTAAACTACTTTCTGTCCCTCATTTTCTTGTCTAATCAATACCGTTCTTCTTCTCTTCTTTTGTTTTGGCAGTTGTTCAGTAAAACAACTTGGTCTAGGGGTTGATTGAATTCTGCTTGTATTATTTTGTGAATCAAGCTTTGATTCTTTATAATTTATCCATGTTGTTTCCATTTATTCGATCTGATCCCAAATAAGAATATGGGAATGCCGCTTTAGTTTGTGCTGTTCAACAAGGAGGAAAGATTGTTATCTTTTCTTCACAAGAAATGTATACCCTTAGCCCTGCTACGGTGCTCATCCATAGTTTAAGTGATCTGTACTACTTCCTACCGCAGTCTTAATTTTACCCTATTGTATACCTGCATTTAGAAATAAATGATATGTTATTAGGAGAAAGTTGGAGCATCATAAAGAATCAGTATGCAGTTTTAGTATCCTGCTTGAATCTGTACTCTTATTATGTTGAAATCTTGGTTCTGATATTTACATACTCATATTACTCATATTATTGTAAAATAGTGTTGGTGATGCAAACAACTAAGCAATAGTTGGAGCATCAATTATGTGCAGGTACGTGTCATCAAGGTTTTTGGTCATGCTTGTGTGGCTGTTGAGCAGTTTATCATTCTCTCTATTTACACATTCATGAGCTCCACCATACCGTATATGTATTGATATACATTTATAGTTTAATTGCATTAAGAACCTATACTGTTTGCACTATTTGAAATGTGTAATTTTTCATATTTGTGTTTTGTAATTTCATCAATATAATGCATTACACTTAATTTGCATCTAAGATTCTGCAAAAGCTAGAAGGATCTGAAATATAGTTGGGTGCTCTAATTGCAAAAGCTAGCAGCATCTAAAATAGTTGGATTGCTGATACACGTTGCTCTTATCTCATGCTCTCTGTTGTGTCATGCAATGCAGGAAATTAGTAGAATCTGAAATAGGTTTGTTTGTAGCCTTTAGACCACAATTACAACCCCCAAGTGTTGGATCTGCTCCTTGTGCAAAGTTAGCAACCAGGGCCACACCCTGCCGTTGGAGCAAGCACAAGCAGCAGACCATCTTAGCCATCCTAAATATGTAAGGTCTCATGATTACATATTCCATGGATCTAGGTTCTCCTAGTCTTTCTCATCTGATCTGCTAATTTCTTCGTTTTTGCTTCTTCAGAGAAATTGGAATACCAGAAATTTGGATTGAAAAGATTAGTCTACTAACCTTGGTTGATGAGGTATGAATCAAACTTCTAGTGCTTGTTCTTCAAATTTCCGGTTGTTCTTGTTTGCAATCATATTTCTGCCCCTTTCTCCTGCTCCGCGTGAGCAGAGCAGAGCCTTTTCCATGTAGAGCAGATCTGTTTTCTTTGTTTTCTTCTTTTCCAAATATATTTGATATATTCCTATCGATTTCTGCTTTTGGGCTTTCATTATGGGCTACGTAGTTGTTAGGCTCTACTATTTTACTCTCAACTGCATAGAAATTGCATCTAGATCTGCTCTGCGTGGGCTTTTTTTGTCTGATGGAATTTGTGTGCTAGCTTCTCCTCAAACATATGGTATTTTTTCCTGTTGTAATTTGTGCGTTTTAGAGAGCCAACAACCATGTGCTAGCTTCTCCTAAAACACATGGTTTTTTGTCTATTGGAATTCGTGTGTTTTTTAGGCAGCCAACAACCATATGCTAGGTTTGGCTGAAACACACAGTTATACAGTAGACTCTTCTTTTTTTTAATAGGTTGTCTTGAGAAATACGTTTTTTTCTTAAAAAACTAGGAATCATTTTTCTATGAAGTTGAAGCCATGAGTATAAATTACTCTTTCCCATTCCAGCACTCTCTTTCCGGCAACCAGGTGTGCTGCAATGTGCAATGCCTTCAACCACAGAGAACGTCCAGCTGAAGTCACTCTGTGGGTAGAACATACGCAAGATGGTAACCAATAACAGAAGTGAAACCCGGCCAAAATACGTTGCTTCCACTTCTTGGTCACATCGCAGCAGGCATCCACTGCAAACCAGGCTTCTTCAGTCTCACTCAACCATATACACATTTCCAAGCAACCCACATCACCCATTCACCCCCAAAAAGAAAGAATGCGACCAAAAGGAACTTTGGAAAAAAAAAAAACTAGTCTGTTCATTTAGTTCCTCCCCATATCCCCTTTCTTGAGCTCTTCTTGTTCATCTTGACTACTCTGCGTTTCCCCTTCGCGGTGGTCTCGGCATCAGGTTCTCTGATCTGAGGTATGGCGACGTCGACCCGAACGATGTGATGATCCGATGTCCCTTTGGAGGAGACGACCGTGTAGGATCCAGGCACGAACTTGTAGGGGGAGTGGGGCGACGCCAGGATGTAGTCCACCCTCGTGCCGTACTTGCACGTCCCCTGCACATCTGAAGTTTTCCATCCATGGCAATGTTCAGATAGCAGCTAGCAAAATGAAACTGACTGAACTGAAAGGAAGTCCCTGATGAGTAACTACTAACTAACTGAACTGGGATTATCTGAGGAATTGTAGGACATGCATGACACCTACCTTGTCCTTTGGCCACGACCACCACCGCCTCGCATTCTCCGGCGAAGTCCTTGGCGTCGACGTACTGCTTCGCCTTGAGGTACTGCATCACCTCCACCTTGGGCGTCGGCTTGCCGATCTCCTCGTAGTACTGCAATAAAACCGCCAGAAACGAAACGAGCATAAACGTCCAGGGTAGATCAGTACCCCCAAATGGACATGTCCGTCGAGCACGACCGAATGCATGGTCGTCGTGTGGTGGCCTAGCTAGGTACCTTGACGATGTCGGCCCATCGGTCGGCGGAGTAGTCGGTGCCGTCGAGCGCGTTGAGGCCGCCGGCGAGGATGTGCGGGCCGTCGCCGGAGCGGATGATGGCGTCCACCTGCTTCATCCTCCACTTCTCGTCCAGGTGGTCCAGGTGCGTGCAGTGGAAGTTCACCTCGCCGGCGTCCGGCACCTCAATCGTGGCGAGCAGCACGTTCCTGCAGCAACCACACCCACACATGCATGCGTCGTCCTGTTCAGCTCAGTGATCGGACCCATCGAGATACGATACGAATCATACGATCGCGCTGCTGCTTTCATCGTTTCATGAACTGAGCTACCAATCGCTCGAAAGCATGCATGCAGCAAGGAACGATCGCGATCACGATCACGATCACGCCCTTGGGACAGCCCATTTATGCGTGGACAGCGAGGGCGTGATCGCCGTGTCGCTCTCCGGATATTGCGCGCTTCCTGCTTTGGAGCTCGATCAGCTGCTGCATAGGCTCTGACAGTTGACAGTTTTCTGTGACCATAAATTGTGCAGCTAGCGCGAGTGGCTCTATGCCTACGGTCCCTTGAAAACGAATCTTCATGACAGGATGCTAACGCGTACTAGTGTCACAGAATGTAAACATGAGGTTTAATTTAGTGGAAAATCATGGATATATAAATTGTCGAAGAACTGTATACTGGAAATTGGGCAGCTATCACGGATCAGAAGGAAAAAAAAAGATATCCATGCGCTGTGCGCCGGGCCTGCCATTTATGACTTGCAAAAAACAAGCGTGCTGCTGGTGCTGCACTGCAATAACGTCTGCTGCTGGCTCCTCTGCATGGGCACGGGGTTCCTATCCAGAGGCGCTCGCCCAGGGAGTTGTCTCCACTGCCCCGTAATAAGCTATCACTGTCGATCTTTTCACTACCGGAATTTTAAAACCGACACTGATAAATGCATCACTGTTGGTTCGTAAGAAAAAAGCTATTACTACCGGTTGGTAATAAAAACCGACAGTGATGTGTATCACTGTCGGTTGCGTCTCATAGACCGGCAGTGATCCATAGCTCCGGACCCGAAATTTTAATTCATCCTGGTTAACTGTGCGGCCGCCGAATCCACACGCTCTCTCTCCTCTCTCTCATATCTCTCCCCGCTCTCTCTCCTCTCTCTCATGTTTCTCCAAATCCACCTCGCTGCGGCCGCCGACGAGCGGTCGGGAAGCCGGTGCGGCGAAGGCATCAGGCCGCTGCGGGCGCGAGGCCGCCGTGGGCGCCGGCGAACGGTCGGGATCCCGGCGCGGCTTCTTCCTCCTCCCCAGATCTCCCCACGCCTCCACACTTTCCTCCCCAGATCTTCGTGTGCTCCGGTAGCTCCGTGGCTGGAGGCCTAGAGCGCATGCGCTGGAGTTGAAGGTCCCATCCGAGGTGAGTCGCCCTGGCCTATCCTCGTCCTCGCTTTTTTTTTTCTTTTTCTCCGTCCGTAGATTGCGCCTTCCTGATGGCCTGCCTCTCCGCGCGGCTCACCTCGCGTGGTTTCTAAGAGTTGAAGGGGGCGCTACATCTGTGGTGTGGAGAGGAGCTGCAGTGGACCTGCGCCGGACCTGCGGAGCTGCTCCGGACCTGCAGAGGAGCTGTGCCGGACCTTCCTCTATGTTGTGTGAATCAATTTATAGATGAATTATTTTGTTTGTGTTGAACCCTGCTCCTCTGTCTGTGATGTACGAATCGATCTGTGGATGGGTTGATTTGTGATGGGTTGAACCCTTCTCCTTCGTCTGCGATGCACGAATCGATTTGTGGATGAGTTTTTCTGATGTGTTGAATCCGTCCTTTGTGATGTATGAATTTTTTTTTCTTGGATGAAATGCTTGATGTAGTGGCGGCGGTAGCCAACGAGCATGGTGGCGGCAGCGGCGGTAACGAGCATGCTCCAGCCAGCATGCTTGTTGGGTTGTTTTTTTTGTTTTTCTAAACCTTATCACTGCCGGGTGAAATACTGGCAACACCGGTTCAAAATCTGGCAGTGAAGGGGGATTTTGAACCGGCGGTGATATCGAAAACTGGGGTAGTGCTCGCCCGGAAAGCTCCTGCCCAGCTACCAGTTTCCCTCCCTGACGGCGACCACTCGGCAGCAACAGCAGCAGAGATCATCGAGCGCATGGGACGGCAGAAACTTCCTCTCTTCCCTTGTCTCTTCTCCTACCTCTCGCCTCCCCTGCATTTCAGTTTCAGCCGCCGTAGCAGCAGCCAGTGATTAGTGAGCACCTAACCTTCTGCGGGCGCCGGTGGGGTGGCGTCTGTGTCTAATCCTTTTCACTGAGACCAGCTAAGCATGCATGGCCATGGCCATGGCTATTCCTACTCTAGGGCTAAAGCTAGGCCTGGTACTGTAATAAAGAAAGCTGTGGGGACGGCGACACTGGCTTTGGAAACGTACGGGGCTGCAAAGGCTTGGTGGCGGTTTCTGATGACAGTGGAGCAGCTCAACTAATCCTTTCTTTTTCTCATAGCCCGCCCGGTAGCAGCTGAATTAAGCATGTTATCCGCCATATATACTTACCCCCTAAGCATCTTGCCGCTTGTCTGGAGCGCGTAACGCTCTTCCTAATCCCATCCCAGACTGTCTCCATTATACACTTGACTAATCGCCAGGCAGGTAAAGCTACTGTCTAGGTGACGACATGCATGAGTCCTGCTTTATTTGGACGCTTCGACTCAAGATTCGGGCCGAGTCGTGACGTTGACTGCTGTCGCATGGTTCAAACTGTTGAAAACAGGTGAATTACCTGTGCCACCACGCACCAAACAATGCACCGTGACTTTGAACTAAAACGCGAGCAGCTGCCAGCATTTCACCACTACTCCCTTCGCCCCAAAATGTACATTCCACTTTTCGAGTAGTCAAATTTCTTAAAGTTTAGCTAAATTGATAAAAAATTGACTTTGGGATGTATTATTTTTATGACTGTGGGAGTATTTTATAGAAAGGAAAGGTAAAAAAAGAAGAGAGTAGCCGGGAGAACCCGTATGGCTGACGCTGATCAATCACAGCTGCCATTCCTGGGTAGTAGTATCTGAGTGGCGGCAGGCAGCGCCGACGAGTTGGAGACACTGGCAGGGTGGGCCTGGATTGGATGCTCCTCGCGCCGGCTCTGGCATGTGATGTGTCACGGCCTCACGGGGAACGGTCGGCCAAAGTGGTACGGTTGTTACTGTTACTAGTACAACGAATAGAAGAAGATTCAGGCTGTGGCAGGCTCTGAATCCCATGTTGATGCTGTGCTCTAGTATCTTAGGCCCCGTTTAGATGGGGGAATTTTTGGCTTTGGCCTACTATAGCACTTTCGTTTGTATTTGATAAAAATTATCTAATTATGGACTATTTAGGCTTAAAAGATTCGTCTCGCCAATTACGGGCGAACTGTGCAATTAGTTATTCTTTTTACCTACATTTAATGCTCCATGCATGTGCCGCAAGATTTGATGTGACGGAGAATCTTGAAAAATTTTGGATTTTGGGTAGGATCTAAACATTGCCTTACTACGAGAGATTCAACGAACGCGGTAATGCTAATGCATGCGTGCGGTGCAAGCTATTACTGCGGGTCTGAAACTGGCTGAAAAACACTGTTCCGACTGAAAAAAGAAGCCAAACAAGCCGAATATGGGGTAAGACGAACATGGCCAAAGTTGTTAAGTTTGTTGTGTGGCGTAAATGGAATTCATTAGCGTGGCGTGGTGAACTGAATGAACTCTGTTGAAGCGCATGGCATGCAGGAATGGTTGGTAGGCAGTGATGATAATGGGGGAGGACGGGGCACTGACTGACCGGAAGTCGGATTGGTCGGCGACGCGGTGCGCCTTCCAGCGCTTGATGGGCCAGCGGGAGAGCACGGCGTTGCCGTACTCGGGCGCCCAGCTCTCGGCGAACACGTAGCGCATGCCCAGCCCCTCCGCCAGCTCCGACAGCGGCCGCATCCCGCGCTCCTCCTCGGCGCGCACGTTCTGCAGCCCGATGATGTCGGCGCCGGCCTCGCGCAGCACCTCCTCCAAGCTCCGCCGTCGAGGCCGCGGCGAGGACGACGCCGCGACCGGCGGCTGCTGCTGCTGCCTCTTGGCGTTGGCGCCGCCGCCGCGCCACAGCCGGGTCCGCTCCAGGGAGATCTCGTTGTCCTGGAGGTTGATGGACACGCGCGCCTTGCTCGGCGACCGCGCCAGGCTCGCCGCCGCCTGCGCCTTCAGGATGCCCTTGGGCGGCCGCCGCGGGCTGCCGGGGAGCCCGGCGCCCGCCTCCGCCGTCGGTGCCGGTGCCGCCGCCTCGCCGGAAACCGCGGGCGCCATGGAGAACATGGCCGCGTTGAACGTCGCCACGCGGATCGTCACCTCCCGCCCTCCTCCCACGCCGCCGCCGTCGGCGTCGCACGGCGTGGCCTTGCTGGTGCCGAACCGCCGCACGGCGATGCGCGCCTGCTTGGGCGTCCCCGCGCCTCCGTGCCGCCGCCGCCGGCGCGGGTGCAGGCACTGCAGCCCGTCGAGGACGCGCCGCAGCACGTGCATCGGCGCGCCGTCCTCTGGCATGTCCGCCACAGGCAGGCAGCTACGGCGATCGGCCCACCGACGGGCAGGGGCAGGCGCAGGTGCAGCAGCTCCGTCCCAAACGGAGGCCGGCCGTCGAGCTCGCGTCGCGTCCGTGCTTGCTTGCTATGCTCTCTCTCGCGCGCGCCGCCCAGAGCGTCGTGGCTAAGCTAGCTTTGCCCGCGAGGCCGAGGCCGCGCGCGCGTAATATATATATCACGCGACGGGGACGGCGGCTTTGCTTTCGCTTCAGCGGGCAGCGGTGGTTACACTTACACACACGACACACCACACGGGAAGCGCTGGGGTTTTTTCCGGGGCGTATTCGTCTTGTATTGTATGGCGTGCGCGTGTACACTGGTACGTACGTACTGTCGCCTCTTGTACCCATGCGTACCTACCCTCCCGCTGGTATGTTGGTGCATTCTATGTTTTCTATATACTACACGGCCGGCTGCTGAAACATCGTACGTCGTCACGCCACGACTCTCGGTGTGGGAAAAATACAAGCACAATAGTACTGGACAAAGTTTTCGAGGTTTGCATTGGCTGCACATGTTCGAGGACATTGTACGTGTGTTGGGCCGATCGAGCTGCTCATCCATTTAGCATGCTTTTTGGATCAGAGATATATAGTTTGTTCTTTGATTTTTGGGACAGGTCATTTCTTCTCCTGTTTAGTTAGAGAGACAAGATAGTCCCTTGACCTTAAATAAAACAAAAAAGATAGTCCCTTGAATTTTTAGTTGGCTTGAAGATTCAGGGGCGGAGCCGAGGCCTGGCCACCCTGGTCTGCTGCCCAGGCTCCCCTGCCGCTAACATGTTAGGCACAAACAACCCAGTAATGCCTAACGATAGGATTAAAGGGGCGTCGGCAAGTTACGCGTGTACATGGCACAGAGACCAATTTTCTCGTCTAGACTCTCTAAAACTCCTGGATCCGCCATGACGACATTAGATATGGGATGAGTGCTCTTGACATGTGAGCCATATCGGTCGGGCTCTCTTTCACCCTTCTCCCAAGCAAGTTTCTTCTTCCATGGCTAAATCTCGCCCATGCTTCTCAAGATTAGTCGGCAGACCTCATTGTTGCCTACAAACCCATTGGCATGCTCCTCTCTTGCAACTGTCACTAAGCTCATCGCCCACGCCTTTCTGTTTGCTTATGAGCCCCTCGTCTCCGCCCCTAGGCCTGCCGCATGCCATGCCCACGGTGGGGCACCATGAGGTAGTAACAAGATGTCAAATTCTGATCTACTGTATGCACTCACGCTCCAGTAGAGTTAAATCGAATCCGATTGATTGTAAAGAAAGTCGTAGAAGAAGGAATTGAGGAGCTCTCTCTCCGTTAGGTACACACCCTCTTCATCCTCCCGGTCACGCATGCTGCCATGAGCTCATCCGCCGGAGCCACACCCACGTCCCATTGCTCTGCTCTCGCCCCCACGTGGTCATGTTCGCTTGATTTATGAGCCGTACCTTTTTAAGTCAACGAACGGTATTTTTTTCTCACAACAAATCAGCCAACAGTACTTTTAGCCATGACTTATAAGCTGCACAAAGTAGGACAAACTCAACCGGCTGTATTTTTCGGTATGACCGTAGAGCGCGAATATGATGACGTGGGAGGAGGGTGGGCGTCAGGGTCTCACCTTATGGTGGCTTTAATGGTGACAAGTGTGCGGTGAGATTTTGGGGACCGCACAACAACAAAGAGGATGTTTTTGTAATTAAAGAACAATGGTGTTAATTAGGGTGGAAAATGAATAGTACCCCATCCGTTAAAGAAAGATTAATGGTCCCGTTCGGCTTACCTTATAATCCGCACTATTTAGCTTGTTTTTTTCAGCTGAAACAGTGTTTTTCTCTCACAACAATTCAGCCAGAACAGTATTTTTCAGTCAGTTCAGCCAAGTTTCAGCAAGCCGAACGGGGCCATTGTTGTTTTAGTTTTTGCGGAGTCAAATCTTTGTACCATTGATCATTAACTTTTAAAATTCATAATGTTTAATATAACAAGATTTGTATTTAGATTTATAAAAAATACTTTTACAATATATAGTTCACGCGTTGTTAAAGTATAGACATTTATGATGGAAGACATGAATTTTTTTTTGACTTACGACAAAACTAAAACTACAACATTTATATAACAGAAGCAGGAGGGAGTAGTCATTGCCTACTGTATCTTCATCCAACTGCCATGAATTTACAAGCGTAGACACCCCAGCACTGGATGCGCCACATGATACACATTTCGGGAGCAAGAGAAGGAAAACATATCGGGAGATTCGGGGGGCGGCAGCGCATGGTGCCAGTGCCACCGCAGTTGCAATGCCAAGGCACCTGCCGTGCTCTTTTTTCGAAGGCCGAAGGGGCGACCGAGCCCACAGCTGGCGCCTGCACTGCAACCACCCCACGATCGATTCGAGCTCCAGAGCCCACCCACCCATCATCATCCATCCATGGCTCGCTGACTCGCTCGCCTATCAGTCTCGGAGAGCGTCAACCGTCAGGCCGCGCGCGGATCCCCCTGTACTGCCGGTGCCGGGTGCCGGCCGGCCTTTTCTCCGGTCACGGCTGCCGCCAGACCAAGGTTACGTACGCAGATCACGTCCGTGCGTCACGAGCTGAAAAGTTGCCTGTGTGCATCTGTCGCCGTCGTCGGAGCGCGCGGCGGACCTACCGGTGGCGGTTCTGACGGACGAGCTAGCTGGCCTCGACGTCGTCGTTTCTGCGGGCAGGTGGTTCGCGCCTGACGCGGGCACTGGCTGACTGATCTCACTGGCGATCCTGCTGATGTCGAAGGATCCTGATTTCTGACAGGTTCAACCAGCACTTGCTCCAGTGTACGGAGTAGTAACTGAAAACCATCGTCTGATCGTCACCGTTCACCAAAGTCCCGCCGTGACTCGGTTAGTTTCCTACACTAGAGACTTCACGGCGTTGACCGCACCCACCGCCCGGTTGGTTACTCCCGAAGCACGCAGACGCAAAGCTTGCCGATGGCATTGCCGTGTTTCGATCTCCCTCTGATCTGAATCTGATCCTCTCCAACCTTGCATGGATTGGCCGGTAGGAGTAGGAGTAGGAGTAGGTGCCATGGCGCGGTCCGGGTCACGCAGGCCCTTTTTCCCCTCGTCTTTCCCGGAGCATCCGGTGTCTGAAGAGGCAGTTTACACAAAGGCTCACTGCAACCTCGTTGTCTTCATTCCTTTCGGAAGAAGGTTCGTTTGATAGTTTCCTGCGGCGTACTGTGCGTGGTACGTCGCTGAGGTGAGAGTCCCAGAAACCCCAAGGTTCGCTTTCCAAGCTGGATCGCCTTTGGAACGAAACCGACTTGGCTAGACTGTCCCCTTTTCAGACACAATCAGAGTTAAGAAGCCAGGCTTCAAAAGTTCAGTTTGTCTATCGTTCACCGAAGCTTCGTTATTTCAACCTCGTTGTTGTCTGCATTTCTTTTGAATGAAATAAGGTTACTTGTGCGCGTTTCTGAATCCTAAAGAAAATATAAGACCATCTTTCCAAGCTGGCGAGCCAGCTTTGGAATTGGAATAGACTGTCCCTTTTCAGACACAATCCGAAGCCAAGGACCAAACAAGTTCAGTTCATGTTCATCAGTGCCAATCATCATTGAGCTTTTCCTAGACTGACTGGCTTCACAACAGCTTCCAATCTTCCATGTCCTCGAGGTTATTAATAATGCAGTAATATAAGCTTGGCTTTTTCTAGACCGGGGACGATGTCAATAAATATCTCAACCTAATGCAAAAGACCCGACACTAACCAAACCACACCCCCTCGCGGCATTGACGAACTAAAGGCAAGCGCGTCCATCCACTGGGAGAAAAGCGGAGGAGCGAAAGCAAGAGGACCAGGACGACCTTGCGCTGCGTTGGCGTTGGCTCGCATTGTCTCGAGGGTCGTCAAGTCGTCATGGCGGGCGAGCGAAACGAACGAACGATGCGCGCGAGTGCAACGGACAGGAGGAAGATGACAAGCGCCAGGCGACGACGGCGTCAGAGAGAGAATGAGGCGCCGCGCGCCGGCAGGGGGGGGGGGGGGGGGGGGGGGGGGGGGGGGTGAGGGAGGGGGGGGGGGCGCTACTAAAAGGCGAGCGGTTCCACGTACGCGCGCCCTAGTGGCCAGGCCTGCTGCACGGACGAGGACGATCGCGCACCTGCGCACAGCGCCACCACCGTGTCCTGGCTTCACCGCCAGGAGGACCGAGGAGGAGCAGCACTGCAGCAGGCAGCCCCCACCGTGTCCACCACCGACGCCCGGACGCCGTCGCGCGGGCGCGGCAGCACCTTGGTTTGTCAGGCTCCCTCCATCTCGTTGATCCCTGACCTTGCTCAATCATGGATTTGGAATTGGTGCTACCACGGGCCAGTGTGCGTCAGAACGCACTCGGTTTCAGAGTGAGGAGATTCAGAAGATGATGATACACTACTGAAGGTTGCCTAGTCGGTAAAGATACTTCTACGATGATATGGTTCAGGACCAGCATGGCATCCAGGACCAGGAATGCAGTCAGGCAGTGCAGTGACGTACGAGGGCACTCTGAATCCCAACACGACGCTCATCAGGGATTTGATGAGGCGAATCTCAGCATCACGTCAGCTGCACAGCTGGCCGGGGTTGAGAGACGACGCACGCATGTCAAATCGGGGCAGCCGCCCGGCAGCCCAACGTTGAGGTTCAGCATTGCAGTACTATTATGTGGATCAGGTCTACTTAATCCCAACCAAAGATGATTCTGCCGATCAGACCTACTCTAAACATTATTAATGTTTTTTTTCCTTCTGGCAAAGCAACTCTAACCAAATTAAGATGCTGACGAATCTTCCTTTCTTTTTGGAATTGGAACCAAAAGATGCTAATCCTGGGTCATCTGGACCGCCTGCCCAGGGCCCGCCTGACTTTATTCCTCCTGCAGACAGCTTGTTTGAATGCATACTATTCATCTCAACTCACATGCGTGAGTGGAGTGAAAATTAGTTAATTTTCTACCTAAGAATTCGTTCGGATGAATTGTGGGTCGTTGTATTCTAGTCTGGTGATTTTTGGACCTAGTTTTCACTAAAAAAAACTGGGCCATGGGCCATCATCTTTTTTCTATTCTTCTAATAATAAAAATTGTGGTAGAACTTTTGCTGTCCTTTCTTAAAAAAATTTGTTCGGATGCACTCGTATTCATAAGTGGACCTATAGTTGTCGTGTGATTTACTTACATCACAAGTTCATAAGTGGACATGCATTACCAACATAATACAGATGCATACTTCTAATTTTCAATGGTTAACATCCAAATCCATCCGTATTTCCTCTTGAATACCCACAACAAAACATGGGAAAATTTTCTATTTTCTACTATTCCCAGGACAGTGTTCGAAGCTCCAATACCACCAAAAGAATCTAGAATGGCTAGAGGGAGAGAATAGACTATTAAACAAGCACAACACTAGATACAATCATATAATTGATAGTATAAAAGGTGATCCCAATAGCAACCGCTTGCCTAGCTTAGAGCACTTCTAAGCAAGCCTCCTAAATAGGCAACAAAATTAAGACTACTAATAGAGCACAGAAACAACTAGAGACTAGCAACTACAACTAGTTAAGCGACACAAGTAGAACTACTCTAGCTACTCTGCTCAACTAGAAGAGCTACTAGAACTACACAAGCATAAGCATATGAATGTAAAGAACAAGTGTGGTAGGGACAGTGTTATTCTAGATGCTAAACGCTTAGTGTTTAGACGGTTTAGACAACCGACTAGACGGTTTAAACGGTTTATATTGTAGCAGAAAATATACATGTAAAATGATATTTTTATACATATTTTCAAGTGCAATTTAAGGCATGAACATAGTTACACAATTTGACTTAAACAATAAACAATTACACATAGAGTGATACACATGGTCATATAAACATCATTTGAATATCACCGAAATTTCCCCACCACACGCGCGCAAGCCCAATTTCGCCCACCCAAAAAGTTCGCCTAGCACCCAAACTTTCATGGTTTATCACCTAAACGATAGTTTAAACACATGTTTTGGCGTTTACACTGGATTAGACACCATTTAATGCCATCGTTTAAACCGTTTTTTAACAAGTTTGACCGTTTAGACATATCTAGCATTTAATTAATTGACCAGGGCCTCAATGGTACACGAACCCATAGTTTAGCATTTTAACGCGTGTAGACGAATGTTTAGACACGTTTAGGCGAACACTAGGTAGGGGCAAACCAACGGGGCAAGGGACACCATGATTTTTCACCCAAGGTTCGATTGGTTGCCAACAACCTACGTTGCCTTTGAGGTGAATCCTTTGATTGTTGCTTCGCGTGCTAACCAAGCATTCAAACTTGACCCTTAATGTGGGTGCTTGAAAGAAGGCAACCAATTAAGGCACTACAACTAGCCTCTTGATTCCACTAGAGTTGCCCTTCGTGATCTCCTGTGAAGTGAGCACAAAACCCCTCATAATCAACTTGATTGGAGCCACCAAACAATCACAAAATGGTGCCCAACAATCCCAACTAGTTCCAAGCCGTCTAGGTGGCGGCAACCACCAAGAGTAACAAGAAAACCAGAGCAGCTACGCTTATCTAGTGCCACAAGATGCAATCCAACTAAGAAATGCATTAAAACTCTCTCCAATCTCACTCTAGATCAATCTAAAAGCATGTAAGTGAATGGAGTGTGTGCTTGAGTTCCTCACTGGTGTATGGATAAGTAGAAATGACCAAGAGAGTCCAAAGACCCGGACACCCCCTATTTATAGCCCCAAACAAAACTAGACATTTTGCAGACCTGGTAGGCTGTCTGTGCACCCACCGAAAAAGTCCGGCGGGCACCGGAGAGACCCCCGGAGGTACGGTTAAGAAGATCCAACGACTCATATCAAATTTGAACTGGCCGTTGCAGGGGGCATTCTCCAGTGCTTTGATTGAGCCCCCACAGGAGAAATCCGGTGGCCTTACCGAGCCTCTATCTACTGCAGGTGACCACTGGAATTCCAACAGTCAAAACCACATTTGTACGGTGCCCCCTCTAGTGACAACATCAGAGAAATGCGATGGGGGGGTCAAAAAGCTTTCTGTAACCTCACCTGAGAGCTCTAGGGCTACACCAGAAAAGTCCAGTGCTTCCCTAACACTGGAACTGGAGAAAGTGCACCACTGGATAAAGGGTCTGCCATGTGTCAAATCTAGTGTCACCGCTGTGAGACATCCTTGGTGGGTCGCCTCGTACGTCGGGTCGAGCAGGTGGAATTGTGCCATCCTACAAAAAAAGTCAATGAATTAGAAATTCAATATACAATGAAACATAAACTTAGAAATGTACAAGTAATTGACATAATTACATGCATAATTAATTAAATGAATACGACAAATATGAAATAATGAAAACAACCAATAGTCGCACCTCACTAATCTACCAATGGCAACCGTGTGAATTGTGACCCAGTTTACCATACTTGCCGCACTCATACTGCTCGAGGTCAGTAAGAATTGGGGTTCCTCTCCCACGCCTTGTTCTTCCGGGTATCTGATCCATAACCATCCTATGCCTCATCCTCTTCCTTGATCCATGCTTGTTCCAACGGTAAGCTAGATCCATAATATACTTTGGCCCATCATATGGAGGCCACTCTCCAGGGTCTCGAAAAGGCAAGAAGCGGGGGCTCCATGTGTGCACAAGCGTGTCGACACTGAACTCGCGAGGTATCCTGCTCTCGATATTATAGTTGTGATGTCTAGCTGCTGCCACCAAATGGGAATATAGAAAGTGGTACTGCCTTGGTTTACCACAAGTGCATTTGAAATCTTAGAGGATAACCACATGCATCCTCGACTCTCGGACCTCACCGTCAGACGTTGTACCGCCCCTATGCTAGATCTGATAAGTCCCAGTGGCATGGTCAAAGCATGTAGCCTCATGTGTGCCAGCCCTTTCATTTGCCTTCTCTAGATGTGCCTTTGGTTTCAGAGCCCATATCTCTCCATCACTCCGCAACTTCAATGCATGGGCGTGTCTATCGTTGAACCAGACAAGCTTGTAGAAGGTGAATTGAACGATTGCATTCACGGGCATACCACGTATCCCTAATAGCAACTTATTAAACGACTCTACCATGTTGCTGCACTGAAACTCGTACCTCCATCCACCAGCGTCGTGAGCTCTTGTCCATTTCTCCAAATCCCTCATCAAACCTGTGAGCCATTTGTCTACCTTCTGCATTTGATGCGGTTCTGACCTGCTCCAACTTTTTTCTGAAAGTATTTATCCTCAAGCTATCGAGCAGCCTTCTGGACTAGATCAAAGTTATCCTTCACACTATCCTTCCAGAGTAGATTCTTGGTAAGGTGCCGAGTACACCAATGATGGTGCAAAGGTGCATACCCCTCTATCTGCTCTCGCACGGCATTAAGTATGCTCCAGTGCCTATCAGATATGATGCCAACCTCCCTGCTAGGTCCAACCACATGTATCCGGACTAGCCTCAAGAACGATCCCCAACTATCATTGTTCTCCTTCTAAACCAAAGCAAATGCCAAAGGAACCAACTTGTTGTTCACGTCACAAGATATGGCTATAAGAAGTGTGTCTTGGTATTTGCCAATCAAGAATGTACCATCAATGGAGAAGATGGGACGATAGTGTCTAAAGACCTCGACACACTAAGGGAAGCACCAGAAAGCATGGAAGAATATCTGCCTCCCATTCTTCCATGCATTTGGTTTTGGGATGTACTCATAATGCATGCCTAGATTCACTGCTTTAATTACATTAAAAAGTACTGGCAGCTACTCATACCCATCCTCCTAGTCCCCATATATCATCTTCCACGCTCGTTGCTTGGCCCTCCAAGCTTTACCATAAGTTATCACGTAATATCCATACAATGCTTCAATGGTTCTGATAATTGTCCTAACCTTCATGTTGGGTTCTCCCTGTAATGTTCCCATCAACCTCTTGGCAATGAGGGTAGATGTCAACTGCTGATGCTTTAGTGTTAGCTCATGGCCAGCACAATTGTGTGGCCCGATAACTTTTATGATCTTTCACTTTTCCAATGACATTTTGCTTCCTTGCACAAACCCTCTATGGGCAGCGTTCCTTGTCACACATAACTATGTAACGGCGCTCCGCATATGAATGCAAGACCTTATAAGGTCTCTTTCGTATCACTGCAAACACCTGCAACCACCCCTTCAATGTAGGGAGGTCCTTGAATACCCTCTCATTCTCAATTACCATGTTAGGACTGGCCTCATGAGTTTCTAGGAGCTCATCATCACGTCCTTCTGCACACACCTGATCGGAATGAGCAAGATCGCTGAACTCGTGAACTCTTGGATCACGGCGGCCAGGAAAGATACGCCTCAGCATCTTAACATCACTCTCTATCAGCTCTCCAACAGGGTGATCATCATCAGAATCAAGAGCCCTTGTCATCTCATATAGCTCCAAATCATTCATAATTTCAACACTATTGGAGTCACGGAATCCATCTCCATAATGCACTTGCGTAGCAACAGGGGCCACATCCACATTGTTAGGAATGTCTCCCGCAACATAAGTAGAGAAATAAGGAAAGAATGAAAGAAATAGATGTAAGGAAGGGGGTAAGCTCCCAATAACCATGCAGATAAGACACTTACTCGGATGATTCTGTATCAAAGGGATCTCATAAGGAGGATCTGCCACAATAACATGAGTCTGACAAGCATCTCCAACTACCTCATTGGGGTCAGATTGAGCATCGAGAACCGTAGGTGCAACCTCCACATCCATAGCAGGTTCCAGGATGGGAGGGTCAAAGTGTGCCTGCTGACCCATTGGTGGAGAAAACCCATGAGGGATGGGATCAACTAACACCCGACGCACAACCACGTCCAAACATTACAGCTGGCTCTTCGTAGTCGATCTCACATAGTTCTCCCACTGATCCGCACATCCAATTGGGATCATTCGCCTGAGGATGATGGGAGGAGAACTTAGGTGCGGTACACCCTCAAGTGCAATGCCATCATCATCATCTCCAAGGCAATGCAGCTCCTCCCGAGCTCTTGCAACCATCTCACTAAATGAAGGCCTATCATTGAATAGCACAGGCACGCTCTGTATGTCAACAAACTTAACATGTTCATAGCGATCGCTTTCAACGGTGCCTCCATGATATATGGTCACTAGGTTGTCTATCTATTTCAAACACGTAACGAAACACATGTCCTTTAGTAAAAAATACACACTAACTACTAACGTGAAGGTCTCTAATATTTAGATAAGTAAATGTATACTATGTACTAAGTACTACATATATATACTAAGCACTAAATATATACCTATGTATGTATCTAACTATGTAATAACTATATACGAAAACTAGTTATACCAACATAAGTATCTATATATCTATCTAAATATCTATCTACCTATTACACCCTAACTATTGTTAACTAAGTACTAAATTACCAATTCAAACGAATAAAGTAACTTACTTTACTGTGCAGTCGGTGGAGAGTCGGTGGAGCCCAACAACAAGCCGCCGGAGCGCCTTGGTGTGCCTGGGCCGGAGCTCCCGCGTGCCTTGGCGTGGCGGGCATGGCACGACGGACCGTGCAGGGCGGGGCAGGCCGCGGACGGCCAGCGAGGGCGCGCGGGCACGGCGGCAGGCGAGGGCGCGTGGGCCACGGACGGGTGGGCGCGGGGCGAGCCGCGATGCCGAGTGGCGCGGCAGGGCAGGGCGCAGTGGGCCGCGGCGGGGCTGGGCGAGGGCATGGTGAGGGCGCGCGGGCACGACGGCCGACGAGGGCGCGCGGGCCACGAACAGGTGGGGCAGGGTAGGGCCGCGACGCCGAGTGGCACGGCGGGCACGGACGTGGGGGCCGGTGCAGGCGCGGGCGCGGGGGCCAGGGCAACGAGTGGCGGTGGACGCGGCGCCCTGGCTCGGGAGAGAGAGGAAGAGAGAAAGAGAGAAAGGAAGGGAGGGCCGTATAAGACCGAGCTCGGCGCCAATAATAACGGCGCCGAGCTGGCTGCCATGTCAGCGTCCACGCCGACAACGTGGCCTTGACCAACGCTGACGTCGAGCTAAGGGTCCAGATTTTGAAATCATACCTCTAGGGGCATATTTGTGATTTTTTTTTAAAAATGGCTAAAAAATAAAAAATTCGGCTTAAGAACAAGGGAGAAAGAAACAAGGTAGATGAAGTGAGAGAGAAGCACAAACAAGTGAGAAGAAATTATTAAAGAGTCAGAGAGACGAGTTCAAGATAAGGATGCTCTGGCGGAAGAGATAACATGGGTCCCACGTAATGAAAGTGGAATTGGGAAACACATTCAAACTATACACTGGCGGGAAAAAATTTCAACCACACACGTACTTCCTTCGTGGATCTAACGTAACCGTCTTTAAAAATCATATTATTAAAGGCGGTTATCTTAATGCATCCGTTCCTAAAAGTATATGTATTGGGTCTAGCCGCCATTCGCGACACCATCAACAGCAACCGCAACCTCCTCTTTAGCCGTGCGAGGGACGACTGCCAAACGCTCACCGACGAGCACCAGTATTTGATACCTACAGGTCCTAACCATGTTGTTTTCCTGGAGTCATGTACTCCAGTGACCATCGAAGTCGACCTTAGAGTGAGGGGCACTACTGTTGACTCTGAGGATGAGTAGCTGAGCTTCCTTGCTGACCCATTGGTACCCCATGACACGAGCTACTCGGGCCTGTGGAAATTTGACTACACCAGCAAGTCTAGAACATTGCACAAGACGCTTGGATGCATTGCTTGGTCTATCGAGGCAACCATATTTGTGCGTGTCACTAGCGGATCCTGCTAGCCGCCGACGGCTGGCTTTTGGGGTTGGTTCTCTACCTTTGCTGCTCGTAGCTGCAACGAGCTCTCCTACCACTTCTCTTATGCTAGTGTTGACGATGAGTAGATCGTCCTACTTGATTCTGGAGGTGGGAGTGTGCCTGTTTCAGGTGATGGCAGTATCGAGCTCTCGCGGCGTGTGGTTTCGATTCAGGATAGGAGAGAGCTGAAAGTTTGCGCCAAGGCGGAGAGGCAACGGCGAGTTCACAAAGAAATGGGCGGTGTTCAAGCCACTTCATACCGGTAGAAGCGATGGCAATATTCGCATTGATGGGTTGTGTGCCATGGATGTCACTGTTTTCTGGTCGCTCATTTCACACCGTCATGTTTTTGCAAAGTCAACATTGTAGTAGATGTTGGTTCTGAAGTTGCATGCTGCACTAGTACACTATAATATGTATGTCTTCGTTAAAGCTGGAAGTTAGGGCTACTGGACAAACGGAAGACGGTAACAATTAACAAACTAACAGTGCTGTGAAAGATTGTTTTTTTCGCAACTATAAAAGCCAACAACATTCACATTTTGCATGCTTAAGCGTAGGCTTTTGTAGTATCATGCTTGATATTATATATAGTTATATACTTACACTGCTTCTTCTTATGTGTTATTTAACTATTGTCACCCATTTCATGTAAGTATCATGGTATTCAAAGGTGGTTGTATACAGTGATAAGACTGCCTCTGTTTTTTCTGGAACTGAGGTGAAATTTTATTGATCATTTCTCTTTTTATATGTAGGTATATGTAGCTTTAGTCAATAATAAAATTTCAACCATGGCCTCCTAAGATTTTTATAGCTTGTAGCTGCTCGCAGTAGAGTAATTACATCTTTGGAGTGAGCTTCACTACTATTTTTGGAGTTTCCTAATTAACTTGCTGTCCATGCCACTTTAAGAGAGGGCCTTTTTTTCTTTTGGAATTTGGATAGATGGCATGGTTGGATAATGATTTTTTTGTATTGCGTTTATGCAACAGTATTGCTATTCATACTTCACTCAACAGGTGAAAGCATATTATGATAGTGTGATTATGTACCAAAGTGGACATCTGGATTTTGTAGTCTTCTTATATAGATTCTCATGTGCCTTATTATGGGCGTGTGTCGGTTCTAAAATGAAATTCAATATGCCTTCGATCACAGATTCGGATCCATTTTTGAAGATGAAACGACATGTATATGAATGGTGAGATCCATCATTGCTATTGCTAGAACAAGTAGAACCTCTCATCTCACACATAAGTTAACACAATAACATATACCACAAAACAAACGGATTTATTAACTAAGTGTTCTATATAATAATTTTGACAAATAGCCAGAGTGCAAATTGGTACCTTGTGGGTGGCTAAATTTTTCATGCATAAAATTGGCTCTAAATGCCACTGCGATTGGGCGGCAAAATCTAGGAACAGTCCTAGTGCACGGTTGAACTGTAGTTTCTAAATCTTATATAAGGCCTTGTTTAGATTGATGTTAGGAATCAGTATTTGGCACTGTAGCACTTTCGTTTATATTTGACAATTATTGTCCAATCATGGCCTAACTAGGCTCAAAAGATTCGTCTCGTAATTTACAATCAAACTGTGTAATTAGTTATTTTTTTATCTATATTTAATACTCCATGCATGTGTCCAAAGATTTGATGTGATGGAGAGAGAGTGAAAAAACTTGCAATCTAAACAAGGCCTAAAATAGGTTTAAGGGACTTCAGTGTTGAGATGTTCTAGCATGTGTTTTGCTAGGATGAAGTGGGGTGGGTCAGGGTTAATACCTGAACTCCTTAACTGACAAGTGACAACACACATTCTTTTTCACTCTTTCAACTAAACAAGTAACAAAAATGATCCTTCATAAGACTACCCACAACGTGGTGAAATACCGATGCTTCAAACTTTTTTTTTGAGCCTCCGATGCTTCAAACTTAATTTTTCATCTAAGGTTCAAATATAAAAAAATATCTTTATTTGATATCATATAAAAAATATAATTTCTAAGGTTGAGTCTTATTACGTCATTTCCGTTGGCACGACAAAACAGTACCATTGTACCGGTAGGAGTGGTGTAACAAGGCTTTCTAAGTAAAAAAATCATCGTTTTCCTAATGTGGCATATCATGTTGCGCTAGGCGCACCAAAAGAGCTAAAAATGAAGATAAAAAAAATAAGTGGAGCTATTTTTAAATATTTTTTAAAAGATTAAAAATGAAGAAAAATCAACAAACGCATGCTAATTACTCGGGCTGCCCAGCGACAGATAGGCCCCACTGTGTCAGTCACCCCTGCACGACGAGCCGCTCGTCTGTCGTCTCCCTTCCCCACCTCTCCGATCTCCCACTTCAAACTCAAACCCCTTCTCTCCGTCACGCCGGCAAGTAGCGCCACCAGCTAGGGTTTCGTGTTCCGCGACCCGGCGGAGTCAATGGCCGCATCCGGCTTCGGCCGCGAAGCCGGGCCCTCCACCCGTGGCCCGGGCTCCGCCTTACCCGCTTTCGGCGTCGGCGTCGGCGCCGCCACCCCATCTCCGGCTATCGCGTCCTTCACCTCTGCTCGCCCTGCGACCCCATCCTTCCCCTCCGCTCGCCCGGTTACCCCGTCCTTCCCCTCCGCTCGCCCCGCCAACCCGACCTTCCCCTCAGCTCGCCCCAGCAACCCGTCCTTCCCTTCTGTGCGCCCGGCCGCCCCGAGCTTCCCGAGCCCTCGGCCCCAGCTCGCCCCGGCGGATACAATGTATCGCTCTGCTGCCACTCAGTCCATGCCTATACCTGTACCCTCCACGCGTCCGACCACCGGCGCTTCCCTGCGCTTCCCGAGCTCTCGTCCTGCACTCGACCCAGGTGCGACCGCTGCCACCGGTCGCCACGTTGTTCGGCATCTTCAGCCCCAGCCGAGGTGATGCTTTGGGCCTTCTGTTCCTCAGTGATGGATTGTGTTATGTATGTGTTTGTGCGTTTAAGTACTGTCGTGGAGCTAATTGACTAGTGATTAGGATTTGTGCACTTGCTCTTGCATAGTATTGGAAAACCCTGAAGCACGTAATTTGCCTTGTGGTGACTATATTTCGCTGACATGAGTTTCTCTTGACTAATGATCATAACTAAATGTAGTAATGATATATCTGCGCTCGGTACTTATGATGGAATTTTTTGTTTTGTTGGCTGGATTGATACCTTGTGTCACAGTTAGCAGATCAATACAGTATTCAAGGCCTCAGTTGTTCTAGGACTACGTAGTCCCACACTGGTTCAAAAAGGAAGAATATATATAGATATATAACACTGTTGCTGCTAGTATGGTTGTATTGTATAACACGCACAACTAAAATCTGTACTGTGTCTCGTATTTTTACATTTGCTATAACTGCATTTTTGAAAATACAACTCATGTGCCAGCCACACAGTTGCATGGACAATGCTGCTAGTTTCTCCAATATATGTCCTGTTCTAGGGCATTATTGCAATCTGTACGATTTTCTGTTTCATTGTAGACAAATGCGGCATACTGAAACTGCATGTATCAACCACCTAACTGATTACATGTATTACTTGTGCTTTGCATAATACTACCTTGTTTGTAAAATGTCTAGAATATGTGCGTGCAGTCACACTTCTCTAACTTTGACAGTTTGACCATCCATTGGAGTAAAACCATATGAATTCATCCTATGGGAGTAGTTAATTTTATACAAGTTCTTTCATAACATGTTAATATTGATTTTTTAAGCTTAAAGTATTATGTTCATATAAAAAGTAATGGTCAAAGTTGCACATTGGAGACTGTGTCAATGTCCAAAACGTCATAAATTTACTTATGGAGGGAATAAATATTAGATGCACTTTTTTTAAAGATGAAAACAACATGCATCCTTGTTGATGGAATTTTGATGCCTTGCATTCTTCGTAGGCCAGCCATACCATCAGTAAGCAGGTCCGCGGATTCTCTTATTTCCTCAAGGAACAGGGCCCTATCACCTGTATCAAATCTGCGTGCAGATTCTCCTGCAGGTTACAATAATGGTATGGAACAAAGAAGGTACAAACACTTCTTGATGCATCTCTCAAGTCATTAGCTATGTGATAAGTGAACATAATTGAATAGTTCTCAAAAGGTTCTCTTTGTTATGTATGTTCTGTCAAGTTCTCCTGGAACTTGCTGTTCATCAGAAATTCGGTGCCTAACGTTTCTTCTATTAACAGGTTGGTGAACTATGCAGACCCATTGTTTGAAAATGGAAGTTTGCAATCTTCAGAGCAATTGAGGATGCGACCTTCAGAGAACATGAGGTCACAAACTTCAGCCAGATCACCGCCATCAAACATAGCCAGCAAGTTTAGACCTCCATCAGACTTCCAAGATCATCATCGTGTGCAGATTGTTGATCCTCGTGCTAATGTGTATAAGTGAGTTCTTTCATACAATTTTCTCCATATTTGTACTGTTACTTTTTAGCTTCGGATATTGCGTCATTACAAACTATCCAGAAAATGAATGTTATAATTACTCTAGCCATTGATTATACTTTCAGTACAAATGTCGTTTGCTATCTGTACCATCTTGTTTGCTGTGAGAATTAGGGTCTAATTTATAATTCCATCATGTACAACCAATTTTCCTCGTTATAACAGTAATCCATTAGTTCCTGGATATGACTGGCACTGTTCTGCCCTGGGAAGTAGTGCATCTTGTCCATGTTGATGTTTCCCTTTTTTTGAATGAATATTGATGAATTGTAATACTAACTTAAGCATATCGTGGATGATAAAACTAAGTTTTACATTGTCATTATTCGTTGAATCAAAATTGTTATTTTCATGTCATTATACACTTAAATATAAATTCATTGCCCGAAACCGTCTTATTCAGTGTGCACAAATGCCTCGTTGCATTTGCTTGTGTGCCTGCATGTGTGTTTATGCTATTGTAATTTGTTTTCTTCTTCTTTCTTAGTAGATTCACTGGTTCAATGCAAAATCGATCGTTGGATCATAACATTTCAAAAAGGTCAAGGTCACCTACTTTGTCCTATCAGGATGCTGATGGCACAGAAGCTCATACTAATACTGGTGGAAATTCTAGAAGGTATCTAAAAATGTTTGTTTCTTCTGGTGTAATTTTATACATTTTGTGCACAGTAAGCTTGCTTTATGAAATGTTTAAACACCTACTAGTTCTGTAGCAAAATAACTCTGGAGCCGTTGGAAAGCAATTAAAAAAAAATCCATTTGGAATTGTTTTGCCACCTGGTTGGATTTGTTATTAAACTGAAGCAGGAAGAGCATGCTTACATAGTTACTTGGCAAAATACTTTGTAAATGTTTCTTCTATTTGTTGTTGTTGTTGTTGTAATTTCCTTAAGATTTCTTGTTAAAGGAATACCATGAGAACTGTGGTTTGTTTTGTTCATAACCATTAGTCCCTTATTCAAGTTTGTATGAAATTAACCTTTATTTTAGTTCTGTTTTTCTGTTGCTGTGTCACATTTTCCAAATGCCATTAAGAAAGATTTAAGATTGATTTTTTTTACTTCATTTTCTACCAATATTTTTTGCTGTCTTAATTTTGTCACATGGTTTTCTGGAAATGTTAAAGTACGAAGTAGGCTATATATTTTGGTATTACGAAAGCTGGCATGAACATCCCACACATCCACTTAGTACGACGACTGATTTGCTATGGGCTTGCAGCTAATGTGAGCAATATCCCCCCCCCCCCCCCCCCCCCCCCCCCCCTGCTCTGTTTGCAGACTGGTTGACTATTCGGATACCATCAGTGATGGAAATGTTGAAGCCTCAAAAAGGATGCGATCACCTGCATCAGAGTTCACACGCATGGTCAAGTCACCACCATCAGATATTAGAGACAATATTAGGTCATCACCTGTAGATTTTGGCAGCGGCAACTCAGACCAGAATCTTCGTGCACATGCTGATGTCCAGAAGTAAAGCTTGTTTTGCTTTGAATTTGTTTTGTTTCATGTTAATTTTGGTTAGAATATTGATTTTGGGTAGTGATAACATTTTAACTTGAAGTAGTAGTTAGCAAATAAAGTGAGACCTCTTATTGTGCCTGCTGGTCATTAATACAGATTAATAGTTTTTTTTTTCAATTATTACAGGTCTGATGCATCCTTCCCCAAGTTCGGAAATCAAATACAATCACGCATTGGTGCTGCACGTTCACCACCACAACAGATGTCTCGCCTTTCAGACTCCAATGAACTTAACACATTAGCTATTTCTCCACCAAAGCCTTCTATACTTAGTGCTACCAGAAGAACAGGGATATCTCCTTTGGATGCTACTGATGATGATCATTTGACCCCTTCAACTGAACTTGAGAGGTACTTATTGTCCAGTAGATGGCTTTTCACTTTTCTCTCCTTGCAACAACATTTCAATTCCATATGTTGCCTGTTGTTGTTACTCATGAAACATTTTGTGCAGGGAGGAACAAGCAAAAGTCAAGCGGCTGGCTCGTTTCCATGTTGAATTAAGCAGGCCAGTAGAAAATACTAATGACTTTGTGAAAGCACTCAAAAGCTCTGCAGACAAGTCCAAACAAGCCACATCAGTGGGAAAAACTCCTATGAGAACAAACGATGATACTGATGAGAGTACTTTGGCTGACATGGATTCCACAGATTTAGCCGCAATTGTTGGGCTTTGCCCTGATATGTGCCCAGGTGTTTCCTTGGATCGACTTCACATGATACTATGTAGTCGTTCACATTGCCTTTTCTATATACTTTCCTCTAAACATATGGAACTAATATATCTTTTGCATATATATCCTTGTTTTTCTTTAGAACCTGAGAGGGCAGAGCGTGAGAGAAAAGGAGATCTTGATAGGTATGAAAGATTAGATGGAGACAGAAACCTAACTACTCAGCTTCTCGCTGTTAAAAAGGTACATACTACATAATGTTTCCTTGTAAGCTGGCAGTATGACAGTATTTCATCTGAATTATTTCTAATCACCGATAACAAGAAGCGTGATGGAATATGTTATGTGTTTGTTACAGTATACTAGGACTGCTGAGAGAGATGCAGACTTGATAAGGCCTCTGCCAGTTCTACAGAAGACAATGGAGTACCTTCTTAGTTTGCTGGATCACACATATGATGACAGTTTCTTGGGCTTATACAACTTCTTGTGGGACAGGATGCGAGCAATAAGAATGGATCTTAGAATGCAACATTTCTTCAATCAAGAGGCTATTTCTATGCTTGAGCAAATGGTACTTTCATATTTATCCCTGTGTTCAGTGTTTATTTCATCAATCACTATGTATTTATTCTGTGTGCACTCTTATGTCCTGGAATGTTTCATCTTGAAGCTGTCTTTTGTTGAGCAGATAAGGCTCCACATCATTGCGATGCATGAATTATGTGAACACAACAAAGGAGAAGGTTTTTCAGAGGGTTTTGATGCACACCTCAACATTGAGCAGATGAATAAAACATCAGTTGAGCTATTTCAAATGTATGATGACCATAGGAGAGAAGGTGTTTTCTTCTCAACAGAAAAGGAGTTTCGGGGTTATTATGCACTGCTTAAGTTAGACAAACATCCTGGTTACAAGGTGAGGCTAATTGAACGGATCTGGTCTTTAGCGTTCTGATATTTGCTGACTCATACATACATCTGAATTAGGTCGAACCTGCTGAGTTATCTCTGGATCTTGCTAAGATGTCTCGTGAAATTAGAGGCAGTCCAGAGATCTTGTTTGCAAGAGAAGTTGCAAGGTAGTCATACCATCAAACATCATTTGTGATTATCATATTTACACTAGCTTTCATCTAATGCCTACATTTTCTATGCAATCAGAGCATGTAGAATGGGGAACTTTATTTCCTTCTTCCGTCTTGCAAGGAAAGCTACATATTTGCAGGCCTGTTTGATGCATGCTCACTTTGCAAAGGTAGAATTATTGTCTTTAAAAGCTGTTCATTAAAATTACCCTTTCAGTGGAAATTATTCTTCCTAAGCTCATATATTTCCTACGTCAATCGTGCTTGAAATACTGTAATGGTAACAAAAAAAAACCTTGACCAACCTAGTAGGAACTAGGTAGCATCCTCTTAAGAAGAAATAGGCACACAATCGAACTTGGGTGGTTTAGGGGGACATCCACACCCTCAAAATCAACTGAGCTAGGTCAGTTCTTATAATATAATGGAATTAACTGTGATAATGAATTTAGAATGTGAGCATTCTTTTCACAATGCAAAAAATCTACTGTGGCATAAAGATAAACTTGATTCATTTAAGTTGTGGCATGCTACCATTGTATGTTTGTCGTATAACAATCTGCCACCCACTTGATTGAGTGGAAAGATTTTTGCCACCTCGCCCATTGCCAATGACTACTGCTCAAGGGTGGCAAATATCAAGTGCCCCAATGATTGGAAAAGTTACTGAACTCTCGGTTGTAATGGATATATCATATGCATGGCATCGTACTGCGTGCTTAGTATACTTCAAACATTTTGATAATGGGAAAGCTTTACAGAAAGGGTAAAAGTTATATTAATATAAAGAAATGTGGTCCATGCACAAAGATATAGAAAGGGAGAGATAAAGCTCCACAGGTTAAAAGAAGTGGACATAAAACCACCTAACCTGTCTAATTAACTAAAGTCTCGGCCATCATATTGGAAACTCAACTTTCAAATCTCTGAACTTAATTCATCGTGACTTAATGAGTGCATGTTGTTACACATTATCTGGCTATTGGCATTTGATAATTTTATGATAGCAGTGTCTTTCAGTACTCCTAAATCACTACTTTGTTATACTTTCATGTAGTAGGCTGCTGTTCAATTTCAAGTGCACTTCCTGTAAATTTAACAAATGAACTCTCTTCCCAGCTAAGGAGGCAAGCACTTGCTTCCTTGCACAGTGGTCTTCAGAATGGCCAAGGCATCCCTATTTCACAAGTTGTGGAGTGGCTTGCTATGGAGGTCAGTATGTTCTCTTCCTTCGATAGAAACTAATTCTGAACTGGGAACTTGAAATCCTTATATGCCTTCATTTTCTCTTTCAAGGACGAGGATGTTGAAAGTCTGTTAGAATACCATGGTTTTGGATTGAGGCAGTATGAAGAACTGTACCTAGTAAAAGAAGGACCTTTTCTTAACAGTGAAAGCGATTTCCCATCTGGTTGTTCACAGCTTGTGCATTCGAAAAAATCGCAGAGGGTTGTTGATGATGTTTCTTCTGGGCCAGTTTGTGCTCCTATGAGCAAAGAAAAGACTGTCTTTCCATATCCTGGTCAACTCGTTGCTGGCAAAAGAGATCTATTTCTACCACAGAATGCTCTTGTGATTCCTCCTGATGGCAGAAGGGATTTGGATCCATCATTTTCTGGGCTTGTTTCAACCACTCCTGACAGACAGATTAGCTTAATGTTTTCAGATCCTTTCTCTCCAAAAGCTGCCAATAAACTATTTAGTTCAACGCATCCAAAGCCTCTCTCCCCAACTGATGGTAGAAAAGACGGGTTTTCATCTTTTCCTACTGCTGCTTCTCCACGTACTGGCAAGAGGGACATACTCTCAAAAACACCAAAAGTAGCTTCACCAAAAGCTGAAGGCAAGACCAAGTTGGCTAATGATCTTATAGCTGAAGATCAGGATAGTGGTGTTGCTGAGATCCCTCAAAAGGTAGAGATGCAAACAGACATACTGTGGTCACAAGCTAACACGCAACACGTCAATGCTCTGGCAGAACCAATTGTTTCGCATCCTCTTGCAGACAGCGTATCTTTAGATTACTCCAATATGTATGGAGCGGAAGATGACTTCAGGGCGCATGTTTCTGGCATCAGTACATATATGGATGAGGGAACTCCACCAGATCGTGAAGTTCTGGTTATTGAACCTGGATCACCTATTAGCTCCCCTTTGTCTGATCATGAGGAATATGAGGATCATATTATTAGTAACAGCACAAATGATGATTGGTCACCAATTGTTACACCCCCCAAGAAACTAGTTTCTGATGAAAACCTTAAAGCAATACTGAGGTTGTTCATTTGTCCTTGTCCTATCCTTTTATGCTCCCATCAGTAGAACTTTGGTGGTAACTTATAAAAGTTTGATTCCTTTTGTGGTGTTTCAGGAAATGGAGGCACCGTGCTGCAGACAAGCGATTACTTAGGGAGCAGAAGAATGCTCTTGCTGTTGCAGCGTTGTGTTCTCTATCACTTGGCCCACCAGTTCATAAAAGTACAATGGTAAGACAGTTTTTTTTTCCAGTATCAGTAAATGGAGGCATCACTTTTGCAAGATAAAGATTTTATTGGATGAAACTGTGTACCCCTATTAATTGATAAATCATTGAACTTTGGTGAAATTTCAGTGTGAAATGATGTTTTAGTATTTTTTTCTAGTATTGTTAAGATGCGATAATGATTGAGTCTTGTGTACTATGAAGGTGCCTAAGCTAGCAGTTGAAGAACTAGATATTGGCCATGCCTTTAAAGAAAGACAAGCAAGAAAGCAAAGGTCCTGGTCACGGCTAAATGTTTCCGAGTTGTCTGGTCCCATTCTAAATGAAAATAACCCTGATGCTAGATGCCTCTGCTGGAAGTTGCTTGTACTTGTCCCACCAGGTGCTATGGAATCCCAGACCAACAGTTTTGCCTCAAAATGGTTACTTAGAAAGCTCATGGGTTATGGAATTGGAGATAGTGGATTGGTTATTTCTTCAGCAGGCCTATCAATTTGGACAGAGTGGATCAGTTTTCCAAACACATGCTGTTTGTCTGTTGTTAGAACCAGTGATCAACAAATTATTGATAATGATATTGCTAACAGTACGAGTTGTATAGTATTTGTAGTGTCTGAAAGCAATTCATGGGAAATGCAGAAGGAGCGGTTTAACAATCTTTTAGCCTACATACCAGATGAATCCAATCTTCCTCTTCTGATTTTGAGTGGCGATACATATAACGAAGGATATGACTACGCGTCAAAGTATATCATGGACAGGCTTGGCCTCAGTGGTCTTAATGGAGGAAAGATCGGTTCGTCTTTGGTTATTTTTCTTGTCGAAAACTACACAGAAGACCATGCCAATGGTTTCTTTGATGATGAAAAACTGCGTGAGGGCCTGAAGTGGCTGATAAGTAGTTTGCCAAGGCAGCCCGATGTCACTCTTGTGAAGACCCATGAGTTGCTTCTGGACTACTTGAATCCACAACTTGAGCTGCTTAACACCCATGTTACACCTGGAGCTGGCCCTGGGGATTGCATTTCAGTATTCAACAATGCTGTCAATCAACTTGCAGAAGAGATTTTGGCTGCGGCACGCGCAAACTCTAGCCAATGGCCAGCTCCTGAGATAGATCTTCTGGAGAGAACAAGCAATGAGAGGATATATGCAGAAATGTTCTTGCCTAGCATTGGATGGTCTTCGCCATCAAGGATCCAACCACTGCTTGCAGCCATTAATAGTTGCAAGATTCTAGAGTTCAGTTACGATCTATCCTGGCTAAACCATGGTTCTCACATGGGCAAGCAGATCCAAGATCAGAAGAAGTTACTTCAGGAGTGCTTGGCGAGATATTTGACTGAATCAGTCCGGTTGTTAGATGAAACCCAGGTGGTCACCGAAGTGAATATTATGGTGCAGAAATGTGTTGGCCTTGTACTCCGGGATTCGTCTTACTATCTTGCTCCCAGATGGGTGGCTATCTTCCGGCGTATTTACAACTGGAGGCTAGCAAAGCTTTCTACCGGAGAGTTCTCAGAAGCTTATGTTCTGACTCAGCACCTCTATCAGGCTCCTACAGCAGCTGGCCCTAATGGTACCACACAAGGGCTTACTGCTAAAAACAACACCAGCGATGATGTGGCCATTTTGGAGGATCACATCATGATGCCTGCTGTTTCAACCGGCATCACACTAGATGAAATCATCGAGATCAGTTGCGATCTCGATGCTGTTGATGCGCAGCCCCTAACTCTACCACCACGACTGCCTGCACAGGTCCATGAAGAACCTCAGGCACCTACTGACACCAACTGCGTCGCAAACAGGGCGCATGGAGTTGATGAAATGTACATACCAAGAAGAGTGGAATTGGGTGAGCTTGTGCCACTCGAGAGGGACGACAAGCTTGCCCGGCTACTGGAGCAGTGCACCAAGCTGCAGGAGAGGATCGATGAGACACTTTCCATATACTTTTGAACCCCGTAGAAGGCTCGAAGGGTTACATTACACAATCCTTCCACATTTGTTGTGACTTGTAAAATTAGATTTTGTGGAAGAAAAAACTCCTACTGCCAAGTTGCGCCATTCTTTTTGGCAGGAATGAAATATAGAAGCTAAATCATCATTTTTTTCCCTTCGAATCATGCTGCATGCTACGGCAGAAGTCAGCTTGGTGATTGTTTCTTGAGTAGTTGGATATAAAACCACTCACGTACGTCTGGATCCAGCCCACGCTGATGGTATCGTATCTGCGTAACACACTTTTAGAGGTTTCCGGCCGTACGGTCGAGGTAAATAAGAACACCAATTTGTCCAAATTCAAATTTCAGATGATTCCCTACCATGATTACCTCGTGGCAGCCCAAAAATTGCATGAGAACGGAATAAAGTTAATAACGTGTTTCCATCAACAAGCAACGTTTTTTTATCATAATCAACTCAATGAGTGCACTAAAGCAGCCCCCCCCCCCCAAAAAAAAACAGCGACCCACATTCGTTTTTGCATCTTAAAGGCACCCAGCTGATATGTTGTTCTGCACGGCACTGGCATTTCAATTCCAGATCCTAATTCTGTGGCAGGATGGCATTGCACGGTTGCGTCTCAAGTCATACCACGAGAAGCATCAACTTAAATTAATTTATATCTTGTGAAAGTTAACAAGTACAAATGAACGGAGAATAACTCCATTCCACGGACAGCACTTCTGGTGGCGCCCATCGCCAACCAATCAGCCCATGGTTAGATGATCCCACACCACACAGGATCAGAAACCTTGCATCGTCGGCAGCAGCAGGTGCTCTACCAAAACACGAGCAACAACACGAGATTTGCTGCTGGCAAACATCACATCCATGGTACGGTTAGTAGCTCCCTGCAAAAGACAGCAGCCTCTCAATAATGGTTCCTCCAAAAAATCTGACAGAAAAGATTAGGGTCTCTAGGCAAGATCTTACGGAGGACGGTGGTGGGTTATTGCGAGGCCTCTTTTTGTCAAAATTCAACTTACATACTGTAATAGAATGAGCAAACTTATGTGAGATTGTTTGCAATTTCTCCTTCATCGGAAAGGATTTAGAAGATTGGTGGATTTAACTCCACTTTCAGCAGGAGGCTGGAGGGATGCTTTGCTGCATAGACCACTCCAGCTCAGTACCCCCGTCCATTTGATGCCAAGTTTGTACCGGTTGTGATGCAGCTCGCTGCTCACTTTGCACAGGCTTGGAAGCATCTGATATTCTACCATGTATCAGCAAAGGGTGCGTAGGAGGAGCAACACATGAGAGGCTTTGTTCTGTTGGAGAGCCAGAAGACGGTGATTGCATTCCGGTAGCAGCAGATCTGTTCATGTGACTTGCTTCTGATTGTACAAATACAGGTATCTCTGACTGTATTGTGTGCACAGCTATTGATTCTCCGACACTACCATAGTCCGCTTTGTCACTCCCTGCAGGACCTGACTGAGTAAATTTTGGAAAGAACAATAAATTTTCTGCAAGTCACTGAATAAGTTACTCTCTTTATGCTTGCAGAATTTAAAATTTTGGTGCACCTACATTTTCCATGTCTCGGATATGCACAATGATTATTGTTATATCATCTGTCCTGTTTTCGTGCTCCAGCCATAGTTTGTATGACTCTGCAGCAATTGCTGAACAGGCATCTCTTGGATCTTGATATGTAGCAACCTGTAGGAAACGAGAAAGAGCTTAGAATTAGTGACACAGACAAAGCCAAGCAAGAAAAAACACATATTATCATTGGTTCATTACTGAAAAGTTCCAGCAATAGTGGTAAAATAAGGAATTTTTTTATTGCTCCAAGAATGGTATAAATAATAGACTCATACCAAAGGACAGAATAATATATACAACAAAAGGCATGAGAACAGAAAACAACTGTTAGCAGCTTGGTTTCATTATATAAGTATACATTGTTTCAAAACTGTGTGAAATGTTGGGTGGAAAAGTAGGAGGTTATGAAGAGGGGACCATCCATTGTTAACTACAGATCATGTTTGGGCCTAATAAAAAGATTTGACAAAATGCAGGTACGACCCTAGTAATTCAGAAATCAACAGTCCAATACTCCAATCTGAAATCATATGTCAGTTTTGAGACCAACAAGATGGCCAGCATTCCTTTTTATCAGCAGTACTTTAGGAAAGTTTACTTTGTCCTTGCAGCCATTTACTACCTAGCTTGTCCTTCCACTTTTCTTCACACTTCGGATTAGTCAATTTTTCCATCACAGCTCAAATGCTACTCTATTATTCTACTACATAAAGTTACCTCCACTTAGGCAGAACTTTATTCACAGAGAGAGTGAGAGAGGGAGGGAGAGCAAGCGAGCTTTCATAATGACAACAACGATCGACCTCGGAACCCTCACTATTCCATAATCATTACACCATCCTGCAGTTTCAACTTTCTGAGAAAAGCAACTTGACTGATGGAGTACTTTATAGTATGCAATGCAAGGAAGAAAAAAAAGAAGAGTTAAAGTCAAAATGGGAGGTCCTTTTGTACTATTTCTGTTTGCAGCAAGCTAAAGTTGGGCACTATATACTGTACGTGTAGGTAAACCATAAGTCATTAGCGACCACTGAACACTATCTTTATCCTATTCCTAATAGCACACACAAAATTCATCTGAAATCATTTCGCACTATGCAGAAAGTCAACTTATGATTATCCATACATAAAGGCTCTACTCCTTTCATTCTGGGCAATCAGCTAAGTTTCATAGGAGTACCTCTCGATTATACAGTGATTCCTTTCACATCAATAGCTTAAAGCTCTATACCAAGGCTATAGTTGGTTGGATGAAATGAACAAACACGTGTGATTACTATAGTCCTTGGAAGTAATCCAGGTAGAATGTAGCAGCTAACTCTCCCACACACCACATTGTAAGGTTCACACTAGTCTACTACCTGTCTATTCCGTAGACCACGATATGCAGACTGGAATTAATTGAAGTGGGTCAAAAAAAAAAGGCAAACAAACAGGAAAAGGAAAGTAGAGCAGAGAATGAACTGGTACCCTGTCAACAACTTCCTGGCTGGAGAGGAACTCGAAGACGCCATCGCTGGCGACAACGAAGAAAAGGTGCGATGGAGTGATCTCGACGCTCTTGACCTCCGGCTCGGCGACGACCCCGACGGCCTCGGCGGCGAGGTCCCCGAGGCTGCGGGTGAAGGCGGTGCCGGGGTAGAGGCCGTCGCGCGCCCAGACGCGGGGCGGGTCCCCCTCGTCGGGCGCCCAGCCCTCGGCCTCCGGGTCGCGCATGCCCTCCACCTGCTCGACGGACATGACCCGGGCGCCGCAGGCCTTGACTCGCGCGCGCTCGTCGGCGCGGAACGGGGTCTGGTCCCAGGAGAGGTCCTCGGCGACGACGCGGCCGGCGCGCCAGACCCCAGCGACGGCGCGCGAGTCGCCGACGTTGGCGACGTGGAGCGCGCCGCCGGCGACGAGGGCGGCCACGGCAGTGGTGCCGCTCATTGAGTCGTCGACCCCGGGCGCGGCGTGCATCTCGGCGTTTGCGCCCAGCATGGCCTCGCGGAACGCGGCGGCGGGGCCGGCGGCGGCGAGGGAGGGAGACGCGAGGAGGAGGCGCGGGAGCGCGTCCCGCGCGAACCCGGCGCAGGCGGCGCCGGCGGCGCCGTGGCCGTCGAAGACAGCGAAGAGGTGGAGGTCCGGGTCCCCCGCGAAGCGCGTGGCGACGAGGTGCGCGTCCTGGGACTCCCGGGCCGGGGAGTCCGGGTACAGCCCCGCCACGGTCAGCGCGGCGTACTCCAGCACCAGCCCGGCCCCGGGCACCGCGGCGCGGCCTAGCGTGGCGCCGCCGTGGTCGCCGAGCCCTCCGCCGCCGCCGACGGCGGAGGAGGAGCCCCTCCTCGGGTGCCGCGGCAGGCAGCACTTGCCCTGCGCGCACCCCATCGGCGTTGCGTCGTGTCGTGTGTGGCTAGGGTTTGGGTTTGGGGCGCGGCCTCTCCTCCTCTCCGCTCTCCACTCTCTGGGTGCGTGATTTTGGGGGGCTCGGAGAGCTAAGAAATCGGAAGGGGAGGAGAAGTGAACGAAGCAGAGAAGAAGGAGAGAGCCGGAGACTGGAAAGTGGAACGATTCAAACGCCAAGTGCGAGAGACAAGGCACTTGCAGGCACACGGCACACGGCACACGGCACTCAAGAGGGGCGACGCCGCGGCCGCGCCGTGGTGCACGGGTAGTTCGCTGGGGGGAGGTGTGCCCCGCTGTCCAGTGGCAGCGGAAATAATTCGGTGGGACTGTATTCGCGGGCGGCACTAGGAAACTTCTCGATCCGCCCGTTTTTGGAGCACCTCGAACAGTTCCCCAGTTATGCTAAAAAAAAAACAGTTCCCCAGTTGCCACCCGAACGAGAAAAAACTGTAATTTGACATATTTGAGAGAGCTCCAGCAGTACCCAATGAGCAAATTTGTTTCTCGGACGCTCCAAATCTAGCCTCCAACCCCTCAAAGATGAGGGACCTGGACTCGCCCCGTATACGAGCGGTAGCATGCACCTGGCGTCTTCCAAGTCACCTGCGGTCTCGAAGTAGGAGGACGGCGGAGGATGAAGATGGTGCGCGGCTTGGCAACGCGCCCAACAAACGAGGTGACGGCGGTGGAGGAGAGGTGGGCGAGGATGAGTGGTATGGGAGGAGGAGACGGCGGAGGAAGAGGAGCGGCGGTGGAAGAGGATGCGGCGATCGGAGAGTCGGAGGTTGCGGGGAATAAACGGGTGGGGATAGAAAAGAAATAGAAGAAAGAGTGTGAATGACAAATTGGCCCCACATATCAGAGGAGATATTGGGGATGAGATTTTCTCTTCTATGGGAGATGAAGCCTTTTAAAAACCCTCAAAACAAAATCATAGTTCCCCCCAATAACTAGTTTTGGGTTGAGATTTTTCTCCTACCGCTAGAGATGCTCTTAAGTCTCATTACGGTCGTGTTTTTTAAAAAGTTTGATTGGATTTATAAAAAAAACTAATAATATTTATATCTTAAACTATCGAATTACACTAATATTATGTACTATAAATATTAATATTTTTATATATTTAGTTAAAATTGAATATATTTAAATATTTGCAAAGTGAGAACGACAATTAAAAAAGAACGAAGAGAGTATTACATATACAGGTGTCTATACATAAGCATACAACGTCTGGGATGTAGTAATTTTTTTAATCTTTCTCCTAAACTTATACAAAATTATATATAATATTGGATATTTACTTTTTAATAAGTGTCATAAGTTCATGGTAGTTACTTATTCCATGAAAATAGTTCTCAACGATTTTGTGTCGAAAGTGATGATGAGATGGCCATGGGTTAAGTACGGCAATAAACATGTTTTTTTTAGAACACGTTAGCTGGTGCGTGTTTCATTAAGAGAAAAAGTTGCAAAATACAACACGCCGCTACTACCTCCTAGCGCAGATTACAAAACCACATAGCAAACACACGTGAAGGTGAACTTTTATGCTTTTTTTTTAAAGGAACTTTTATGCTTTTGTTTTCGTGAAAAAAGACAACCACGGATGTCTTTAATAACAATTATTAGGGAGAAGTAACGGCTGTAAGTAACGGCAGTAGTCATCATTTAAAAAGATGATGCATATCGTGACCACAAATTTGGGTTTTGCTTCACTTACTTTGTCCCTCTCTGCTTCGCCAAATATACACGGTGTGATGGGACTGATAAATCAAGGGGCTCCGCTACAGTCGTCGTGGCAAAGCAGGAAATGGGCACATGATAAAGGAGAGGTTGATAGGACAAGTTGAAGAACCATTCAAGTAACCGGGTGATCACAAGAAGACAATTATTGTTTCTAAAAGTTCTTTCAATTACATGCATACATGTCTGCTATCATATCCATAATGTGCCAATTCACCAGACCATGCTACGGATCTAGGGCTCGTTCGGTTATTTTAGAACGAGGATAGGAACCAATCCGACTGATCAATTGTTACACAAATTAGATAATCATTCCGACCGAGAATCGTCCCAGGAATATAAACCGAACAAGCCCTTATTAGGAATTGCTTGGATCACCATTGGATGATTGCGGATGTGTTATATTAATCCACAATATGATTTATAATGATCTAGATTATTTGGATCTCTATACTACATGTGTCGGATTATAAGATTTGGTCTTCTCAGCATCTGCAATAATGTGTTGTATTAGTATGCTTATTTAAGATGGATTATAGGACGACAATAAATTTTGGTTACATTTTCACAGTCCAGCTCGTAACTAAGCTTCTCTTTTTTTTTTTTTTTGATACCCGAGAGATTATTATTGCCCTGATTATTATAACCCAGATGTGATCCAAACACGTCGCTAAACAACAACCACCAAGCAATGAGTTGAGTTGTCCTCAAATCAAATTTGTTCCATGTAAAAGAATATCCAACCATTTGTTTTCTTTGGTTTATGCTTAACAGGATATTTTCAGCTGCTCGTGAATGTTGGGTTTAAGAATCGACAACAACATGGTTTGGTGTTTTGCAGAAACGTAGCGCTCCAACGTTTGTCCGCTCATTTTCCACAACGTCCTTGCCAATCTTGTCATCTAGGTCCGGACGGAGACTTTCCGTCCTCTCTCCTTGCCAAACCATTCGACTAGAGATGTTACCATTGCTCCCTCCGTCCCTTTTTAATTGTGGTTTTTTTATTTCTAAGAGATAGCTTTAACTATTTTTATATAAAAATATTAATATTTATGGTACATAATTAATATTATTAGATAAATTATTGAATCTATTTTTATATTAAATTTATTTAGAGATGCAAATGTTGAACGTATTTTCTATAAATTTAGTCAAATTTATAGTATAAAAAGAAAAAGACAAATATTTAGAAACAGAAAGACAAAACACACATAACGCACAGTTCGTTCTGGAACCTCGAATCTCCACTGAACCACGATAGATGAACTGAAAAGGACATGGCCGTTTGTCCGGGTGCTGGACGGAGAGTGGAGAGCCGGCTGAGAGGCTCCACTGGCTACCGTCCAGTTCATCGGAACAAAACAAGCAGAAAAGTGACGGTAGGTATTTGAATTTTGGGGGTTTCATGTCTGCACGCCTTTCGTTTTATCTGCGAAGTCCGTAGCTTTTTAAAGTCAACTTGACTACCTCCGTGTCCTTTCGAAGATGTGGAATTAGTTGCCTATACCCTCCGTCCACTCTCTCCCGTGGATTATTTCTCAGTCTCACGATGACGAGCTAGTCTCGAGAGTTGACAAAAATGTTTGGACTGTACCACTACGTCAGAATTGTACTTTACTATCGGATTTTGAATCAGTACCACCATACCGGCAGTGATGAGGATAAGCTATCACTGTCGGTTCCTACAAACCGACAGTGTTATTCAACTTCACTGTCGATTCTTTACATAACCGGCAGAGTTCAGTTCCACCAACACTGTCGGTTCATAAGACTACCAAGTAGAGTTCATTTCCACCAATATTGTTGGTTTGTGTTTGAACCGACAGTGTTATCGTACGAATTACTGTCGGTTTGTGACAAGAACCGACAGTGATGGCTAAGCCAACGCTGCCGGTTTGTGGCTCTAGCCGGCAGTGCCATCACTGTCAGTTTGATGTTTACGACAACACTGTCGGTTTTCTGCTAACCGACAGTGATGTCATGTTCGTATTTTATTATTTTATAATTTATTTTAATTTATATTTTTTCGTGTAATTGGGTTTCGCTTTATATACGCTACTTAGACGATAGGTCCATCAATATTAAACATTACAAATGTTACAGTTACAGTTCAAATGTTCTTATCAAGATCTTGATCCCTCAAAATTGAAATTGGTAGCCCTGGCCCTGTAAATTGAAAATCGTAGTAAAAAACAATTATTGCACAATATTGAAGAATAACTATTCTACTCTAATTCTAAGAACTAATTATAGCATCACGTACTAACAATGATGATCTTGACCACCATGGAATAATTAGCTAAGAATTTAAATGTGTTCATAGACACCAACCGTTTGGATAATGAATTCACCATAATTTGAGCCTTGCACAAATATCCAATAAAAAAAGTGCTCTCTAGAATGGAGAAAGAACTAGAATAAGAATCAAACAATGTAGTCATCAAAACAAAGCTAATTAAGCAACAAAATCAAAAGAGTGGATGTTTGTTACTGTCGGGTACCACGAGAAGGGGTCCCCTAAGCAACAATCGAAAAAATCGCTTAGACCCCGTCAAAATCAAAGCCAAGAGACAACTGTTGGCTAAACCCCGGCCATGTCCGAGGCCACCTACTCTTCGCCTCGCTAGAGGCCTCGCACGAGAGGCCTCGGACAGCCTACCGAATCTCCGCCTCGCTAGAGGCCTCGCACGGAAGGCCTCGGACGGCCTACCAATTTTCCGCTCCGCTCGAGGCCTCGCACGAAAGGCCTCGGCCGAGGAACCGATTCTCCGTCTCGCCCGAGGCCCCGCGCGTACAGCCTCAGACGAGACGTCGATTCTCCGCCTCGCTCAAGGCCGGCTCGGCAAAACAACCCCGCCGCCTCCGTCTCGACCAACTTCTCGGACAAGATGTCACGTCTGCCCGGCGCGTTCAACCGCTCCCGCGATATCAGCCGAACGACGGCTCGACACAGCGGCGTGGCCGACTGAACGCCAGTCACATCGAAGCCATGTCGTCCAGGACAGGATAGGGTGGGGGTTACCGGGCACTATGCTCAGTGTTGTGCCCACGACCGACGTCCGTACTGTACTGTGCTACCTAACTCCTGCTCCAGGGACAACGTGGCGTGTGGAGTCAGGTCCGGGTTACTATAGCCTCGGAATCAGTGTACAAGACCAACTGCTCCCTCCACACCTCGGCAGTCTACTTCAGGGTCTCGATAACCTCGGGATTCGTGCCCGCCGAGCCCCCCACGACGGCTCGGCCTTGGCATCAACTGAGCCTCGGCTCTTTACACTATCAGCACACAGCAACCGGCACGTCGTCCGCCATGCCCTGCGTCAGGCTATCACTGGAGCTCCCACGTTGCATAGGATCGGGCATGGCTGGCGCATTGCTCCAATGCATCAAGGACAGGACCGCTCCGTCGACCATACCGCCACAGTAATAGGCTACAGGGCTCGGACATGCCGCCTCTGTTCGTAGGACGCCGCATAGCGAACGCATGTATCACCCCTGACCCCCCTTCAACTATAAAAGGGAGGGACCGGGGCCGTTTCTAGGACACGCATAGGCAGACGGACGAACTCACTCACTCACGCATAGGCAACGCTCTATAACACGCACGTTTACCCGCTGCCTGAGATTAGCATCCCAAGTAACCCACACCGTTCTATGCAGAGACCTGGGACTAACTCCATTTCTCGCTCTGCTTGTAACCCCCTACTATGAGCATTTCGGTGCAAGGAATACAAGATCGATATCTCGGACTGGACATAGGGCATCCATCGTCCGAACCGGTATAAACCTTGTGTCTCTTTGCATCACCATCCGGGATTAGGGACACGCAATGTATTTTTACTAGTTGGTTGAAGGCCCGTCGGTCCGAAACACCGACAGTTACTGACCTTAAAGCAAAAAGATCAAGTCATTCTTAAAAATCCAAGCGCTAGCTTCATGGTGAAGAGCTGCCGCAACAATAGAGGGAAGGGCCCAAACGCGCGTCTCTGTTTTTGGGATGGAAGAGAGGAGAAAGAAGAGGACAGCTGCAGACTTTTTGTGCTGTAGGCTTATCACCGTCGGTTATTGGCTAGAACCGACAGTGATAGAGCCAAATCACTGTCGGTTTGTGGTTTGAACCGGTAATGATAAGTGGCCGCAAAAACACTGTCAGTTCAAGACACGAACCGACAGTGATGTGGTGCTTCACTGTCGGTTTTAGCACAGCTCCAATTATTTTATTATTTTCAAGCTCATAACCGACAATGAAAGTACATCACTACTGGTTCTCACAAATTCGGTAGTGATGATGGCGGCAATTATGTCTAAATTTGACGTAGTGTAATGTCGCCGTCCATTAGTGTAAGATGCGTTTCAACCTAACAAAAGTCAAATTTTACAACAACTAATCATTGCCCCGTTCGGTCGTTTAATTTTCGTCATAAGTTAAATTTCTCTAATTTTTAACCAGCTTAAAAATAAGAGTTCTGTCATACGTGTACGTTTTTTTCAATTTGATGAGTTGAGCAAAGAGCATTACCGTACGTACATATAGCCTGGCATCCGGCGTACGTGTCCAAGCACCTCTGATTTTGCGATATGATTCACGTGTCAATGTGTCATCAGTCCTTCGAATTCCCAGATAGATCTAATCTAGGAGTATTCTATAGTAATCGAGCATTCCAACCGGATCCATCCATGCGTATTGCCCTGATGCGCGCGCGCGTACTCACGTGTCCATCAAATTTGTGCGAGTGCGATGTGGATTTTTGTTTTGATAAGTCGACGGAAAGGGAGAGGATAGTGCGACGTGGATTGGGTGCAGCCATATACATGCACGCTCTAGAAAAGACTGTAAAAAGACAATGTCCAAGAAATTTTGTTGCCGAAGCCCATTCGTACCGTTTCCGTTTATAATACCATAGCATCTTCGATTATAATCGACGTGTCATGAGAATTTTGTTATTCTCCATTTTACTAGTTCAAAGTTATGAAACATCAGTTGCCAGAATTAAATATTCAAACCCTGAGTTTCTCTGATTCAATCTAATTAAAAGAAACTGTATGACAATCTAACCATATGGAAGGCGGAAAGGTTGGCACATAACGAGAAAGGGAGGGACGGAGGAGTTTCTGCAAATATCTCACCCTACAATGTAGACATTTACACCTACGCACACTTACCCTTATGAATGCACGTATATAAAATTCTAACTTTATTAGCAATCTTCAAAGACTAGATCAGTAAATTCTCAAGATTGAAGAAGTCATCGTTATTACCTCCATCTTTGTTTGTTTGGAGGACAGGCTCGTCCAATATCTGATGAATAAATAAATAATAACAACAATAAACAAATAAAATGGCTTTAAGTATACAGTCGATCATGACCAAACTATTATATATATTGCATCGATGCATGTACCCTTTTGGACGATGTCGATTTGTAGTGGACAAACGCGTTAGTGTCGCTCGTTATACTCGTGCACACTCGCGTCGCTCTCCATCGCTTCTTTTTCCCTTCCCTCCATGGCCGCATGCATCAAGCATCATGCATGCATGCGAGAGTATCTTATCGATCCGCCACCGGCGGCGGCGGCGCCGCCCTACCCTCTGAATTCGGTAGCAGACACGCACGGGCGGCGCTTGTAGCTCGTGCCGTCGTGCGTGTGGGTACGGCACGAGGCAGCACGGGCGTACGTACTTACCTTAGCCTGGAGCTGAACTAGACCTACCATCAAACCATTTGTAACTTTATTATTTCACAGTTGAGCACTTTTACTGTTTGTGATGAGTGGTTAACGAATAACCATTACGTCGGCGCAGGATATTTAAAAAAAGAAAGAAAGAGCATCAGTACATCGATTTGCTGCCAAATCCCAAACAAAAGAAATTCGCCAAAGACACACGGACGCCGGCCCAGCAGCAGCAAATCGGGCTGCAACTGTAAGAACAGCACAGCGGAAACCTAGAGCCCAAAGCCCGATGGACGGGCCCCTCGGCACTGGTACAACAATGAGCCCAAATCAAGAGGAACGGTGCCGCTCTGGAAATGGATCGGTTGCGCACAGTCAGGGCACGCATCCTCTTCAACAACAATAACACACTCAAATTTACATATAGGTTATGTGATGAATCTAAACTCATGCGTGTTTGAATGGAATGGGATAAGATCCTGGATAAGGTTAGGAGAAAGATTTGCTCATTACTTCGAATGTCGCTGCTTGCCCTCGTGCCCTCCATATCCCGTACATGGTCCGGATTCATTATCCGCACTTATAGAGTTAGAACAACTCGTGTCCAGTATCAAATCTGGATCTAAGACATCCTGAGTTCCATGCAACGCATGGACATCGTTTGTTAATCTGTTATGAATTTTGAAATGTTCCACATTATATTTTTGAATGTATCATTTAAATATCTAATTATTATTAAGTGTACAAAAGAATGCCGTCTGTCAATAAATATATTTAGTAGATTCACCATCCAATTTGTATAGATATGTATTTTTTTTATCTATATGTAAAATATTCGTGGGCCTATCCATGTCCTCTCCCTCATGCTGCTAAACAGCTAAGCTAAATAACGCACTAATGTGGGCCAAATAACTAGACAGCCCACCAGGCGAGCTTAGCGCGCTGCTTCCTGGCCCAAACAGCCCGCTCGCCCGTGGACGGAACTAACCGCTCCACTCCACTCCCACAAACAAACCGTTGCGGCGCGACCACCGAGCCCGGCCCCCTGCCGGTCCGCCCCGACTCCTGATCGCCGGCGATGGCGAGTCTTCTCCTCCGGTCGCTCTGGCGGGCGCGAGGCTTCAGCTCCTCTGCCACCTAGGCGGCGAAAGAAGTGGGCGACGGGAAGCTCGTGGCGTCGGTGATGTTCCAGGAGTTCTCGTACGCCACGCCCGCTCTTCTCGCCCATTTGGTCCCTATCTATTCTCTGCTCTGTTTCCCTGATTTGGTCGTGCGTGTCTCTGGTAGGTTTCGGTGGAGGCAGCAGCACAGACGGCACTACCCAGACGAAGTTCTCGGCAAGGCCGACGCCAGGCGATACTTCTATCCCCTTCCCCTCGCATTGGATAGCCTTCTTTTCTGAAAAGAGCGTTCGTGGTTATTTTGATTTTGCTTAATGGAAGAGCAAGTGTGCAATGGGCTGACTGATGGATGCATTTCTCGGTGCATCGGCATAAGAGGTTTAGAATAACCTGGGGGGTAATTTCAATCGGAGGGTGAGAAAGGTTATTTGCTGCCAATATTTTACGCAAGTGGAATATCATTGACTAAGAAAACAAGGAGCACTGTGATTATTGTATCAGGGTAAACAGGTTGCTAATAGGACACAGGGTAGCTGTCTGTAAGTTTTTTTGGCAACTGTCAATAACTTGAGTCGAGAGCAGATATGCATGTTCTTTGCCCTTTTCTGATGACCTGTGGTGTCACAGAAAAATAGCAAAATTGCTGCCAACATTTCATCAGTAGATGTACCATGCCAACCCTGAATTATAGGTCCTTATGCTTTATCAACTGGTTACTTTGAATGGAGACTTGCAGACCAACAAAATACCCCAAGTCCCATCTAAGAGAATGATCAAGAATGGAGTTTTGTATTTTGTAATGAACATCTGTGAACGATTCAGGTTCCATTCCACGTCAATTAGGCACAATTGCATGGACTTAAGACAGCCCCAACGAAATTAGTTGACCTGAAAGTAATACACATGGTATAAAATCTTTTTATAGCAAACATTTATGTGATGACTACTGTCTGACTCTGATTCTTAGGATGTTTTCCATTCTCAATTTGTATACTCTGCAATTTGCATCTAGTATTTTTTTAATAATGTCTCCACATTTTCTTTCATAGGGGTAAGGGTGATTATCACATTGATTATGTGCCTGCTCCAAGAATCATAGAGGCTGACAGAACAAATGACCAGAAGTAAGTGCTCGACTTCACCCCTACCCATTAAGGAGTCCTAATTTCAAAATGGTTCTGGTGTTATTCTTTGTATCCTCTACTGGCCTGCATTTATACTAGGATGAGCTAGAGTTTATTTCACGCATCGAGCTTCCCTATACTTTCTAAGTACTAGGATACTAGTTGAACTCCCTGCATGATTGTGCACTAGATTTTTAAGGCCAGTTGTATTTGCTCTGCCTATGCAACCCAACATTTATTTACAATTAAAAAAATCTCTTCTGTTTGTCAATCATAGTACCCATTATAGCACTACCTGACTAATCTATGCCGTTACAATTTGGTCATGAAAATACAAAGTATATCCTTCTCTTTCCATTTCAATTAATAATAGAATTTCTTGGATTTGTCATATGGGAGTCTCAAGCCCTTAAAGCTTTTGTCCCATTTTAAAAAGATTTGACCAGGGGGAGAGATGTCCCCCTGATTTTCATCTTAAGAAGCTGGTGCCGTGACTCGAACCCGGGCTGGCTCAGCCAACCGCTTCTTTGGCGTGTTGTGCTGACCAGTTGCACCGTGAGAGTGTTGGCAAAGCTTTTGTCCCATTTTGACCTGTACAATAGTAAGTTTTAAGGATTAATGTGGTTCCGTCTAGGTGTCCAAGGCTTAAATTACTTTGGTTTTGGGTGAGTACAGGCCACAATGGGGAAGTAGCTACAACAATACATGTTGAAGTTTGTTAGTTAAGATCGTTACAAAGTGTCTGCTTCTATAAGAAGCCGAAACAGGACATCATCTGTGGATCATTTCAAAGATGACAGTAATAGGCATTTCCCATGCATAACTTCGTACTCAACATGATTAAGGGATCCATTTTCTATCCTGCAACTGCATGAATTGCATCATAGAATTGTGTTCAATGTCAAATATATTCCATGAGACCATGGATTAGTATTATGTAATTCTGAACTTTTTAGCTTTTCAGCATTGTACTGTCAAGCTTGTAAAAGGGGCGTACCCAGTGCAGAGAGCTCCCGCTCTGTGCGGGGTCTGGGGAAGGGTGTCAGTGGCAAGCCTTACCCTCGCCTGTGCAATGCGAGGAGACCGCGACTCGAACCCGGGACCTTCCGGTCACAGCCGGTAAGACTCTACCGCTTGCACCAGGCCCGCCCTTCACTGTCAAGCTTGTACTGAACCATTTTTGTTTGTAGGTCGTTACAACGAGCTCTTGATAATAAATTGTATCTCCTCCTGTATGGCAACACTTACGGGGCTCCTGATGGAAAGTCTGTTTGGCATTTTCCAGAAAAAATATATGAAAATGAAGAAACTATGCGACTGGTACCAGTTCTGGAAATCTACAAATGAAATATGCATCAGTTATTCCCAGTTCCTTATGTCCAGCTTTTATTTCTGTTCTATTCCAGTGTGCTGAGTCAGCATTGAAGTCTGTTCTTGGGGGACTTGACAATACGTACTTTGTTGGCAATGCTCTAATGGCTCATATGGCTGTTAAACAAACAGATTCAAGTGTTTCATCATTCAAGGTGCTTATTTTGTTTCACAAAAAAAAATCCTTGCGTTCAGTAAGGAAACTAATGTTTCAACGTGATACTATTTCTGAATCCTTGCTTGGGTTTGCTCACTGCTCCTCAGCATTTGTCTTTTGAATTGTTGTATTTAGATTCCATCTAACACGAAGATGTGTTAGTTGAATGTACTGTCATGTGGTAGTCTCTTAATCCAGTTATGCTTCTTGCAGCGTTTCTTTTTCAAGTCACAAGTGGTCGGCACCACGAAATACCATATTGGAAAATGCAAGGACTATGCTTGGGCCACCAAGGATGAGCTGTTGGAATATTTTCCCGAGCACAGAGATTTCTTGAACAAGATGATCATTCACATAAGATAGCTCTGATGAGGCCATGGACACGCTGAAGACCATTCTGAGCAATTAGCATTTATGAGCAGATTTGGCAGGAAACGACCACATCAAGCAGTTCTTGAAACAGAAACTCAAGATATTCCATTTTGCCTATTTTTGGGGGGCTGGTTCTGCATCTATGTATGGCACTGCTGTAGCTATGTAGCATGTAGTCAGTAGTCTTCTCCCAGCTAACTGTATGAGTTTGTTATCTATGGGAGAAATAAGTAGCAGGGTGCATTTGATACCCCCGCTGTTTTGCGTTACGTTCTTCTGGCTAACTGCCAAGATACTTGAGCCTGGAATCTGTACTCTGCATTTCTGAATTCTTGCAATACACCTGATAGCATGCTTTATGCAGGCTATTCTTGCAACCTGAATGGAACCAGATATACGTCAGTACGTCACGTATCTTTTATTTTTTGCTATTTCTCATTCTCATGAGCGCCACTGCGCCAGAATGTGCCAACAGTTTCTTTATCGTCTTATAAAAAAGCAGTTTCTTTATCTGAATTATCTTAGGAAGGTTCACAACTGGGAGGTGGCCCCGTATGCCATCCTTCAAGGCTTCCCTAACGCACCAGTGGCGTGTTGCCTTCAATGTCCACCTCGGCTTTAGACCTCCATGTCAGAGAATAGTGGCCTCGTATGGTGTTACCTCCCTGTCAAAGAATAGTTGCTTTGCAGGGTGTTAGGGCACGACCGATGCAAGCTAATAGATAGCCTGTTCGGCGGGTCATAAATATACGAGCAAGCGAACAAGCTATAGTTGGTGGTCCCGGTATAAATAAAGTAATCCATATAGGCATAGAGGCTTCAAGACCACTAGTCATTCAACGCAAGCAAATCACCGTTCCTCTGTCACGTCCGCACTTACTCTCTCCTCTGATTACTCCTACCTCCGTTTTCGTTTACTTATCATCGAATTTTTACTGTAGCAATTTTGACTATACGTTTTTTTTGCAAAAGATTTTTAGATACATTAAGTTTTCACATATATGATTTTTTATTGAACATACTTTATTAGTATTATATACATTGAAGTATTTAAGATTTTTTTAGAAGGAAAAACAGATGGTCAAATTTGCTACAGTAAAAAGTTGTTGACAAGTAAACACAAATGGAGGGAAGTAGTCGTTTTCACCTCTCTCAATCTCTCCTCTTTTTATGAGTGGACACCTCAAGCACTTATAGCTCCTGCAAGCACACATCTAACAACCGTAGGGTATCTATCTTTTATACATGCAGCATGTTCGCTCGGTCATATTTGGCTTATAAGTTATGACTTATCAGCCAACGAACAATATTTTTCTCTCACACCAAACCAGACAACAATACTTTCAGCCATGGCTTATAAGCCAAACCAACCCAAACAAACAGGACGGCATCTGAGCTTACCTGTACATCTAAGACTACTAGCAAGGCTACCACATTAGGGAAGGGCTTTGGAGATCTTGTAGAAGTAGCGACAGCTTAGCTCTAACAAAAGTGGAAGCAACAACCAGAGAACGCGCTATATATGGTGGGAAGTGGCTTCAGATTGACGTATGCTCGTTTGGGATTATGTTGGTTCCTTCGTCCTCTCACCCCATGTGTGAAAGATTCCACTAGTTTGTGCCAAACTTTTCTTACGTAGAAACTCAGGTGGTGTTTAAATTCATAGACTAAAGTTTAGGGGTGTCACATTAGATGTTATTTGAGGGTGTCATATGGGAGTGTTCGGATAGTAATATAAAACAAATTACAGAAGTCCTCAGAAATTCGCGAGACGAATTTATTAAGCCAAATTAACCCGTCACCGGCACATGTTTACTGTAGTTTACTATAGCACCACATTGCCAAATCATGGACTAGTTAGGCTTAAAAAAATCATTTCGTAAAGTAGCCGCAATCTGTGCAATTAGTTATTTTTTAAGTCTATATTTAGTACTCCACGCAAGCCAGCATGAATTTGCATTTCTTATTTCAAACTATGTGTGTGCATTTCTTATATTTATATAATTTGGTCTCAAACGGGAGCTCATTTACAAATATAAAGTGTTTTTACGCAAATTTAGAACATACTAGGGGTTTTTAATCAAGACTAACATACTCTTTATTAAAAGCCTATATGGAGCTAGTGGGTGGCAGAATTTTAGGGTGGTTGATTGAGTAATGCAAGCTTTAAGTGGGAGGTTTGGTTAAGATTGCACTTGATCCCTTAAATTTGTGGAGAAATTTGAAACACATCCCCTTTATTTCTTGAAAGAGCATGATTGTTGCATTGCAACCACTCAACTACCTTCGAGGGTTGTTCGCTTCAACTTATCAGTCCGGCTTATTAGCTATGGTACAATATTTTTCTCTCACAACAAAATAACATCAGCCGACTTATCAGCCGCAAAAATCATCAGCCGAACAGCCCGTAAATTATAATACATTTTAGTTTTTCTAGTATGCACTTAGATATACATAGTAAAAGCATCTAGAAAAACCAAAATATTTTACTATTTGAAGCGGAGGAAGTAGTTGGTTGTTTAGCGCATCAAATTGATATAAGCTGTCTCCAAAATAATCAACGTGTTCGGCTGCATAGCCGCTGCCTCCCGCCGCTGAGTACTGTGAGAGAAAAATAAGCGGCTGCAACAGCAGCTGCAACGGCTTATTCGTGTAGCCGAACTGTCGGGTACCGAAGAACGGGGTACCCCGAGCGAACGACAAAAGAGTCACTTAAGTCCCATAAAAAAAGCCAGAAGGTAAGCCGTGGGCCCCTCACCGGCCACGTCCGAGCCCACCAGGCTCCCCGCCTCGCCTCGAGCCTCGCGCAGAAGGTCTCGGCGTCCTAACGCAATCTCCGCCTCGCGCGAGGCTCTTCACGGAAGGCCTCGGCAGGGAGTACGATCTCCGTCTCGCACGAGGCCTCACTCTCTGTCTCGCGCGAGGCCTCACTCTCCGACTCGCGCGAGGCCTCACTCTCCGTCTCGCGCGAGGCCGGCTTATCCGTAGTCTGTCGCCCCCGCCTCGACCAACCCTCCCGACAGCACGTCATGTCCCATTAATACTTCAACCACTCCCGTAATCTTGGCCGGACGATGGCTCAACACCACAGAATGGCCGACGGGACCTGAGGTCGCATCAACGCCATACCGGTTGGGACAGGGCACGGCGGGGATTACCGGCCACTGTGTTCTGACGCTGTGCCCACGATCAGCGCCCGCACTGCACTGTGCCCCGTGATCCCCGCCTCGAAAACAACATCACGCGGACAACTTGGCCTGGGTCATCACCGCCTCCAAGCCAGCGCGCCAGATCAGCCGCCCTCTCGAGGCCTCGGTACTGTACACCAAGGTCTCGGCTATCTCGGGGTTCGTGCCCACCAAGACCCCCCACTGCAGTGCAGCCTCGGCATCGACCAAGCCTCGGCCTCGCACACAGTCAGTCTACAGTGGCTCACGCGTTCACCGCTGTACCCACTCCGAGGCAGTCCCGAGGCTCCTCCGACGCACAGGATCGGATGGGACTAGCACGCCGCCCCAGTGCTCCAAGGACAAACCACTCCGACGATCACGCCGCCACAGGAACGGGCCACAGGGCTCGGACATGCCACCCCTATTGGCACGACGTCGTATAGTTAACACATGTACTGTCCTTGTCCTCCCTTCAACTATAAAAGGAGAGGACTTGGGCCACTTAGAGGAGACGGGCGGAAGAGAGCACCTTGTAACACACACGCATACACATCCCAGCCGCCTGAGAGCAACGTCTCAGGCAGCCCACGCGACACCTCGCCGAGACCTAGGACTAGCTCCCTCTCTCACCTAGCTTGTAACCCCATATTACGAGCACTTCGGTGCAAGGAATACAAGATCGATCTCTCAGACTGGATGTAGGGCATCGATTGCCTAAACCAGTATAAACCTTGTATCTCTTTGCATCACCATCCGAGATTAGGAGCACGTAGTTCAAATTTACTAGTTGGTTGACGACCCCCTGGTCCAAAACACCGACAGTTGGCGCGTCAGGTAGGGGGCTCTGCGTGTCAGTTTTGTCATCCTAGCAAGTTCCGGATGGCAGACCCCGTACGACCATTGCGTCTCGGCACGGTGGTTTGGTTTGGGAGCCTAGAGTTTATGTCTCTAGGGCATGAGTATGACATGGTACTCCTCACTCCTCGAGCCCCACCAACCGACGATGAAGTCACGCACCGGCAGCCCAGACGCAGGCGGCGTTCGGGCGGCCGCTCTCGCCGCGCTCTCTAGGCACGACGCGAGCAAGACCACCCCGACGCTACATGAATCCAGGGCGGCACGCCGCTCCCTGCCGATATCCTATGACCAGCTGTTGGTATAGGGTCCCTGGCTGGGGACCTGTCTAGCCTGAGCTTGGACAAAGGAAAATCATCGGTGACACGCGGCGATACCCAGTCGTCAAGCTCCGCTCCACCACTCCCTAAGGAGCCGATCCTGACAAAGCAGAATCTGGCGATGGCGCCATCTCCATACCCCTTTGGGTTGAGAAATGCCGCCGCCTCTTACGCCTACGCTTACACTGCTGCTCATGAGGATCCCTCAGAACGCTGCCAGCGCTTTGCTCTCGACCTAAGCACCCACGCTGACTCCTCGGAGGAGGACGAGGCATGGCCTGGAATGGATTTATCTGGACTCCATGACCCTGGGGCTGTGCGCCAGTTCTTGGTCGTAAGCGACTACTGCTTCGGCTACTCCGACTCCGACGATGAGGGCACCTACGACCCCACTCGTGAGTGTTTTCACGTCGAGCTCAGGATGCCGAGAGCAGGCGAGGAGGACGAGGGGGCAGGTAGCCGTTCCCCGCTTTGCCCGAGTACAGGCGCCGCCACACCTCCGCGCATTGTCCTACCGGCAGCACAGAACGAGAACGTCGCTCTTGCGCGACCTTAGCGCCCAGACCTGGAACAGCTCCGTGAGCTCTAGGCCAAGGTCGAACAAGACCAACTTCTTCTACAGCAACTCCGAGACACTCTCGAACAGAAGCAGCGAGGTCGCGGTGAAGGCGGAGGAGCCCGACGGAGGGCTCGTGATGTACATCACCGCATCCATGACGACGAAGGGAGTGAGCAACCCCCAGTCTTCAACCGCGCTAGCCAGAACGTCATGGCTGCGGCAATGCTGGTCCGCGCGATGCCCGAGCCTTCTACCACGGAGGGGCGGCGGGTCCACGGTGAGCTCTGGGATCTCCTAGAGACAGCTACGGTTCAACAGGCCGAGAGTTCTGCCTCCCGACGGCACGGGGGCGTCTCAAACCTGCCCGCGGCTTCGCCTCGGCAGGACAAGGAAGCCTCGGCTCGTCCCGAGCCCGCTCGAGCACCAATAGCCCACAGGGTCCCCGTGCTTCTAGACCGTCTCGGCAATCGACGCGAGGTGCGGGGAGACCATGAGGTGGTCAGCAGGCGACGACGCCACGACAACGAGGGGCCCGCTCAGGGCTACCACCCACACCGAGGCGGTCGCTACGACAGTGAGGAGGACCGCAGTCCTTCTCCTGAACCGCCAGGCCCTTGGGTCTTCAGCAAGGCCATCCGCGCTGCCCTTTTCCCGGCTCGGTTTCGACAACCAGCCAATCTCGCGAAATATAGCGGCGAGACCAACCCCAAACTCTGGCTTGCCGATTATCACCTAGCCTGCCAGCTAGGTGGCACGGATGATGACCTGCTCATCATCCGCAACCTCCCTTTGCTCTTGTCAGACTCGGCGCAAGCCTGGCTCGAGCACCTTGCCCCCTCACAAATCCACGACTAGCGCGACTTGATTAGGATCTTCGTCGGGAACTTTCAGGGCACATACGTGCGCCCTGGGAACTCCTGGGATCTTAAGAGCTGCCGCCAGAAGCCGGACAAGTCTCTCCGAGACTTCATCCGGCACTTCTTCAAACAGTGCACTGAGTTGCCCAGCGTCGGCGACTCGGAGATCGTCCAGGCTTTCCTCTCTGGCACCACCTACCGAGACTTGGTTCGAGAGTTAGGTCAGAACGTGCCGCGCTCCGCTGCCGTGCTCCTCGACATCGCCACCAACTTTGCCTCTGGTGAGGAGGCTGTCGGAGCCATCTTCCCCGACAGCGACACCAAGGGTAAGCGGAGGGACGAGGCCCCCGAGGCCTCTGCCTCCCACCTTCCTAAGAGAAAGAAAAAGGGGCGCCTAGGGAAGCAGGAGGTCCTAGAGGCCGATCTAGTCGCGGCCGCAGAACACAAGAATCCCTGAGGCCCCAAAGCCCCTAGGCCCTTCGATGACATGCTTAAGAAACCCTGCCCTTACCACTAAGGCCCGGTCAAGCACGCCCTCAAGGATTGCTCCATGCTGAGACGTTACTACGCCAGGCTTGGGCTCCCCGACGACGATGCCAAACAGAAGGGCACCGGCGACCGGGACGAGGACAAGGACGATGGGTTCCCCGAGGTACGCAACGCCTTCATGATCTTCGGTGGACCCTCGGCGTGCCTTACGGCGCGGCAGCGCAAGAGGGAACGCCGAGAGGTCTTCTCGATCAAGGTGGCCACCCCCCAGTACCTCGACTGGTCTCGGGAGGCGATCACCTTCGATCGAGACGACCACCCGGACCATGTTCTGAATCTCAGGCAGTACCCACTGGTTGTCGACCCAATCATCGACAACACCCGACTCTCCAAAGTGTTGATGGATGGAGGCAGCAGCCTCAATATCCTCTACGTCAATACCCTAGAGCTCTTGGAGATCGACCATTCAAGGCTCCGAGGCGACGTTGCACCCTTCCATGGCATCGTGCCAGGGAAGCGCACGCGACCCCTTGGGCGCATCGACCTTCCCATCTGCTTTGGCACCCCCTCCAACTACCGCAAGGAAGTCCTTACCTTCGAGGTAGTCGGGTTTGGGGGAGCCTACCACGCCATCCTAGGGCGGTCGTGCTATGCCAAGTTCATGGCAGTCCCCAACTATACCTACCTCAAGCTCAAGATGCCAGGCCCCAGCGGTATCATCACGATTGAGTCCACGTACGAACATGCATACGACTGCGACGTCGAGTGCATCGAGTACGCCGAGGCTCTTGCGGAGGCCGAGACCCTCATCACCCACCTCGACCAACTCAGTGGCGATGCGCCGGACTCTAAGCGCTGTGTAGGAACATTCAAGCCCACAGAGGCCATCAAACTCATCCCGGTCGACCCCGCCTGCCCCGACGACTGGGCGCTGAGGATCAGCGCCGCCCTTGACACCAAATAGAAAGCCGTGCTCGTCGACTTTCTCCGTGCAAATGCTGGCATATTCGCATGGAGTCCCTCGGACATGCCGAGCATACTGAGGGAAGTCGCCGAGCACGCCCTGGACATCCGGGCCGGATCTAGACCGGCGAGGCAATGCCTGCGCCGCTTCGATGAGGAAAAGCGTAGGGCCATCGGTGAGGAGATACAGAAACTCTTGGTGGCCGGGTTCATCAAAGAAGTGTCACACCTAGAGTGGTTGGCCAACCCCGTGTTAGTCAAGAAGAAAAATGGGAAATGGAGGATGTGCGTAGACTACACCGGTTTGAACAAAGCCTATCCAAAAGTCCCCTTTCCCTTACCTCGAATCGATCAAATCGTTGATTCCACTACAGGGTGCGAGACCCTGTCTTTCCTTGATGCTTATTCTGGTTACCATCAAATCAAGATGAAAGAGTCCGACCAGCTCGTGACCTCTTTCATCATGCCATTCGGCATGTACTGCTACGTGACTATGCCTTTCGACCTCAGAAATGCAGGTGCCACGTACCAGCGGTGCATGACCCGGGTCTTTGGCGACAACATTGGGCGGACCGTCGAGGCCTACATAGACGACATCGTGGTCAAGACTAGAAAGGCCGAAGATCTCATCGATGACTTGAGGATAACCTTCCAATGCCTTAGAGAGAAGGGCATCAAGCTCAATCCCGAGAAGTGTGTGTTCAGGGTCCCCCGAGGCATGCTCTTGGGATTTATAGTCTCGGAATGCGGCATTGAAGCCAACCTAGAGAAGGTCTCGGCTATAACCACCATGGGACCAATCAGAGACCTCAAGGGAGTACAAAGGGTCATGGGATGCCTTGCGGCCCTGAGCCGCTTCATCTCGCGCCTCGGCAAAAAAGGTTTGCCTCTGTACCGACTCTTGAGAAAATCCAAGCATTTCTCTTGGACCCCCGAGGCCGAAGAAGCCCTCGACAGACTCAAAACGCTGCTCGCAAATCCTCCTGTCCTGGTGCCCCAGGCCAGGGACGAGGCCCTCTTGCTCTACGTCGCCGCAACGACCCAAGTGGTCAGCACTGTCGTAGTAGTGGAGAGGCAGGAAGAGGGGCATACTCTGCCCACCCAACGACCTGTTTATTTCATCAGCGAGGTGCTCTCCGAGACCAAAGCACGCTACCCCCACATCTAGAAACTGGTCTACGCCGTAGTCCTGGCCCGGCGCAAACTGCATCACTACTTCGAGTCTCACCCAGTGACTGTGGTATCATCTTTTCTCCTAGGGGAGATAGTTCATAACCGGGAGGCCTCGGGCAGGATAGCCAAGTGGGTCGTCGAGCTTATGGGGGAAACCTTGACTTTTGCGCCTCGGAAAGCGATCAAGTCTCAGGTCTTGGCCAATTTCGTGGCTGAGTGGACAGACACCCAACTGCCACCGGCTCAAACTTAGACGGAGTGTTGGACCCTGTACTTCGACAGATCCCTGATGAAAATCGGGGCAGGCGTGGGTCTACTGTTCATCTCGCCCCTCGGAATACACATGCGCTACATGGTGCGGCTCCACTTCGCCGCCTCCAACAACATGGCTGAGTACGAGGCCCTCATCAATGGCTTGCAAGTCACCATCGAACTTGGGGCACAGCGTCTTGATGTCCGAGGCGACTCGCAGCTCATCGTGGATCAAGTGATGAAGGAGTCCAATTGCCTCGACCCCAAAATGGAGGCTTATTGCAAATTGGTACATCACCTAGAAGACAAGTTCAACGGCCTCGAACTAAACCACGTCGCGTGGAAGTACAACGAGGCCGCCGATGAGCTGGCAAAGATGGCCTCGGCACGGGCTCCGGTCCCCCCGAACGTCTTTGCTAGAGACCTCCACAAACCTTCCATTAACTACACCTCGACGACAGAGGAAGGCCCACCTACGGGACCCACGGCAAAGCTCAACTCCCCCTCTGCTGCCAAGACCCCCTTGACCAAGCCCAAGGTCATGGAAGTCAACACCGAGCCTTCGCAGACTGATCAAGACGGGGATTGGCGAATCCTGTTCCTCAATTGGCTTGATCGGGGGGAGCTTCCTAGCGATAGGACCGAAGCACGATGGCTTGCGCGCCAAGCCAAGACCTACGTCCTCTACAATGACAAATTGTACAGGCAAAGTCCCTCAGGTATCCTCCAACGATGTATCACTACTGAGGCAGGCCGAGCCCTGCTTTGGGACTTGCACGTAGGCGCTTGCGGGCACCATGCGGCGCCTCGGACGCTTGTGGGGAACGCTTTCCGCCAAGGGTTCTACTGGCCGACGACGGTCGCCGATGCTACCAAGCTAGTACGCTCCTGCGAGGGATACCAGTACTATGCTCGGCAGACACATCTCTCGGCCCTGGCCCTACAAACCATCCCCATCACCTGGTCGTTCGCCATGTGGGGGCTCGACATGGTCGGGCCTCTACAAAAGGCCCTCAGGGGCTACACCCACCTACTGGTATCAATCGACAAGTTCTCCAAATGGATTGAGGCTCGTCCGATCAATCAAATAAAATCCGAGCAGGCGGTGCTGTTCTTTACTGACATTATCCACAGATTTAGGGTCCCCAACACCATAATCACCGACAACGGGACACAGTTCACCGGCAAAAAGTTCCTGATGTTTTGCGACGACCACCACATCCGTGTGGCCTGGTCAGTCGTAGGACACCCAAGGACCAATGGCCAAGTAGAGCGTGCCAACGGCATGATCCTACAAGGCCTCAAACTAAGGATTCATAACCAGTTGAAAAAGTTTGGCAAGAAATGGCTCGCTGAACTCCCATCGGTCATCTGGCGCCTGAGGAACACTCCTTGCCGAGCCATGGGGTTCACACCTTTCTTCCTGGTCTATGGGGCCGAGGCCATCCTCCCCACTGACTTGGAATATGGTTCCCCGAGGCTACAAGCCTATAACGAACAAAGTAACTGCACCACCCGAGAAGACGCCCTCGATCAACTGGAGGAAGCCCGAGACGTCACGCTACTACACTCGGCCAAATACCAGCAGAGCCTACGGCGCTATCAGGCCTGACGTGTCCGAGGCCGAGACTTGAAGGTAGGCAACCTGGTGTTGAGGCTAGCACAGAGCAACAAGGGCCGCCACAAGCTGACCCCGCCATGGGAAGGACCATACATCATCGCCCAAGTACTGAAGCCCGGGACCTACAAGTTGGCCAACGAGAAGGGCGAAGTCTTCATCAACGCTTGGAACATAGAACAGCTACGTTGCTTTTATCCCTAAAATTCCAAGCATTATATATGTCGTTTCTCAAAATACAATTAAAAAGCGTTCTTTAGTTGATCTAATTTTTTGAGAAACCCCCGAGCCCATCGTAGGCCTTGGCAATACATTAACACGACAAGGGAGACTCGGCTCTACCTCGGTAAAACCGAGCCTCCCTTGGGGGCTAGATGGGGGACTCCCCCTAGGTCCCATGCACCATTCTTTAGTCATTTTTCACAAAAATTCCTACGCCAAGACTCTAGCATGCTCTAACAAATCGGTTGTAAAAACCCCTCGGACCAAGGTCTGTTTCCTAAGCAAGAGGCCGGTAGAGTCATGAGACGGCCTACGCCCCCGGGCTACGGCACTCCCTCACTACCTCTCACCCAAGGGATGGCTTAGGCCCCAAGGGGGTGTTTTGCAAACAAAATCTGATCAGGAGCAACAGAGAGCAGAGGCTCAGAAACATGTGAAAAACAATTAAGAAACACGAATGCTTAAAAAATAAAGGCCTCAATGGCCACAAGCATTACGATACAAAAATAACTCCTACTCTATTTTTACATAACCCCCAAGGGCCTAGATCAAGGCTTAGGGCCTTCAGCACCGGCAGATGGTAGGGGAGGAACCACCTCCTCTTCGAAGAGCGTCGCCAGCGCCGTGCCAGGGCCTTTCGTCGCCTCCATCAGCTTCGTGACCGCCACGTCAGCCTCCTCGTCATCATCAGGCAGGACATACCCATCACTGATGGCTGGGAGGTCGATGCCGACGTAGTGAGAAGAGATGACGGCCAGCGCACGCTTGACACCCGTGTGCAGCGCTCCTCGGAGCCGCTCGCGCATCTGGTTGCTCAGCGTGATCAAACGGCTCCCTAAGGAGCTACCTGACTGAACCCCTTCAACCTCCAAGGCCTCGCAGGTGGAAAGGGCAGCACGTTTCAGCGCCTCGTGCTCCCCAATCTCATTGTCGAGCACCGTCTGCACCGCGCTGGAAGCCTCGGCTGCCCGAGTAACCTCCGCCTCTGACTCTGCACCATGGAGAACAGAGTAAGGTTGAGCGAGGGAAAAAACAACCCAAATTAGGAGATGAAGCCCACGGAACTCACCCTTGGCCTTAAGCTCCCAGTGTCGGGCCTCGACCTGACAGGCCTCGGCTTTCTCCTTCTAGCGTAGGGCCTCATCCCGGGAAGCCTCGGCCTCCTCCTTCAGGCGCTGGGCCTCAACCCAAGAAGCCTCAACCGCCTTGGAAGCTTCACTCCCTAGCTCTACGTCACATAAGGGAGTTAGGGATCGAACATAAGGAAAAGAAAACAAAACGAGGGGACTAAAACTCACCCTCGACCGTCCTCCTCCAAACCATAGCCTCGGTTCGCTAAGCCTCAGCTGCAGCAAGGGCCTCATCCAAGGCACCTTTTGTCAGTTGGTGCGCCCTCTGTTCCGCCCCCCAGCTGCCCCGTGAGAGCCACGGCCGACGCCTTAGCTTCAGTGGCTCAGCCCCTGAAGGCATCCCGATCGCTGACCGCGCGAGTGAGCTCTTCCTCCAACTCCTTGACCCACGCCGCCAGAGGGGCGAGCTGCGTCTGGGCCATGGCCGCCTCGACCTTTGCGTCAGCACAACGAAGGCGGAGGTCCTCCACCTCCGCGCTCCGCGCCGATAGGAGCTTGTTGGCGCCGGCAAGAAGGCCCTTCTGCCACTGAAGCTGGTCCTAGATGCCCCTCTCCTGTCGGAGAAAGACCGACTTCCCAAGGGACCAGGTCTCGAGCTCCTGGGGAAGCAGAACAGGGGTCATTGATTGCAACAAAACCAGAAAAGGACAACATCGCGCGAAAAACGAAAACGCGAACCTGGGCGACTCCGGGCAGATCGTCGGCCACCATGGACAGGGCCATCCATAGCGACTGTTCCGCCAGCTGGTGGTATTGCTCAAAGGCACCCCAGTGCCTGCCCTCAACTGCGTCCTCGAGGGCGAACAGAGGCTCCCCCTCAGGGTCGTCCCGGCTCCGCCATAGTACCCACGGGTGATCCCACCCGCGAGGCTCAGGTCGCGCCCACACGAGGGCCGAGCTTCCCTCGTCCAAGATCGGCGCTGGCTGTTCCACGGCACCGGCATCCTCAGCGTCGACCACCTCCAGTGCCCGGGAAGTATCGTCGGAGGAGATCGGATAGACCTCCGCCTCCCGGGCGCTCTCTCGCAACACCAGCGGCCCCTGAACCAAGGGCGCCACTGAGGCCTCTACCGCCGCCTTCATCTCCACCTCCTAGATAGAGGGCCTCGCCGCCATCATGACAGCCTTGGTGGTCTCGGGGGCTCTGGCCTCCACCATCGTGGCCTCGGAGGACGCAGAAACATCGACTGCGGCCACTACGGTCTCGGCGGTCTTGGGTGCCCTGGCCTCCGTCGCCTTAGCCTCGGAAACCCCGGGGGCCTCGGCAACCAAGGGCACACCGGCCCTATCCGACTCGAGAGCCTCGCCCTCACGGGGCAGAGACACTCCCTCCCTCGTCTGTGTAGGGGCCACCTCGGTAGCCCCTCCTAGAGCGGCCAGTTCCTTCGGATCGACCCTCGCCGATGCCGCTCTGCGTTGGATAGTGGCTTGTGCCTCCGCCACCCAGTGGGCAGAGGAGCCGAGGCTCGCCTTGAGCACCTTAAGGGGCGCCCAGGGAAGCTCGTCCACGGGCCGCTTTCGGCTAAGGAAAAATAACCTATAGGGTCAGTGCGAGACCAAAAGGTGAACGGAAGACGCTATGACCCTGCCTAAAATAGACTTACCTTGAACGGGGTGGCAACCGCTTCACCACGGCAAACCTCATCCGCAACGGCGGAGGCGGCGGCAGAGGCGTCGCTTCCGTATCCATCGGCGCCGGTCGGTCCTCATGGGACTCCGGCGCCCCTTTAGTCCTCTGCGGGGGCGGTGGCGTCGCCTCCACCGCCACTTGTTCCACCACGGCCGTCGAGCCCACTGGGCTGATGGCGCGTTTGCCCAACGCCCATGCCTCGGGCGTATCGGCCTCGGCCCCAGAGCGGGCAATCGCCGACCCCGGGTCCGCTTCTCCTCCTCCTCCCAGGAGCGCCGAGCTGCTTGCCAACGCCTCGGGCACCACCTCCACTACGTCAGGAAGGTGGTCCAGGGGACCTCGCCCCACCTCGCCCCTGTCATCCCCATCCGTGGCCTCTGTCAACAGCGACGTCAACGGGGATTCCTCCAACGGGAGGCCATCCTTCCGTTGTTGACGGCGGCGCTTATCCAGCTCCTCGCGCGCAAGGATTTGCTTCGTGTGCTTTGCCGCCTTGGCGTCCTTCTGCTTCTTCTGCGCGTCGGCGTGCGCGCGGTTGATCGCCCGCCGCCTCGCGTCCTTGGGAACGGGTGGCGGAGAGGAGCGCACGTCCCTCACCCCCTGTAGGGATGACGGACTCGCATAAGAAAATAGGGGGTAAGGGGAGATTGAGAAGGCTCAGGGGCTACAGCGGCACACGACTTACCAACGAGAGGAACCCCCGCGATGGCCGCATCGCGATAGGGGTCAAGTTGCCGCCCCTCAGCTTCGCCTCCACCGTCTCCCCCACCCGACGAAGAATTTCCTCGTCGGAAAGGGCAGAGGAGGACATCCAGATGCCCTCAATGGGCTCACCCGGCTTTATCTCGAACAGCCGCCGCTGCCGAGCCATCAGCGGCAGCACCCTCCGGCGGTGGAAGGCAGCCACGACCACAGCCACGGTGAGACCGTGGCCCCACAGCCTCGCCAGCCCCTCCAGAAGCGGCTACAGCTTGGGCTGGTCGTCCTTCGGGACGCCATACTTCCATCTCTCTGGGCAACTCCCCACAATCTGCCCAGTGTAGGGAGGAAGCCCTCCGTCGTTGTTGCGAAGGTAAAACCAACTCATGTACCACCGGCGATTGGAGGACGCGAGTTGGGCCGTGATGTAGAGGTGCAGGCGGTCCTGGCGCACTTGAAGAGTGCAGCCACTGGCCCTCGTCGCCTTCCTCTTACCCGACGTGCCTGTCGGCTTGGTAGTGTGCCCTGCCTAGAATAGGTGGAGCCACAACTCCCAATGGGGAGCAATCCCCAAATACCCCTCATAGACGGCAACAAAGATAGCCGCCTGAGCGATGGAGTTGGGATTGAAGTTGTGGAGCTCTACGCCGTAGTAGTGCGGGAGCGCCCGCATGAACCGGTCTGCCGAGATGCTGAGGCCGCGCTCGTGGAAAGAGACGAAGCTCACAACGTAGCCGTCGTGAGGCCTCGGCTCCGGCTCGCCGTACGGAGCAATTCACTTCGGCCTGGTGGGGGGGTCTATCACTGGGCGGAGGAGTCCACCATCGACAAGCGACTGAAGCATCTCCTCAGTGACGTTCGAAGGATCCCAGGGGTCCGCCTCGACAACGATGATATCACCGGCCATGGGTGCGATGGAGGAATTAGGTGTGGCGGTGAGTTTTTTCTTTCTCTCCCACGCTCTCGCTTTTTTCCTCGCTTTCTTCCTAGGCTCACCCTTCTCTCCTCTGCTCTAGCAACAACTCAACAGAGGCAGTGCTAATACAGGCAAGGTAAGATGAGGAGGGGTGAGACTCGTCGGGTATTTATGCAGGGAGGAGGCGAAACGAACAAGCGACGAAATCGGGGAAGTTTTCCCCCAATCCGGCGCAGTTAACCACGAGCCGATTTCACCGGCCCACGCACCTACATCTCCCGCATTAAATGCGAGGACAGTTACGTCCCATCCACCATGTCACACTCGGCCACTACGGCAGCAGGCGTCGTTTTGCCTCCCCATGAAACCGCCTCAAAAGGCGCGCCACCCGTTGCCGAGCCAATAGGGAAGATATTCCCCGCGGCCTATTCCTTTCATATGAAGGAACCAGGCTCTGAGCCTATTATGATCCAGGGGTTCGAAGACTGGGCCCCAAAGGGTTTCAACAGCCGCCCCAGGATAACAGAGTCAGGGACGACCATGGGCGAGCCTATACGGGGCCGAGGCCCAAGCAAACAAAATGCTTAGGATGCCCAAAGTCGTGTCTGAGACCGGCAGGAAAGTCTCCGAATGGGATCCCACCGTAGGGAGGCACCGAGCCACCGAGGCCCAGCAAACGGCCTTGGCACCCACTAGAGAAATCCTCTAGTACTCTTAGAGTGTGTCTCTGGACCGCTAGCCGTCCCTTAGCGAACGGGGTTCGGGCCTCCACTCGGACTACCCGATAACAGCTCACCGGAAGTGCCACCGCTCGTGCCCACCGAGGGTAGCGAGGCACATTCCACCCCTCCTTCCGAGCGAAAAGGAAGCGTGAGAGTTGCATAAAAAGTCAGGGGAACCCCCGATGGCCTTCTCGCTCTATGCAGAGGCTAGGGGGCTCTTTCTGCAACCTTGCCGAGACCCAGCAACCCCGGCTCGCACTCGAAGGGGCTCGATAAAAGAAACCCTCCTTTCGAGCGAAAAGGAAGCGTGAGGGGCATATAAAAAGTCAGGGGAACTCCCGATGGCCCTCTCGCTCCGCGCAGAGGCTATGGGCTCTTCCTACAAATACGCCGAGACCCCACGACCCGGGCTCACGCCCAAAAGGGCCTCGGCAAACAAACCCTCACGCGCGAGGGGCGTATAAAATGTCAGGGGAACTCCTGATGGCCCTCTCGCTCCACGCAGAGGCTAGGGGCTCTTCCTGCAACCTTGCCGAGACTAGAATGGGCTCGGCAAACAAACCCTCCGTCCGAACGAAAAGGATATATGAGGGTCGGATGAAAAGGTCAGGGGACCCCCGACCGCCCTCTTGCTCCAGGTGGAGGCTCGGGGGCTCCTCTTGCACCCAAGACAAAGACAAACGGTCCAAGTCCACGCTAGAGGTTTCATTACAAACACGATAAAGGGCACCAAGCCCGTTATGGTCCAGGAGTTCGAAGGCTGGGCCTCTAAGAGGTTTCGACAGCCGCCCCAGGGTAACAGAGTCAGGGACGACTTCGGGGCGAGCCTACGAATGGCCGAGGCCTAAGCGAGCAATCGCTCGGGGCGTCCTAAGTCGTGTCCGAGACCGGCAGGGAAGTCTCCGAATAGGATCCCACCGTAGGGAGGCACCGAGCCACCGAGGCCCAGCGAACGGCCTTGGCACCCACTAGAGAAACCCTCTGGTACTCTTGGAGTGCGTCTCTGGACCACTAGCTGTCCCCTAGCGAACGGGGTACGGGCCTCCACTCGGACTCACCCGATAACAGCTCACCGGAAGTGCCTACGCTCGTGCCCATCGATGGTAGCCTATGAAAGCTCTAGTTTGGTTTTGGTGAATTGATGAAACCCTAAGTGCTAACCTAGTTTATCAAGTGATCATGACATAGGTAGCACACTTCAAGTAGAAGAAGCTAATGAAGATCATAGCATGACAATGGTGATAGCATGGAGATGATCAAGGGCTTAAACTTGAAGAGAAGAAAGAGAAAAACAAAAAGCTCAAGGCAAAGGTATAAACCATAGGAGCTATTTTGTTTTGGTGATCAAGACACTTAGAGAGTGTGATCACATTTAGGTTTGATAGCCGTACTATTAAGAGGGGTGAAACTCATATCGGAATGCGGTTATCAAAGTGCCACTAGATGCTCTAACTTATTGCATATGCATTTAGGATCTAGTGGAGTGCTAACACCCTTGATAACATTTGTGAAAATATGCTAACACATGTGCACAAGGTGCTTGCAGGGTTGAGATGGGTTTGGGTCCCTCTCTCCCTCCCGCCGAGCTTGCGAGGCGGGATTCGGCGCTTTTGGAAAAATGAAATGTCTATTTTCTATTGCGCCGGATGCAAAATTCTTGGTGATTGGCTCATTGGAGCAAGGGTGAAGAAGTTAGAAGTGAAAACGAGTTGGTCGCAAAGATGCCAGCGTCGGTCAACTGACCGGACGCTAAATCTGAATGCACCGAACGCTGGCAGGCTGCGTCCGGTCGCGCTGACGTACGGTGACACAGTAGCTGGAATGTGACCGGACGCTGGCTGCGTCCGATCCCATTCGACCGGACGCGTCCGGTCATGCTCGGGAGCTTACTGGAAACGACCGGACGCTGGGACTTCAGCGTCTGGTCAGTTTATACCGGAGCGTCCGGTCAGGTCAAGTGACCGTTGGAATCAGGACACGTGGTCGTCTGCGAGCGACCGGACGCTGGGGTCCAGCGTCCGGTCAACACGACTGGAGCGTCCGGTCAGAACGCGTTTTGCCCAGTGAAGGGGTATAACGGCTCTATTTGATGGGGGCTCTATTTATAGCCCCATGGCCGGCTCAAGGGACAGCCCTTACACATTTTCATTGACATAGCAACCTTGTGAGCCTAGCCAAAGGACTCCCACTCATCTACATCATTGATTCATCATCATAGTGAGATTGGGAGTGATCCAAGTGCATTGCTCGAGTGATTGCATCTAGAGGCACTTAGTGATCGTGTTTCGCTACGGATTTTGCTTGTTACTCTTGGTGGTTGCCGCCACCTAGACGGCTTGGAGCAGCGAGGATCGTCGAGCGGAGGTGGTGATTGTCTCCGGCTCCGATCGTGGTGATTGTGAGGGGTTCTTGACCTTGTCCCCGGCGGAGAGCCAAAAGGTACTTTAGTGAATTGCTCGTGGCTTGTGTGATCCTCATCTTGTGTTGGTTGTGCGGCACCCTATTGAGGGTTTGGCGTGTGAAGCCAATTAGCGCGTGAACCTCCAAGTGAGTGAATCGCCACAACGAGGACTAGCTTGCCGGCAAGCAAGTGAACCTCGGTAAAAATCATTGTGTTCATCCTTTGATTCCGAGGTGATTGGTCTCCATTGTTATTCATCTTTGTGATTGATTGGTACTTCATCTACACGGCGGTATAACTATCTCAAATCACTCTCTTTACTTTACCGCAAACTAGTTGACAAGCTCTTTAGTGTAGCTAGTTGTGAGAGCTTGCTTGCTTGGTTGGTGTGGCTCTTTAGTTAGTCTTTGAGAGCACACTAACATAGGATAGTGTCTTTGCTATTGTGTGAATAGACACTATCTAAACTAGAATTGTGGTAGGTGGCTTGCATTTTAAGTAGGCTAGCGCAACACTCGCTTCGCCTCATAATTGTCTAACCACTTTGTTAAGTGTTGTTGTAGAAATTTTATTAGGCTATTCACCCCCCCCCTCTAGCCATTAGGACCTTTCAGCCTAGCACATTCCACCCCTCCTTCCGAGCGAAAAGGAAGCATGAGGGTCGTACCCAAAGTCAAGGGGACCCCTGACGGACCTCTCGCTCCGTGCGAAGGCTAGAGGGCTTTTTCTTGCAGCCTCGCCGATACCCCCGCAACCCGAACTTGCGCTTATGGGCTCGGCAAATACGATAAGAACTACTCGCTCAAAACGCAAAAATAAAAAAAGCCCCTGGAGGAGTAACTCCACTCCTCCAGGGCCTCGGGGGCTACACCCGGCGGGTGCGCTCGCGCACACCCACCAGAACCTCAAGAAACAAAACCCAATTCCTATGGGAGCGGAAATAAACCAAGCCACGGCAAACCCTCAGGGAGAGTGCACGCACTCCCCCGGAGGCTCGGGGGCTACTGTCGGGTACCGAAGAACGGGGTACCCCGAGCGAACGACAAAAGAGTCACTTAAGTCCCATCAAAAAACAAAGCCAGAAGGTAAGCCATGGGCCCCTCACCGGCCACGTCCGAGCCCACCAGGCTCCTCGCCTTGCCTCGAGCCTCGCGCAGAAGGTCTCGGCGTCCTGACGCAATCTCCGCCTCGCGCGAGGCTCTTCACGGAAGGCCTCGACAGGGAGTACGATCTCCGTCTCGCACGAGGCCTCACTCTCCGTCTCACGCGAGGCCTCACTCTCCGTCTCGCGCGAGGCCTCACTCTCCGACTCGCGCGAGGCCTCACTCTCCGTCTCACACGAGGCCAGCTTATCCGTAGTCTATCGCCCCCGCCTCGACCAACCCTCCTGACAGCACGTCATGTCCCATTAATACTTCAACCACTCCCGCAATCTCGCCCGGACGATGGCTCAACACCATAGAATGGTCGACGGGACCTGAGGTCGCATCAACGCCATACCGGCTGGGATAGGGCACGGCGGGGATTACCGGCCACTGTGTTCTGACGCTGTGCCCACGATCAGCGCCCGCACCGCACTGTGCCCCGTGATCCCCGCCTCGAAAACAACATCATGCGGACAACTTGGCCCGGGTCATCACCGCCTCCAAGCCAGCGCGGCAGATCAGCCGCCCTCTCGAGGCCTCGGCACTGTACACCAAGGTCTTGGCTATCTCGAGGTCCGTGCCCGCCGAGACCCCCCCACTGCAGTGCAGCCTCGGCATCGACCAAGCCTCGGCCTCGCACACAGTCAGTCTACAGCGGCTCACGCGTTCACCGCTGTACCCACTCCGAGGCAGTCCCGGGGCTCCTCCGACGCACAGGATCGGATGGGACTAGCACGCCGCCCCAGTGCTCCAAGGACGAACCACTCCAACGATCACGCCGCCACAGGAACGGGCCACAGGGCTCGGACATGCCACCCCTGTTGGCACGATGCCGTATAGTTAACACATGTACTGTCCTTGTCCTCCCTTCAACTATAAAAGGAGAAGACTTGGGCCACTTAGAGGGGACGGACGGAAGAGAGCACCTTGTAACACACACGCATACACATCCCAGCCGCCTGAGAGCAACGTCTCAGGTAGCCCACGCGACACCTCGCCGAGACCTAGGACTAGCTCCCTCTCTCACCTAGCTTGTAACCCCCTACTACGAGCACTTCGGTGCAAGGAATATAAGATCGATCTCTCAGACTGGATGTAGGGCATCGATTGCCTGAACCAGTATAAACCTTGTGTCTCTTTGCATCACCATCCGGGATTAGGAGCACGCAGTTCAAATTCACTAGTTGGTTGAGCAACACCCGGTCCGAAACACCGACACGAACAATATGAATACTTACAGTTCTAGAACAATATGAATACTTACAGTTCTATATTGTTGCAGCAGCCGCTTATTCGTGTAGCCGAACAATATGAATACTTACAGTTTTATATTGTTCAGGTGCACAAACATAAACATAGCTGCATTTTGTTTTGGGATGTTGTCATTATGACTAGATAGACTAGATGGAGTAACATTTTAAGCAAGTTTTTGTCCTGTTTGCTTGGTTAATAAGCCACGACTGAAAGAACTGTTGGCTGATTTATTGTGCGAGAAAAATATAGTTCGTTGGCTAAAAAAGTATAGCTTATAAGCCAAGCAAACAGGAAGAGCGATTAAATCTCATTCAGTTGATCCTAAATTTAAAAAATAAAAATAAAAGTAAAAAAGAAATTATTGACTAAAAAAGTATGGCTTATAAGCCAAGCAAACAGGGAGAGCGATTAAATCTCATTCAGTTGATCCTAAATTTAAAAAATAAAAATAAAAGTAAAAAAGAAATCAAGCCTCGCTACCTTCAGGCTTGTTTGGCTGATATTAAAAACAGCTGATAAGCCAGCTGAAGCTATTTTATTGTTAAAAAAAATACTATAGATTCTAACCGATAAGCTGGCTTATAAATTCAGACAAACAGACCCGAATCATCCATTTTTTCTCAAACGTGGGAGTTCCTTCATTGAGAAGCATGGCTGCCCGCCAGAGAGCAATAAACCTGGAGTTCTGGACGGACGCGCAGACAAAATCTTTCCCTCAGCTGTAAGAAAGCCAATTCTTTCTCGAAAAATAAGTCCCGTCGTTTTCCTCCCATTTCCCTCCGCTGTCCGCTTCCACTCCCGCCCGCCCCGCCGCACCCCGTCGACGCCGCCGCAGGCCCGCAGCTGCCGCGATGCACAAGACGGCGCAGGCCTGGTTCACCGGCGGAACCGCCGCCTCCTCCGGCACCGCCGTCGAGTCGCAGCCGTCCCTCCTCGCCGACTGGAACTCGTACGCCGCCACCCGCTCCGACGCCTCCTCCTCCTCGCCGCTCCCCTTCGACATCGAGGCCGCCGTCCGCTCCGCCAACGACACCGTCTCTGGCACCTTCAGTTCGTGAGTTCCGCTTCCCCATCCCGACCCCAAACCCTCAGATCCGGTCTCCCCCCGCTCCCTCTCATCGGATCCGATCTGACCGCCGCAGGGTCACCAAGGGCGTGCGGGAGCTCCCGGGGAGCTTCCAGAGCGCCACCAGCAGCTTCCCCTCCGGGAAGGCGCTCATGTACTTCGGCCTCTTCCTCGCCACCGGCATCTTCTTCGTCTTCATCGCCTTCGCGCTCTTCCTCCCCGTCATGGTGCTCATGCCGCAGAAGTTCGCCATCTGCTTCACGCTCGGGTGCGCGCTCATCATTGCCTCGCTCTTCGCGCTCAAGGGGCCAGCCAACCAGCTCGCCCACATGACCTCCAAGGAGGTAATGTAGTTAGCTTCGCTCTGCACCGCTGTTACTTCTACGTTTCCCGTAATTTAAACATTAAGCTTCACTTTATCCTTTGGGAGGTGGTATGCTGTTGCTTCTATAATCTGTTATAAACTAATGATATATAGTCAAACTGGGTTTGTAAGCTGTTTTCTGAAAATTTCCAAGACCTTGAAGCCATAAATCATGCTAGTTATCAGTTTGATCCTGTTATATTGGTCAGGAACTCAGGATTTGTCGGTGGTCGCTGGTTTGTTACCACTAGACTTTTGAACCCAACATAGGCTTTGTTGTTGTTGTTGTTGGTAACAAGAAGCAAATCTTGCTCTTGAGTTCCTTGGTGAGCTCAGCTTATAAATTATGGCCATCTCCAAGCTGCAAAGGACTGTTATTAATTGATATTGAGCATTTGTTTCGATGTCTATCAATGGATATTTCTCTAGAATCGGCTGTAGCTTATCTGTGTTCTTTTTTAGTATCACACTTCATTTTTTTTTTTGTCTGTTTTAGGGCAATTCTCCTTATTGCGAAGTTGAAGTAACGGTTCCTTATCCCCTTCTGTTTCATATATAGATTGTCTGATAAAAGATAACATAATAAAATACCAAACAAGCAATTCGGAGGGTAAGTTCATCAATCTAAACAAATGGTTTGGGTTCTTTAGATATATCCTATAAAAGCATATTTGGCTCAACAGTCTGAGCTTTCTAACAAAGTTTGCTACAATGTTTTCTAGTAATTAAATCTGTGGAGTGCAGATGAAATACTCTTGGATCTGTGTAGTGGACAGAATGGTTGGTGCAACTTAAAATCCATAGGAACAACCTCCTCCCAACTCAGAATTATTATTTTAAGTTCAGTTGTGTTTTTTACTATAACAGGCTTCAATATGCTCTTCATTCATCTTGCTTATTTCTAATCATAATGTGCAGTGTTATACCATCAGTATCAGGATTTGGAAACCTCAAGTTTCTAGGGAATTCCAATCTAGACCTGAATGAAATGCATTTTTTTTTTGGCTGGAGTCACTTCTATTAGCCCAAATTGGTTCCAAATAAAGATGTGGCTCTTTATCCAGCCTCTCATCTTGTTTTGCTTGTTGACAACATTACATAAAATCTAGAGTTGAAAGAGACGAGTCATCTGGTGGGAGTCACTTTCATCAGCTGAAATTGTCGAGTCATTTGTTGAGAGTCACTTTCATCAGCCGAAATTGGGTCAAAATAAAAATGTTGCGGCTGTGGGGTATTCTTTATTTTGTCCAGCATCACCCCTAGCTGAAGTTGATGACAACATTGCTTTGATGCCTATGGCGAAATGACTTCCCACTATTGCTTAATGGTTGCTTAGCCTGCCCAATCTACCTTCCACACCCTTAATGCCTTCAAAAACATCATAAAAGCTGCAAGTCCTTACCAGCTACATATTTCCCACTTGTGCTAGGTTGAACTTTCTAATTTTAGAAATCAAGTCGTTTGATGCATGTCAATGAGTACATCTTGAGTCTAGTTCAATTGTTAATCCACTGCTTGGTAAATTTATTTGTCTTTGGCAATTACTACTTTGTTCATAACTTCATATTCTTCTAGCTGGCAAGACAAGGGGATTTTCTTTAAAACTATTAACGATGACTTCATAGTGAAGCTAGACCTTTTTTATTGTTTCTATAAAATTTATAAGTAGTTCTTGTACCGTCTTAATTTTCTTAAATGGCTGCAATATTTGTAACATTGAAACACATGATATCCGATGAATATTTTTGTCTGCTATCCTATTCAGAGGCTCCTGTTTTCAGTGGGATTTATTGGATGCATGGTTGGTACGATCTATGTTTCTATGGTGCTTCACAGCTATTTCCTCTCTGTGATCTTCTCAGTCCTTCAGGTATGTCTTTGACTAAGATTTTTTTTTTGGACTCAATCTATGTTTGTTCAAATCTTGATATACTGTAAGGTCACTTGTTTTAGTGCATTAGGTGTAGTTTCTGTTTATGACACATCTAGAACAGGCTGCTAATCTGAACAATGAGTTCATAACCAGTGCCTTCTTCAAAGGGGAGGGAAGAGTTTGCCTTCCCCTCCACTCCCAAAAAAGAAAAGAAAACAAAAATAATTCTCCTTCCCTACTTCTTTATCAACAATACAGTGTCATGATGAGCTGTCATCTGGCATATGGCCTGCGAAACTGCAATACCTCAGCATTCTCTTGTGCATTCTGCTTTTCAGACTCAATTTTTCACTCTTTTCTTGACCCAGGTTCTGGCCCTTGCATATTACACTATATCCTACTTTCCTGGAGGATCTAGTGGACTGAAATTCATCTCGTCTGGTCTGTTGTCCTCAGCAACAAGTTTATTTGGTCGATGACCTTCCGTTGTCACACATTTACTTGATCATACCATGTTATGCCGCAAGATTTTTGTATGTAGTTGCTGATCACCCCCTTGATAGAGATTTCATGATCTTCCCTCTCCTGTCATCCTGTTTGTTTGTCTAGACTTGTACTGGTGTTGGATATAGATTAGAGTGAAAAGGATTCATCGCCCCTCTATCTCAGTGTCCCTTGTGGCTGTATATTGTGGAAAGAAATCTGTTATGACCAAGTTAAAGATAACGCTGTGGGATGATGTTGGTTTATATTATTTCAATTCTAGAATTGCAGTGCTCATGTTCACCCTACTGCAGGACATTTCTTATCTCTATGTATCATTTAAAACTATTTCTGAGTATAAATTGCCACGAAAATTCTACAAGTTAAAGTGTGTTTTCAAATGGTTGGCAGTGGCACTTGCGTCTGGTTCAGCAGTCATTTGAGATGTGTGGCGCCAGACAGATCCAGCAAACTTGAGGCTGATGGTTGAGTTGAGAGGTCTATTAAGGCTCTGTTTGGCAGGGCTTCTTCACCCGCTTCAGGAGTCGTTTGGAGCCGTTTTCTACTAAACGGGGTAAAGTAAAATAGCTTCACTTGTGAAGCCCCTAAAAACATGCTTTCATAGTGATTTGGGGTGGGATGGAGCAAAAAAAAAAAAAGTGGCTTCTCCCGGCTCCTCCTCCAGGCCCATAAAAACATGCTCTCATAGGGAAGCTATTTTGCCAAACGGTTTACCAAAACCGCTGGTGGAGTTGAAGCAAAAAAAAAATGGCTTCACTAGTGAAGTGAAGTCCTGCCAAACAGGGCTTGTGAACAAATTATCCACACGACCACACTTATAATTGCGAAACTTCTTGTTTTTGTAGTGTCCTTTCTAAATCAATGGTCAACGTTCTTTTAGAGCCGAGCAACATTCCATGAGAAACAGTTTTTGTGGATGCTGTGGTATGGTATCCTAGCTTAGCTGGAGAAGGTGCTCTTTACATCAATTTAATTAAAAATGAAACTTATAATATGGGCATAGCTGTAGCAAATTTCTTAATTTTGGATCACCATCTACGTTAGGTGCTGCAAACCTTTGAAAAAGGCAAAGTCTTCGGCCCGATTTTTTTTTGTTTTTTAGCCTTTTTTTTTTAATTTTTTTCACAAATATGCTCCTGAGGGTATACTTTCAAAATCTGGACCCTTAGCTCGGCGCTATTGTTGATGGCGCTGAGCTTACACGTCTCGGTGCCATAGATTCTGACGCCTAAGTCTTGGGCTCGGTGTAGACGTGACGATGACTTGGCAGGCACCTTGGCGCCGTAGATCTTAGCGCCGAGAACGACGCCAAGATCTTTAGCGTCGAGGTGGTGTTTTAACCCAGCCCTAACCTTCCTGCCCGAGCCTTCTTCCTCTTCTTTCTTCTCCCTCTCGGGTTTTTTCTCTCCCCACTTTGTCCTACCTCACGAATTGGCATATTGGACCTTGAAAACTTTGATTTGATCCTTCGGTATATATTAGTCGGATTTTTAACTTAAAAATCGTCATTACTTAGGGTTTCATGCGATTTTAATATTGATATTATACAACCGTAGAATGCCAAGGCGTGGGAAAGCTAACAAACCAAGGTAACCTCAGCGCACGTTGTTATGTTATGGGTTTATTGTTGTGGATCAAATGGGAAACCCTAGGTGTAGGGTTTAATGTTAATTGATTTTAGTTCTTAGAACGAAAATGGCTAAATTATAGTTATGGCCGGATGACCGGAAATGCCTTCGACCCATTGCCTCTGCTTAGTGGTGTTCCAGTGTCCATGTGTTTTTGCGGCAATCCTTGCAAGGTAGCCAAGTTCGATGAAGATGACACGTATAGGTAGAGGTATTAGATGTGTTTTAATTTTGCGTTTGAGCCTACACTTCGTCAGCGCCGCATTAACAAGATGGTGAGCAATTGATGTTTGTATCATATGACATCTTGTATGATTTTTTTTGTTTTGTAACAATTGCATTTTTTGCAGACCCCTTCACCGCTCTGTGATTTTGAGCAGTAGATCGACACTGAGATCAAGCCTGAAGACAAGGAATGGATGCAGAACTGTTGCGGTGGGAGGCAGAGGACAAGGAGATGATGGAGAGAAGACGCGGAGATGAGGCTGTAAAAAAAGAAGCACAAGGAAGAGGAGAAAAGGAGGCGTGTTGCTGCTTACATGGAGGAGAGGGAGAAGAAGCTTGAGCATGCATGCCGAGCGAAAGCAGCGATGGAAGAGAATCCCGATGCCCTAAGAAAGGAAAAGTGGCCGGCGTGGGCGACCGGGGCTACGCGCGGCGGCGGGCGCCGGCTCGGGAGCGATATATATAGAGAGAGGAAGAGAGAAAGGAAGGGAGGGCCCATACGTAAAATAGAGCTTGGCGTCAAGATCTACGGCGTCAAGCTCGGCGCCAAGATCTACGGCGCCAAGTTGTCTGCTAAGTCACCGTCACGTCTGAATCGAGCTCTAGACCTAGGCGCCAAAATCTATGACGCCGAGACACGTAAACTCGGCGCCACCAACGATAGCGTCGCGCTAAGAGTCCAGATTTTGAAATCATACATCCAGGTGCATATTTATAATTTTTTTTAAAAAAAAGGCTAAAAAGCAAAAAAATTCGGCCCTTCGGCCAGCCTGTGTCGGGCCCACCATTGAAGAAACGAAGAGCTGCTGCGAAGTCAGCGCCTCACTGTAAGTGAAGGGTATTCCGTAACCACCACGACCACACAGGATTGTTATTGCAGCCAGATCTAGAGTGGGGAGGATCAATTGCTTGGAGAGAAGGATCAATTCCAACAAGGATTTGAGAAACTAGCGACATCTGAAGATGGGAGGAGTTGGGGAGAAGATTTTAACGGGGGTGATGAGCACAGTGGTCGGCAAGCTCACTAGCCTCATCGAGAAGAAGTACACCGAGCTCAAGAACGTGAGGAAGAAGCTGGAGCAGCTCAGGAAGGAGCTGGTGGCCATCAACCTCGCGCTGGAGAAGCTCGCGGCCATGGAGAACCCAGACGCGCAGGCGAAGGCCTGGGCGGCGGAGATGCGCGAGCTGGCCTACGACTTGGAGGACAGCATCGATCTGTTCACCCACCACGTCGACCATGAGCCGATGGACACCACCACCGGAGTCAAGAGATTCTTCCGCAACAAGATCAGAAAGCTCAAGAAACTACACTACCGCCATAGGTTTGCCAAGGAGATCCAAGAACATTTTGATCTTGTCAACGAAGCATATGGGCGTAGAAAGAGATACAAGATTGACGAGCGCAGCTTCTGCAGTTCTAGCATCTCGTGCGCGGAGATCGATCCTCGGTTACAGGCACTGTACGTGGAGGTGGAGAAACTCGTGGGCGTTGAAAAACCAAGCAACGAGATCATTGGTCGGCTCGTCGGCGAGAACCTAGCAAAGGGATGTAGGATTGTCTCCATTGTTGGATCTGGAGGTTCAGGCAAGACTACGCTAGCAAAACAAGTGTACGAGAAAATCAAGGGTCAGTTTTCTTGTGCAGCTTTTGTGTCTGTATCACAGAAACCCAACATGAATAACCTTCTACGTGACTTACAATATCAAACTGGAGTTAAAGAATGGATGGCAATGGGATCTTGCAGTGACCTACAACTGATCGACCAACTAAGATCACATCTCGAAAATCAAAGGTTAGTTTACCATTCTTTTTCTTTTTGCTTGCTTCAGTAACTTTTAGAAATTTGTGAATCTTACTAGTTACCACTGGTAGAATTTTTTTGAGAGAATTCCCAGTGAGCCATTAAAAAAGATCGCAATCCCCTGTGAGCCACTGGAAAAATTCAGCGGTCTTCAGCGCCACTGTTCTAACTTTTTTTTTTGCCCTCCATACCACTGCCGTCAGATTAGGCCCTAACGGTGTTAAACTGCAGGTGTGAAAAGTCGAAAATACCCTTAAGTCTAAATATGTCATTAATTTTTTGAGGATCTTAACGACTTCAAATGGAAAAACTCAAAACTAGAAAGTTGTAGATCTCGTCGAGATCTATAATTTCTATGTAAAAATTATCTTCTTTTAATACTGCAAAAAATATATGATTTTTCTAAGATATATTAATCATATCAAATCATATCTTCATTTAATCATATCTTTTTTGCGGTATTAAAAGAAGATAATTTTTATATAAAAATTATAGATCTCGACGAGATCTACAACTTTCTAGTTTTGAGTTTTTTTATTTGAAGTCGTTAAGATGCTAAAAAAATTTAATGACATATTTAGACTTAAGGGTATTTTTGACTTTTCACACCTGCAGTTTGACACCGTTAGGGCCTAATCTGACGGCAGTGGCATGGAGGACAAAAAAAAAGTTGGAGCAGTGGCGCTGAAGACCGCTAAACTTTTCCAGTGGCTCACAGGGGATTGCGATCTTTTTTAATGGCTCACAAGAAATTCCCCCAATTTTTTTTCCTCGAACGAACCACTAGTATAAATTGTCAATACTACTAGTGGTTATTTGTGGGTAAGGGTAAATGAGTACACCTGCACAGCCTTTAATTACAGTTTTGCAATTTGAATGATTGTAATCCAAAACTTAACAATCGAATTCTAAGAACCTTTTAATTAATCCATCATCACGGTGATGCACCACCCGTTCTTTATGATACACAAGCTAGCAAATATATACTGTAAACAAAGCTAGGGATTGACCAAAGAATACCAGCCCTAAAACTCCCTTAACGTATTTGCATGTGTGCAAAATTTTGTTGTATTTACTGAAAAAATGATTCTCACTTCTTCACAAACTTGCTTATATAGGTATCTTGTTGTGATTGATGACGTTTGGACAGAGGAAGCATGGCAATACATACAATATGCTCTTCCTAAAAATGCCTGTACAAGTAGAATAATCATGACGACACGCATCAACAGTGTAGGACAGTTGTGCCGCACTTCAGATGAGGTCTTTCTTTATCAAATGAAACCTCTTAGCAGAAGTGATTCTGAAAATTTATTTCTCAAAATGACACTTTGTGCTGATGAAGATAGGTTTCCTATTCAACTGGAGGGGATAAAAAATGATATACTTGAAAAATGCGATGGTTTGCCATTGGCTATTATTACTCTAGCTAGTTTGTTAGCTAATAAACCGAGAACAAAGGAAGAATGGGAGAGAGCACTTAATTCTATCCGTTATATGCATGAAAAAGACAGTGGGATGGAAGTAATAGATAAGATACTTACTCTGAGTTACAACGATCTACCATACCATATGAGAAATTGCTTACTGCATCTCAGTACATTTCCAGAGGATCATGAGATTTACAAAGATATATTGCTATGGAGATGGATAGCCGAAGGATTTGTCACTGAAAAACAAGGTTTTACTTTGGAGCAAGTTGCTGAGAGTTACTTTTATGAGTTTATAAATAGGAGTTTGATACAGCCCATAACCTTGGTTCCAAGATTTGGAATGTACACGGTAGAAGAAGGATGTCGAGTCCATGATATTGTATTGAACTTCCTCATCTCTCGGTCAGCTGAAGAAAATTTTGTAACTATGTTGGATGGCCAGGGTATTCCATCTTCAAATCAAAGGATTCGTCGGCTCTCTGTCTGGTACAATTCAATACATGCACAGGCAGTCTCTCGAGGAACCATGAATCTGTCTCATCTCCGTTCAATTAGTATATGCGATGTTGGAGGATGGACGATGCCTCCTGTTTTGGACCTACCTGTTCTTCGGGTGTTAGATATAGAGGAATACAATGATTTGAGGATTCTTGATCCTGATGGCATTATAATTTTATTTCAACTGGGGTATTGGAGGTTCTTTAGATCAAATGGTGTCACGCTACCAGCCCAAACAAGGAATCGGATTGTTGATCCTGATTGCATTTTAAGTTTATTCCATCTGAGATATCTGAGGTTTGGTGGAGCAATGGATGTCACACTACCAGCTCAAATTGGGACTCTACAGTATCTGCAGACTCTTGATTTAAGCGGAGCTAGAGTAACACAGCTTCCAGAAAGTATTGTTCAGCTCAAGCGATTGATGTGTCTTGTTGGGTACCAACTCATGATGCCAGATGGGTTTGGTAACATGGAATCCCTTGAGGAGTTAGGGAATCTAGATGGCTGCAACTGCTCCATAAATTTTGGGGAAGATCTAGCACTTTTGAGCAAGTTGAGGGTACTCCGAGTGACGTTCATGTGGAACAGAACAAGTGATCTGGGAGCTAGAAAGGAATCTTTGATTTCATCTCTCTGCAAACTCGGAGGAAACAACCTTCAGTCTGTCTATATTTATGACAATGTTGGTGGTGGAGATTGTCTTGTGGAATCGTGGTACCCTGCACCATGCCGCCTCCAAAAGTTTATTCATATCAGTAAATACTCCAGGTTTCCGAAGTGGATTAATCCCAGTCTTTGTGATCTCACCTACTTGGATATACTTGTTCAGAAGATGGAAAGGGAATATCTGCGTATTCTAGAAGATTTGCCTGCCATTCGTGTCCTATACCTTGATGTGAAGGAAGTTGCAGAAGATGGACTCATCGTCAGTTACGGTGCATTTCGAAGTCTAACATGTTTCCAATTCTATAATGTAGACGGACCTGGTTTGGTATTTGAAGGAGGTATGCGAATGCTGGAATGGCTTAGGCTCGGATTCGACGCAGATAAAGCAGTTTCAACACATGGCAGTTTAGAGAGTGGCATTGGGCACCTCTCAAATGTTAAACGTATCGGTCTTACTATCCGGATGATTTCTGAAGGTGAAAATGATCCCGCGGAGAAGGCCGTCAAATCTGTCATCAATGGCCAAGTAAATATGCTTCCCAACTGCGCCACAGTGGACATTGGATTTAGTAGACGGAGTCGGTTTTCACCTGACAGGTACAATAGGGCCACATAGAAGAACCCATAGGATGTATGTAACGGCTTGTGGTTGGCTTACTGTACTGTTGTACGTATGTTTGCTTCTGCAGTTTGTGCTTGTTTCCAAACTGGAAAGCTTGGACACTTGCACTATACTTGCTGTATTTAGGTTATTAATAGGTAGACTGTCGTCCTAGAAGGAAAGACATGCAACCACAAGTTATCATTCGATTTTCTTCTTAAATCTTCTGAGAAGAGAATTTGCCAAATTTTCTCTTCAAGACTGCTTCCTGATTGGTTGGCTTGTCACAGTTTGATAATCTTCATCAGGGAAATGATAATCTCACAGCTTCGTACATAAATCTGTATGCTTTTTTTTTTTGTTACTTAGGCTTACAGATCTAGGAACATACGCTAGGACGGAGGGGCTTCTCTCACATGTTTTCTACATTTAGCTTCTGCTTCTAAGTTTCAGGGACTATAAACTTGTACAGGGATCTTTGGAGGGGCTCTATACATCGCCTGCGGTAGCGGGGGCTCGTGCCTCGGCTGACCCGGTGCTAGACCTGCCCCTTAGGCTCTATTATACAGCCTGTTTGCTGGGTGGTTTCTGAGCTGATAAGTCTGGCTGGTGTTGATTTGTTGTGAGAGGAAAACACTGTTGGCTAGTTAATAAACTCTGACTGAAATCAACAAGCGAACAGGCTGATAGTATATAGCTTTGGTACCTGGTGCTAGATCTACCCCTGCTTAGGCTCCATTATAGTATATGTGTCGTTTTGGTAAATTACGTAGACATGCAGGATATAAAGGTTGCAATGTAAAGATTCCCGAGTTCTTCACCGTTTTTTTTTGGGAATTCTCAATGTGCATATAGGCCTTTGTCTCATGTCATCCCGTGCTTTTCATCATTGTGCAGGATATTTACTCTATCCGTTTTATAATAAATAAGTTTTTGTAAATTTTTAGATAAATTAAGAACGTTGACAAAAGACGTATGTATCTTTTTTTTTATGTAGTAGTTATCGTTTGTATACACCCATGATTAGCTTTAAATGAAAAAAGTCCAAATTGCTACCTTCAAGTATCACTTATGTCCAGGCAACCCCTACATTAATGTTTGATTCGATTTACTCCTCTTAACTATTCCGGTTGATCCAATTTACCCTCTAATAAGATTTGGTTTTTTAATTTCTCTACGCACAAGTTTAATTTTTATTTTGAAATTTGTGAGGTGACAATGGACACCATAAGTTATTTAAAAAAAGTTATGATTTTATATCATTATATTTAACACAAATTTATATTTCTAGTATTAATTTATTATTATATGTCCTAACCTATCAAAATAATGATTAAATTTTGTGACATATTTTTTAAACATAAACTATGGTGTTAGCTACCCCCCTCACAGAATTTGAAATTAAAAATCAATTTGAATGTTGAGAAACAAAAAAAAAGATAATTTTTGTTGAAGGATAATTGGAGGAACTGAAATAATTGAGAGAAGTACAGCAAACTAAATAATAGTTTAGGAGTTATCTAAACATAGACCATGTTTGAGGGTAGTATTTTAGACTTTTTTCAAATCAAATTGATATCGGCATAGCTATCGTAGGGATAGCGACGAGTTTGCCCACGAATTGTAGTGTCTGCGTGAAGTGTATTAGGACAAGATACAATTCCTCACGTCTTCGGCCAGTGCCAGTTTGTGTGGGGTCGTGAGTAATCCATCTGTCCATCTGTCAAAGAGATAATAGTATCCATCCAAACAACCTTAGATTTCATAGCCTACTAATTACAAACTATTTTCCAAAATACGGATTCCTACACTCATCTCATCAGTAAGTGAGAGCAGCTCATCTCCTCGAACAATTTATTTCAGGAAAAAGTCTACTTAACCCCCTTTCATATTTGGTCTACTTCACCCCCAACTATGAAATCGTCTATTTTACCCCCTGAATTTTCTAAAACCGTCTATTTTACCCCTTGAGCGGTTCTGAGTGGTGGTGTGCTATAGTAACAACGGGTCTGCTACAGTGCCGGTGGTTTTGAATTTCCTTTTTTTTTTATTTATTTTCGGTGAATTTTTGAAAAATCATAGTAAATCATAGAAAATCATAAAATGAAAAATCTAATTTTATTTGACTCCACATGAGTAGATCTACACAGTGAATATATAATACGGTATGCTTTAGTACAATTTTTTTTAGCCTTAGATTAATTGAAAAATCTAATTTTGTCTCTAATTAATTGGAATAATTCATAGCTGCAGCTTCTATGGTCCAATTGTGATGAAATTTTTATGGTACGCTAATTATTGTATGCTTGAACTATAGTAAAAATTTCGTACTCATTGGACTATGTATAACTTAGTTATAGATAAATTCTAATTAATTACAGACAAAATTGGATTTTCCAATTAATCTAAAGCTATAAAAAAAATTTGTACTAAAGCATACCGTATTATATATTCACTGTGTAGATCTACTCACGTGGAGTCCAATAAAATAATATTTTTTATTTTATGATTTTTCTATGATTTTTCAAAAATTCACCGAAAATAAATAAAGAAAAAAAATTCAAAACACCGGGACTGTAGCAAACCCACGGTTGCTGTAGCAGACCCGATGTTACTGTTGCAAAACCATCGCTGAAAAACCGTTCAGGGATAAAATAGACGGTTTTAGAAAGTTAATAGACGGTTTTAGAAAATTCAGGGGGTAAAATAAACGGTTTTATAGTTGGGGGTGAAGTAGACGAGTACGAAAGGTGGGGACTAAGTAGACTTTTTTTCATTTATTTTAGCAAGTGCTTTGTTTCAAAGCAAGATTTCTACTACCACTAACAGGAATTTTTTTCTTGGATCCACATCTAGTTCCCTAACTTCAAGATCCGATAATTATGTGAGTCGGAGAGGGGAGGAGGAATCGAAGAGGGGAGGAACTGGGGAGGAGAGCGCCTTGGCGGGGATGATGGGCCCCGTGCTCGACAAGCTCGCTAGCCTCGTCGAGAAGTACACCGAGCTCAAAAACGTGAGGAAGAAGATGGAGCAGCTGAGGAAGGAGCTGATCGCCATCAACCTAGCGTTGGAGAAGCACGCGGCCATGGAGAGCCCGGACGCGCAGGCGAAGGCGTGGGCGGCGGAGATGCGCGAGCTGGCCTACGACTTGGAGGACAGCATCGACCTCTTCACCCACCACGTCGACCACGAACCGCCGGACACCACCACCGGCGTCAAGAGGTTCTTCCTCCGGATGATCCGGAAGCTCAAGAAACTCCACTACCGCCACAGGTTTGCTCAGGAGATCAAAGAGCTTCATGATCTTGCCAACGAATCGTACCGGCGTAGAAAGAGATACAGGATTGAGGAGGGCGGTTCTAGCATCTCGCACGCGGAGATCGATCCTCGGTTACAGGCACTCTATGTGGAGGTGGAGAAGCTCGTGGGCATCCAGGGCCCAAGCCAGGAGATCATTGGCCGGCTCGTCGGCGAGAACCCGCCAGTGGAGCGACAGAGGGTTGTCGCCATTGTTGGATCTGGAGGTTCAGGCAAGACTACACTTGCTAAACAGGTGTACGAGAAAATTAGGGGCCAATTCTCTTGTGCAGCTTTTGTGTCTGTGTCGCAAAAGCCCAATATGATTAGCCTTCTATGGGAGTTTCTATCTCAAATTGGGAGCAACGGTGGAGATTTAGGATTGATGGCAATAGGATCTCGCAGCGAAAAGCAACTGATTGACAGCCTAAGATCACATCTTAAAAATCAGAGGTTAGTTTAACTTTTCTTTTTAGTTAGCTTAATTCAGAACACGTACTAGAAATTTGTGAATCTCAGTGGTTATTTGCTTGTACAGCCATTAATTACACCAAATTTCTCTGACACAACAATAAGTAGTTTTGCATGATGACAATCCAAAGTTAAGGTATTTGTATTTTTCATAAACTTTTGTACGATTTTTATATGTATGCACAACCGTTTCTATTGCCTTTATACAGAAATGATTTTCACTGCTTCACAAACTTGCTTATAGGTATCTCGTTGTGATAGATGATGTTTGGACAAAGTCAGCATGGGAAACCATACAATGTGCTCTTCCTAATAATGGCCATACAAGTAAAGTAATTATGACGACACGTATCAACAGTGTAGGTCAGTTCTCCTGCGCTTCAGATGAGGGTTTTATCTATCAAATGAAACCTCTTAGCAGAAATGATTCTGAAAAATTATTTCTGAAAAGGACATTATGTGATGAAGATGAGTTCCCTGTTCAGCTGGAGGGGATTAAAGATGAGATAATTGAAAAATGTGATGGTTTGCCACTGGCCATTGTTACTCTAGCTAGCATGATAGCTACTAAACCAAGAACAGAGGAAGAATGGGAGAGGGCACTTAATTCTATCCATTCTATGCACGAAAAAGACAGTGGCCTGGAAGTGATAGATAAGATACTGTCTCTGAGTTACAGCGATCTACCTCACAATATGAGAAATTGCTTATTGTATCTGAGTACATTTCCAGAGGATCACATGATTTACAAAGATATCTTAGTATGGAGATGGATAGCTGAAGGATTTATCGCTGAAAAACAAGGCTTTACTTTGGAACAAGTTGCTGAGAGTTACTTTTATGAGTTTGTAAACAGGAGTTTGGTCCAGCCCATAACCTTGCGTTCAAGATATGAAACTCGTGGAGAAGGAGGATGTCGAGTCCATGATATTGTATTGAACTTCCTCATCTCTCGTTCAACTGAAGAAAATTTTTTAACTATGTTGTATGGCCAGGGGGTTCCATCTTCAGATCAAAGGATTCGTCGGCTCTCTGTCTGGGACAATCCAGAACATGCACTGGCAGTCTCTCGAGAAACCATGAATCTGTCCCATCTCCGGTCAGTTAGTATATGCAATGTTGGAGGTTGGACTATGCCTCCTGTTTTAGACCTACCTGTCCTTCGAGTGTTAGATCTAGAGGGATGCCGTGATTTGAGGATTGTTGACCCTGATTGCATTTTAAGTTTATTTCATCTGAGATACCTGGGGTTCTGTAGTGCAAGCGGTGTTGTGCTACCGGATCAAATTGGAAATCTACACTATCTGCAGACCATCGATTTAAGCGGGACTGGAGTAACACAGCTGCCAGAAAGTATTGTTCGGCTCAAGCGACTGATGCTTCTTATTGGTCAACGTCTCATCATGCCAGATGGGTTTGGTAACATGGAATCCCTTCAGGAATTAGGGACTATTGATTGCTGGAAGTGCTCCATCAATTTTGGGGAAGATCTAGCACTTTTGAGCAGATTGAGGGTGCTCCGAGTGACTTTCATTGGGCTCGAAACAAGTGATATGGAAACTAGAAAGAAATCTTTGATGTCATCCCTCTGCAAACTTGGAGGAAACAACCTTCGGCATGTCACTATTGATGACCATGTTGGTGGTGGAGATTGTTTTGTGGATTCGTGGTACCCGCCTCCACGTCTCCTCCAAAAGTTCATTCATATCAGTCAATACTTCTCCAGGTTTCCTAAGTGGATTAGTTCCTGTCTATGTGATCTCACCCACTTGGATATAAAAGTTGAAAAGATGGAGCAAGAATATCTACGCATTCTTGAAGATCTGCCCGCCATCCGTTCGCTATACCTTTTCGTAAAGCAAGTTTCTGAAGATGGGCTCATCATCAGTCGTGGTGCATTCCGATGCCTAAGGCGTTTCGAATTCTGTAATATAGATGGACCTGGTTTGATATTTGAAGGAGGCATGCGAATGCTAGAATGGCTTAGGCTCGGATTCGATGCAGATAAAGCACAATCAACATATGGCAGTTTGGAGGTTGGCATCCACCACCTCTCATCTCTCAAACATATCGTGCTCATTGTCTGGATGATTTCTGAAGGTGGTAATGATCCAGTGGAGGAAGCCGTCAAGTCTGTCATCAGTGGCCTAAAGATGCTCCCCAACTCTCCAACGCTTGATATCAGATTTCGTAGACGGAGTCGGCTGGCAGGCACAGAATAAGGACCACGAAAAACATGACGTTGGATGTCATGTACAGTATGTTGCTTCTGCAGTTTGTGCTTATTGCCAAAATGGAAAGCTCGACACTTCGCACTACATACTCCATTGAGGTTAGCTTGTAGAATGTCGTCCCAGAAGGGAAGACATGCAACCACTTTTTTTTTTTAAATAACATACAACCAAAAATTGTGTGTGTATGTGTTGTAATCATTAAACTTTCTTCTTAATGCAGTGACATGTAACTCTTCTGAGAAAGAATTGTCAAATTTCCTCTTCAAGACTGCTTCCTGAATGGGAAGATCCTGCATAACTGGATAATCTCCCAGCTTTGAAGAGAGATCTGTATGTTTCTTGGATTACCTGGGCTTCCTGAATTGCATAGAGCAAACAATTTTTTCGCGAACATGCACCCGAGCGCAAACAATCGTGAAGGAGCATCCTGATGTCTGCATTATACATGACCGCATCGCAAAAGGGAGTTGCAGGATCCTATGGAGGAACTCTTAGAATAACTGTAACCGTTTGGAGCCACTCCTATGGAGAGATTGCAGGCACATCTTGGAGATAAGGACCTTGTGGAGCTGTTTAAGAGACATTGGCAACAGAACCGACAAAGTAAGTTTGTAAAGATCTGGAATGAGCTAGATGAGTTGTCATTAAAATATGTGACCAAGAAAGAAAGTGGTGCTAATGTCGATTGCAGAGCATAAGACAGCCTAAAGAAATTATGCTGGTGACAGCAACGGCAAAATAACAGGTCGTTTTTGGAGTGGACCCGTGCGAAATCAAAGGAGAAGTGGCCACTGCTGCACGACAGAAAGGGAACTAGGTATGGAATCATGGGCACTAAAATTGCAGATCTAAATAATAGCCATGTATTCAAGGGAATAAGTTTCCTTGCACTCACTGGCATGGTAGAGGTGACGACATTCCAGCCGATGCTACACTGCTTCGTCAATGCAAGTGTTGCAACAGAGAAAGCAATAGGCTTCCCATCAATGAACTTCCTTGAGCTTGTGAGCTTGCCCAGGATCAATGTCAAAATGCAAAAAGTCCAGGTGCACCAAGTAATCCCTGCCCCTATGTACAGAGTCTTTTTATGAGGGAAGAAGATAAAATGTTGAAGGTTGAGTTGAAGCAACCGCATGTGATTGTTCACCTGAAAGACAGGATTTAAGAGCCGGCTTAAACTCTGCTTAATTTCCTCCCGTCTCCACCTACAATTCCACACCTAGATTCGACATACAAATTGTCCTATTACTTGTATGTCTTTTTTAGTACTTTTTCTAAAACACAATATAGATGCATATATGTATGCCTACATGCATGCAAATCTATGAATATCGACACTCACACTTCTATATTAGAAAAAAAAAGTACACGGTCACCTAAGCCAAGTCTAAATTCGAATCCAGATGGATATTGACAAATATATGGCTGGCAACTGACCGCCATTACATTGGTGAATTATGTGAGTCTCGACAGAGCATACTATCAGATATTCAGATCAGACATCTGGAACTTGGACAGATAAATGTAACTGATGCTGCAGTCTTTTTTTCTTCCGTGAACACGTTCGTTGACGCGTTTTTCATTGAGTTGAACTGATGCTGCAGTCAAAACTCAAGAGGCCACTGGCTCAGCCCTCAGCGCAGGAAGCAACGCAGGTCCATGACACGCAGCACCTTGAATCCGTCCAGGCTACACCCCAGCTCGAGCCTCGGCTTCTTCGGCGCCGGTGGGCAGTGCAGGGGGCGTTCAGTTCCAGCACCGTTCGCCGACGGCGGCGGTGAAAGCTGTCGTGGATCTTCATCGTCGTCGTCGCCGCCGTGGGAGTGAGACCGCTTCAGCTTCAGTGACCGCAGCTCCACCAGCTGCGGAATACTAACAGCTTCCACTTCTTCTTCTGGCACCTGCTGGATGCTTCTCTTTCCCAGGATCTTCCTTTGGAGACCCATGGTGAACTCGGTTTAACCTGCAGTATGCAATAGCAGAGTAGAAATCAAGCGAGATTGTGAGCTCAGCTGAACAAAGATGAACCGGAGGTTGAAGAAGAGCAAGCTAGGAGGGTTGTCCATGCAAGCTACCAGTACCAGCTAGCTAGTTTGAGCTCTCGCTTTGGAGTTTGGACACCAAGCAGCAACGGATATGAGATGACACATTGACAGCAGAATGTACCTGCTTATAAGCAAGCAGCCAAGCAAAGGGCCGGCGATCTTTGCCGTTGCAAAGAAGGGAAAAGGTGGAATGGAAAAGGATTGCCATTGAACTGGCAGTGAGTGAGTGCACGAGTGAGCATCATGTCAAGGAACCAGAGGAAATTGCACAGCCGATGAAAAGTGCAGAGCTCTTTCCGTTGGTTAGAATAAAAACTAATCTTCTTTCCGTAACAGCATACGATGAAAATTAGCAAGATGCAAAGGAAAGATAAAAAGTGTCATTCATTTGAGAGGGGAGGAGAGGGAGGGAAAATGTCAAGGCTGATGAGGAGGCACGTGAGCAGGAGCCAAAGTGAAGGTGAAAGAGGAATAAAGAAAAAGAGGACGACGAGAAAAGCACAGCTTTGTCTTTTGTTTGAAAAAGAATAAAAATAGGGAGAAAAAAACATGCGTGGGGAATATGCAAAAGCCATCCTTGCTTTGGCTGGATACGTTTTGAGTGCATCATTTTGTAGGGAATACATACTAGTAAGCTGCAAGCTTTAATTAAAGTTGCTGCTTAAACTATTGCTTTGAACCGTTTGTGCAGTTCATCTTATCTTTATTTAGCCTAAAGAGGATGAAGACTTTGTTCTGTAAGTTCAGAACAACTGCTGTAACTAAGTAGATGACAAACTATCAGCCCTTGAATACCCCATTATATATACATAATAAAGACGTATCGTGCGAGCCATCACAGTCTATAAAGCAGGTAGATAGCCCATTCACTTACTGAAATTGGGAGGTTTTAATAACAAAGTAAAACAAAGTAGTGAACAAATTTACAAAAAAGTGAAATGCATCATGGGTGTATAAACTTTTTCAATATTCTCCTCTGGATCCATTATTGGATCTAAAGTAAACTTAGAATGGACCACTTGAAAATTTTAAGAATCTAAAGGGGTGTAATCTGGGAAAGAAAAGCTTTCTTTATCTCTAGGGAACTGCTAGCGCCCGGACGTCCGGACGGACGCCCGCGGCTGCTGTCCTACTGTGCTGCTCACCTGCCTACCCGCCCGCCTGCTTGCCCGCGCCGCTCCATGGGGACCACCCTCGCCCGCCTCGCTTCCCGCGCACACATGGGGACCACCTGCGGCCTGAGGCCCGCCTCCGCCTGAGCCCTCTTCCCTTGCCTGCTCACAACATGTGCAACATCTAGATGAAACACATGTAACATATATCAGAAACAATTGAAACACTTGCAATGAAAATCTGAAACACTTGTAAAAATACTTGAAAACACTTAAAAATCATTGCAAACATACGCAACATACAGATAAAACGCTTACAACATATGTGTGAAACATATGTAACATCCAGATAAACACACTTGCAACATACGTCTGAAAATAGATGAAACATTGGGAACAGACGCTTGCAACATAAGTGTGCAGCCACTGCAACATATGCAACATCCCGATCTACTTTTGCAACATTCATATCAACACACTTGAAACATATATCTGAAACAACTGAAATACTTGAAACATAGGCTTACAATATGTCTAAAAACACCTTAAACACTTAAACACAGCATCGCTGGTGCCCATTGCCTACCTGGTGGGGAATTGCAGTGGCTAGCTAGCTCAAATCAGGAGGACGTCAAGAACAACGGCCTAGTGTACACCTCCGCTGCTGGACCTCCCTCCCTGTCGTGGTGTCTTTGGCTAGCCGCAGGAGACGATGTCCAGGCTGGCGACGACCTCCTACTGGTAGCGTTGGGTTGGTGGTGGCCTAGTGACGCCACGGCCGCGACCAGTGAGATGGAGTGGGGGCGCGGCGCGGTGGGGGGAAGCGCACGACGTGGCGAGAGACGGGGCGGGGTGGGGGAAGGGGGCGTGGTGGGATGGAGTTGGGCGAGCGGATGTTAGTCTGAAGAAGAGGTAGAGCAGGAGACGGTGTCGGCGGAAGGTTGAGAGACGAGTGGATAAGAATTAATCTAGAGAACGAGTAGTTGAGATATGGTGGAGTCCATCTTTGCAGCTTTTCCGTTATCTCTAAATCGAACATGATGTAATCCCTAGCCTGGCCTCAATGACGTATCCTTATATCGACCACCCCTTGTCCTCGACGGTTGACCTCAATGACATGCAGCCATAATAAGTTGTGCTTGTGGCGTTGTAGTCATTAAATTTTCTTTCTAATGTACTGTAGTGACATCCAACTCGGCTGACAAGAAAAGGTCGCCTAGTTTTGTCTTCAAAGGCTGCTTTCAGTTAGCTGATCGTCCAGCACAATTCGATAAGCTCTATCGGGCAAAGTGATGAATCATCTCACAATTTTGTACGGAAATATGTATGTTTCTTGGACTGCTTAGCCCCGTACGTTTGTTTCAGTATTTCGCAGCAACATACATGAAGCTCCTCTTGTAGCAGAGCAATTGCAGTTCTGCAGCTCCTGAAGCTGAAACGTTCACCCGTGGCTGTTGCCTGTTGCGGTGTTGCCTGACGCTGCCCCATGATGTCAACTGCAGTGATGCTGAATTGCTGATGCCGCGTGTTGCTTTCCAACCATGTGAGAGTTGTGACCAGCTAGCCTGCGCCGACAGAATGCAAGGCCGCGTGTTGCGCATGCGTGCCTGAACTCCGCGTGTTCAGCGTTGGATTGGAGGAACCACCGCATATGCTATGCTATGATGCTGTTCTGCTTCTGCATCTGTAATTCTGCATTCATTCATGGGGAATGTATGGTCTGAAACTCTGAATTGCCAACGCCAGGAAAACATTGAAGGCAACGGACAGGACAGGCCATCGAATCGATTATTCTGGAGATGGAGAGAATCGTTCAGAGAAAACGACGTCGTGAATGGCAACCACAACCACGAGAGCCTCGCATCGCATTTGCATTTGCATTGCATTGCGTCCTCCAAGAAACAAGAGCGAAACTCTTGGTCGGTCGGTTCAGCAGAGCAACAGACGTCCTGTTCGCTTGGGCTTATTTGGCTGATAAGCTATGGCTGAAAATACTGTCGGCTGATTTAGTGTGAGAGAAAAATATTGTTTATTGGCGGAAAAAAAAGGAGAGAATGCAAGAACCAAGAAGTCGCAGTGTACGTAGCTGGCCTGGGCCTTTGTCCAGCTCGGTTACAGTTAGACGAACCAACGATTAAATAGTCAAACTACCACTTCCCTCCTCCTCGAGGCAACGTTAGTAGTGGCACTGATTGTTCTGTGACTACCACTAATTAAAGAAATCCAAGGAAGATGCTGCATACAATACAGCTTCTATGTCATGACTGGGAAGGCACCACAATCTCAACGAATATTCGCTGTTCAGGTTCCCTTGGTCCTCCAAACAAAAGAAAAACTCGATCTTTCAAAACACACAAAAAAAAGGTCACACGTAGTACTTGTTCTTTTGTCCTTTTCTTTTGAACGAAAGTGTTGATCTTTCTTGACCGCAGGTGATTTGGTTCTCTGACGGTAGGTTTCGTTTCTTTGTCAAAACATTATTGCTATGCTCATCATTTCATTTTCAATTTTTTCAAATCATCGTACGATGCTCACATACATATACACTCGTGTCTATAGATACACATACACATCCCACCTCTAAAATGCCCCTAAGAACGTATGCATATAGCACGTTCGAAAGACTGAGTCGGTAAATCTCAAAGTTGACAATGCAAATTCACCAAAACCTCTATTGTCCGACACATCCTCTACCACTAAAAAAATAGCCTCATTAAATCACAGAATAACTTCATAAAAATACGAGCACTCACATCAAGTTGAGAGCTTAAATTCGGATAGGCAAGTCCTATCACAAGGAATCTAATTAGCTAAGCTACGGTCATTTCCCGTCATTTCTTTTCTTAACCACAAGTGAAGCAATCCTACCACATTGCTACACTGGTTATTACGCGTGTGTCGGTAGGATGCCATTGGCCCCATTTAGAAGAGCTTCCGTGAGAAGCTTTTTCTCGAGAAGTTGTATAAATGGAGTAAAAACATGGTCAGAATACTGATTTACTTTTTAGTAAAATTGGGCAGTGGAAATAAACACGCTCAAAAGAAAAACCGCCTAAAACCACCCTAATTGTTAAACCTATTTTAGTCATAAGTAGCTTGTAAGGTTCTGTTTGGATCCTATGATCTATAATTTAGCCATTAAACTTTAGAACATTATAACTCTTGAGACTTCAAGCAGGAGATCTAAAGTTTAGAACGTCTCACAGAAACATTAACCATACAAGTGAGCTAAAGTGTGGTCTACAATTTTAGTCTTCAATTTTAATTACTAAACTTTAGACCGGAGATTCAAACAAGCTCCAAGTTATACAACAGTAGCAAGAAGGGTTATTGTTGGTTGGCAGCGGGTAGCTACGCAGCGGGTTATTGACTTGGATCAATCAACGTTTTTTTTTCTCTCGTCTCACGTGGTATAAATATTGATGCACACGGCGGTCGAGCACTTCTCTAGGTTTGATACAGTAGGACACTAGTGATCCACGCCAATTATTCTTTTTGCCAAAACCAAGGTATCCTCGGCAGTCACGTCGCAGTCTGTGCTTTTTGTTTAAAAGCAAGCGTGGAAAGTCACGTATATGCATTGATGCACACATACTCAGAGCACTATAGACAACTCGGAGAAATTGGACCAGCACATCTTATTATCTTGAACTCGATTAAGTTGTCGTAGACGCCTGGCCATCGTCTAAGACATGTGACATGTCATCGGCTGCCATCTTAATCTTATTATCATTAAAAGTCTTCAATAACAAACAAAATAAAATGTCTCTCAAATCTATATATCTTAAAAATTAAATAACTAAAAAGTACGCTACTTATTTATATCTACCCCCTACGTCCCCAAATTAATCAACTCATTGAATCTGTGCAAGTCAAACTATCTTAAGTTTAATTAACTTTATAGAAAAGAGTAACAACATCTATGATATAAAATGAGCATATTATGAAACTATATTCTATGGTATATCTAATGATACCAATTTGATGTCATAAATTTTAACAGGGTTTTCTAGAAATTTTAGTCAAAGATTAAAAAGTTTGACTTAAGACAACTCTGAGAATCTATTTATTCAGGGAGAGGGAGTATATCAATATCTATCTATATCCAGTATTAAAAAGGCAAAACTTTTCTCCACCAATTTTTTGATCCACCTCTCCCTAACTACCTGGGCAATTGAGAGTTTCTTCCATCCCGTTTTTACTACAAATTGCACTCACGTTCTCCGTGTCTCAAATGTGATTGAACTCATGACTCATAGTTATACGAGTTAGGGCAACTCGCGTCTAGTGATGATGAATACGGAGTCCGATTCCAATACATATTGGGTCAGGGATCGCGCCCTACGTATCTCGTATGTGACCAAGACTCATGCCCCGTGCTCATACAAGTCATGACAACTTGCATCTAGCGATGATACGTAGTCTGATTCCTATACGTATTAGGTTATGTTCAACACATGGGCAAGTGATTCTAAATTGCATATTTCTACTCCTCTTAACTTAAAATAAACATAAATAGTATGTGCTACCATTAGGATAAATATGATGACATAGACAGTTCACCTTAAACTATAGTGAATTTTTACGGTGCTTGGAAATAATAAGAGCCCTTCGTCTAGCAAGATCTAATAATTTTGAAATAGGAAGAACCAATTAGACAGAACTTAAGTGGCGGCCCGGAACCTGAAATAAGTGAGCCCGGAACATGTTTCTAATTTAATAGGAAGGACATAATAGTAATTGGGATTCTCCATCTTCATTACCGTTAGTGTCGCCTGCACGCATACATGTAGGGATGAAAACGGATCGGATACGGACGGATATCACCGATATTACATTTGTTTTCATATTTTTGTCCGGATTCAGATTCGAATACGGATAGTGTCAACTATGTCGGATAGGATACGATTGTATATCGATATCATAAATATGCGATTTAAGTATTCAGATACGGATACGGTATCGGATGTTGGATATCCAGACTCGGATACGGACAGATCTCAACCCCTCTAAACGGATTCGGTTTCGAATACGATCGGAAAATATCCATACCGTTTTCATTCCTACGTGACTTCCGCCGTGGCTTGGGCACCGTCCCGTGCTGCTGGACGCGTATGACTTCATCGCCACGGGCTCATGTGGAACTACGAGGAGGTGATACCGTCAAATGCCTTGCCAGACACAACCCCAAGAACCTCGATTTGCTGAGTTGGGATTGACCGTAATCTACCTTGCAATTGAGCTCGCTGCCTCTCCAGGATGGTTGGGTGCAGGTGGTTCATTTTGTCAGTCACAGCCCGGGCTGCGCCATGCCGCCATCCACGGTGATACCCATCACATCGGCGGCCTCCTCCCAGTAGCCCCACCACTCCATGCGCTTTGGCTTTGATAGGCAAAAGTACCGAGCCCTCAGGTTCACCTTGCGGCGGCCGGCATGTCCGTGGCAGGTTTAAAGTCGAACAGCGGGCGGGAGCAACGACGACTCAGGGAGGCGAGCGCCGGCGACGCGGACGGCGGCGGCGGCGTGGTCTTGAGATCGTGAATTTCATGCGCTAAAGAAAATGGAACGTCAATTAGAGTTAATGACTAGCTAAAAGTACTAAAGTAACCTTAAGTACAATTAACTGCTGGCAATATTTTTTTAGGGAGGAACCCCAGGAGGCGACCCTCCAACAACCGCTGATTGAGAGGAATGGCTGCAGCGCATGGAATGCAATGCAACTAACAGCACATGCACGCACGCATGTCACGAGCAGCTGGCTCAACAGAATTCAGAGGTTGGTTTGATTGAGACATGCATATACGTGGTGGTGGAGCTGGAGCCCCTGTCCCGGGCCTTGACCTTGCATTGGACGCGCAGCGGCAAGCCGGACTGCTCGCCGACACGTCCGTCCGTCCTCCGTCTTCCTCCTCCTCCCATCCCCATCGCTTCCTCCTCCGCTCTGCCTCACGTCGTCCCATGTATAAATATAAACCGATCCGGACACCCTCCAGCTCCAGCATTGTTGTCACGGGCCACGGCACGGCGGCTCCTCTCCTCTCCAATCAGGACGCCGCCGGCAGCAGCAGCCGCAGCGCAGACACGACCCAGTCCATTTGCAGCCCACGGCGGCTGATCGAGCAGATAGATAGATAAGCAGGCTAGCTGCAAGCAAGAAGCAGGCAGGCATGTGGAGATGGATGATGATTGGCAGCGCAGGGATTGATGATTGTTAGTCGTTGGCGCATGTGCCGTCACCTACTGATGATATGGATCATTGTCGTCTAAGTATAGCATAGGCGCGGCTCGCACAGCTAGCAGGGCGTCGTCGTCGCCGTCCGTCCGTCCGTCCCTCGCTACCAACCTTGCCTGCCCTCCGCGCGCGCGTCCCGCCCGCCCCCTCCCCTACCAACTTTATCCTCCCCTGCCCCGCCACCCACAAACACCTCCGGCGTGCGGTGGTGGCGTGGCGCCCTTCCCACGTCTGCCACCACCCCCGGTCGGGTTGGTCCGGTCCGGTGCGCGCGGTCACCATGGCGAGGGCCTGCAGGATGGCCCCCCTCCTGGTCCTGGCGCTGCTCCTGCTCGTGGCCGCCGCCGCGTCGGGCATCCGGGTGGACGTGTTCCGCCTCCAATCGTCGTCCGCGCCGCCGTCGTCCCCGGCGTTCCGCGAGGCGCCCGCGTTCCGCAACGGGGACGAGTGCCCGCCCCGTGGCTCCCCCGACGGCCGCGTCGACGTCGCCATGACGCTGGACGCCAACTACCTGCGCGGCACCATGGCGGCCGTCTTCTCCATCCTGCAGCACACGGCGTGCCCGGAGAACGTGGCGTTCCACTTCCTGGCCGCCGCCGCGCCCGCCACCGACGGCGACCCGGACCCGCTGGCGGCGATCTGCGCCACGTTCCCGTACCTTGACCCGAGCGTGCACCGGTTCGACCCGTCCCGTGTGCGCGGCCGCATCTCCCGCTCCGTGCGCCACGCGCTGGACCAGCCGCTCAACTACGCGCGCATCTACCTGGCCGACACGCTCCCCGCCGACGTGCGCCGGGTCATCTACCTCGACTCCGACGTGGTGGTGGTGGACGACGTGCGCAAGCTCTGGTCCGTGGACCTGGGCGCGCGCCACGTGGTGGCGGCGCCCGAGTACTGCCACGCCAACTTCACCAAGTACTTCACCGACGCCTTCTGGTCGGACGGGGACCTGAGCGCCGCGTTCCGGGGCCGCCGCCCCTGCTACTTCAACACGGGAGTGATGGTCATGGACGTGGCGCGGTGGCGCCGCGGCGGGTACACCCGGCGGGTGGAGGAGTGGATGTCGGTGCAGAAGCGGAAGCGGATCTACCACCTGGGGTCGCTGCCGCCGTTCCTGCTGGTGCTCGCCGGGGACATCAGGCCCGTCGACCACCGCTGGAACCAGCACGGGCTCGGCGGCGACAACGTGGAGGGCAGGTGCCGGAGCCTGCACCCGGGCCCCATCAGCCTGCTTCACTGGAGCGGCAAGGGCAAGCCCTGGCTCCGGCTCGACGCACGGAAGCCCTGCACCGTCGACTACCTCTGGGCGCCCTACGACCTCTACAAGGCCGCGGCCACCGCGCTGGAGGAGTAGTAGTGTGATCAGTCCGTGCTAAGCTATACCGGAATGCATCATGGCCGGCCGGCCATGGGTCAACGATCGAACCGGGGGGACGACGACGGCCGACGGCGAGGAGGGAGAGACGACGGTCCAATCCAAGAGGTGTGTGCCGTGTGCGTGCACACAGCAGCGAGCAGATAGGGCATCATTCAGACGAGAACTACTCCGATCAAGATGAGAGCTCAACGACGACGAAGGATTGTATATTACTGATGAGAGGAGATCGAAGAGAGGGGTGAGTTGGAGGAAGATCGATTCGATGCATGCGTGAATGATCAATCGTACGTGTAGGCCGGCCGGAGGGAATAATGGTCGTCGTGCATGTCTCGATCGAGACCTCTCGCTCTTCCTCTCGTTTTGATTGGGTTCGTCGATCCGATCGATCCTTCGTCGTCGTGTTTGTATAGGTCATCAGGCGGGCTGGTGGTGTGTTGTTAATTTGTAAAGAGATCGATTAGGGGGTGGTGTGCAGTCGAAGGGATACACAGTGTATGACACTAACAAAATCAAAGTATTGTACTACTGAACACACACACAGAGAAAACACAGGCAAAATCAAGAGCCATGTTGCCCTTCGTTCATTCATTTGTCATAGGGAGAAGTCAAAATTTTTTACCACAAACTATTATACCAAGGTATTATTTTGGTCATCGGACTCATCATAAACCAAATATCTCGTTGACCAACGGTGAACGGACTACAGAAACCAAACAAATTTAGCATTTTTAGCTAGTTTCATATATTGGATTAATTAATTTTACCTCTATATATCTTTTCCAAAAACAATAAAAATATTGTTTAAACTCCAAAAATTCATACCTAATTCATTTTAAAATAGAAAAACTATGAAAAGGCAAAAACTCTTATTTTTAGAAGAAATTTGAATTAGTTCTGATTTTTTTCTGATTAATGATTTAGTTGTGATTTTTTAGATATTAAACTATTTTATTGTTACTATAACATATATATAGAAAAGCAAAGCCAGCTAATTAAAGGGAGAATTTGTCTAATTTTCAGGTAATTGTAGCCCAAAACAATTACATGCATTTTTAAGTTATAGCTTACTAGAAAATCAAGCAAGTTAACAACTAAACTAACTAACTATTGAGGGGTAGATTAGTCTTTTGCCAAACTTCTTATTTGGTTATAAAATTACTTGGATAGGATACATGGAGTACTGATGTATATATTGCTTTTTTAAACAAACTAAGTATAAGATGTGCTACCTCTGTCCCTAAAAGGATGCAACTACGGGTTGCGTGCTAGTTAAAGTACTTCACATTTGACCAAGTTTCTAGTAAATAGTATTCACATTTACGACTCTAAATTAATTTATTATGAAAATGCATTTCGTAATTAATATAATGATATTTGTTTTATATTATAAATATTTATACTTGTTTATTTATAATTGGTCAAACTTGATATACTAAAACATGACACTGTTCAAGAATTGCATTCTTTTAGGATGTAGGGAGTACTGATTATATTAATAAAAAGGTTTAGAGTGGACAAAATACAACCCCAAAAGGGGTTTATGATAGAAAACAATAGTAACAAACTAACAACTACTAACTAACAAAACTCTTCCAACAACAATCTACTCCTGCAACATGAGAAAACAATGATAAAAAACAAACACAATGAAATTTATGTACATACTGTCGATGTTTCACCACCGATAGCCTGCCACGGGGGTACCCGGGGCAGTTTATTCGGGCTTCAGCGTATGCAGAACTCAACGGTAAACGCAAGAGACAATCGATTTATCCTGGTTCGGGCCCTCGACCGTGATCGAGTAATAGCCCTACGTCCAGTCGGCATTAGCCTTTGCGTTGGATTAATTGTAAAGTGTTGTGTTGTCCCCCTCTAACCCTCTTCTGCTCTAAGGAGCCCTGCCCTCCTTTATATAGTCAGGAGGCCAGAGTCCTAGTCGGTTTACAATGTAGAGTCATAGTAGGATTATAGGGTAGTATTACTACTAGGATTATATGGGAGGAATCCTAATCAAACTAGATCTCCTCTCTTCCTTGCGGTGTATCCTGTGGGTCCCGCATCGATAAGCCCCCGAGCACTTCATGGTTGAGCTCTGAAAGCTTCGTCTTGTTCCTTCAGGTCTTCCCGAGTAGGAACAAGCGTCGTCCGAGTGCTTTCTTGAGTGAAACCATGTAGCGCTTCTTGGGATCTTCGAGTGGTGTGTGCTTTTTTGAAGAAAAAAAATACTCCTATCTTGGTATAGCCCCCGAGCCTCTTGCTATTTGGAACAAGGAGCTGGAGGGTCTTGTCTTGAAATTGCTCTGATTCTTCGTCGAAGGGCTCCCGAGCATATACTCGGGTTCTTTATAAAAAAGAACTCGGATATAGCTCGGTCCGGGTTCTTTTTATCGTGAAGCCTTAAAGTGGTCTGTCTTGAAGAAGTCTTCTTGGTGACATGCGCTTTTTCGAAGAAAAAAGTGCACTCACTAAGTGTAGCTCCTGAGCCTCTTGCTATTTGGAACAAAAAGTTAGAGGGTCTTGAATCTTATGTTGTTTGAAAACTCCTGTCTTGAAGAAGTCTACTGAGTGATGTGCGCTTTTCGGAAGAAAAAGTGCACTCACTGAGTGTAGCCCCCGATTCTCTTGCTATTTAAAACAAAAAGTTGGAGGGTCTTGAATCTGAGTTGTTCAAAGAACTGAAAACCTCTTCTGAGGATATGTAGGATCTTATAGACATTCTCAAGGGTGTATCCAAGTAACCCGCGAACTGCAGTAGGCTATCCATATACCATTGCAAGTCAACACAGTTGCGCCACCGAGTACTTTCCATAATTATCTTGCATGCTTGATGTCTTCTTGCATGCTACTGTATGTCATGCCTCTTCCTTTGTTTCGCTTGAGTAAAGAAAGTACATATAAATATGCACGTGCATCCTCATATTCGTGCTCATCTTGCTGACGCAAAATCTTCTCGTTCGACCATGATCCGATCCAAGTAAGGCAACCTAGATAATTCATCAAAAGGCTTTGGGTGGGCAATCCCCTCACCGAAGACCCGTATCACCCCCACCTTAGAATTTCCAAATCACCGCAACAAGGTCGACCTTAGCTGTCGAGTAGTTGATCACCCCAACCGAGTAGTCGATCACCGCGGCCGAGTAGTCGGACGTCCTGGTGACTTCTAGAGCAGCAACCGAGTAAGACAGCATGGGGCATGTGTCTCACCCAACGAAGTAGTGGCCAAGTAAGGCAACCAGTGGTGGGCGAGCTCCTTATTTGATGACGTGGTCTAGAAAATGGTTCCCTTTTCGGCGAGTAGGCTTCACGGATTAAGGCCTCAGCGACCCAGGTAAATCAACTGTAGTAGAGCCACGAAGGCATATGGATAATATCCAGAGATATATGATGATTAAAGAATATTTGAAAAAATATTAAACCATGACTTAGCTTGATTGACGGCCGCGTGGTAGAATCAACGCGCGATCCTGACATTTTGCGCTCAGGAGATCCCAATGGTTGTAGCCCCGAGCATCAACTTGCGAGTACTTGGACATGAGCTGTTGAGTAGTTGGTCACCGCAGCCAAAGTAGTCAGAAATTGTGACGAGTAGTCAGACAACTGGCTTGTTTCAGCCATTTTGCTTTTTGGTTCGGGTGTTAGCTTATTAGCTACCCTCATCGGCGGGCTCAAGCATCTTTTCAACTCTTTTGCTCTCGGTCGGTATACTCAGACATAATTTCAGCTATATTTGTTTTTTGGTTCGGGTGTTAGCTTATTAGTTATCCTCATCGGCAGGCTCAAGCATCTTTTCAGCTCTTTTGCTCTCGGCCGGTATGTTCAGGCATAATTTCAACCATTTTGCTTTTTGGTTCGGGTGTTAGCTTATTAGCTACCCTCATCGGCGGGCTCAAGCATCTTTTCAGCTCTTTTGCTCTCGGCCGGTATGCTCAGGCATAATTTCAGCCATTTTGCTTTTTAGTTTGGGTGTTAGCTTATTAGCTACCCTCATCGGCGGGCTCAAGCATCTTTTTAGCCCTTTTGCTCTCGGCCGGTATGCTTAGGCATAATTTCAGCCATTTTGCTTTTTGGTTCGGGTGTTAGCTTATTAGCTACCCTTATCGGCGGGCTCAAGCATCTTTTCAGCTCTTTTGCTCTCGGTCGGTATGTTTAAACATAATTTTAGCCATTTTACTTTTTGGTTCGGATGTTAGCTTATTAGCTACCCTCATCGGCGGGCTTAAGCATCTTTTTTAGCTCTTTTGCTCTCGGCCGATATGCTCATGCATAATTTCAGCCATTTTGCTTTTTGGTTCGGGTATTAGCTTATTAGCTACCCTCATCGGCGGGCTCAAGCATCTTTTTAGCTCTTTTGCTCCCGGCCGGTATGCTCAGTGAAAACAACTGGAGGAAAGCCATACTAAGACATATGTTATCGAGGAACACCATCTTTATTGATCATGAACGTTGATCTATTGTGGCTTGTATATATATTCTTCCTTGAGTTATTTTCATGCGTAGAATCTTCTTAGTTGACTGATGTGCCATGTATTGTTGACTTCTTTTTCATCTTCAGTTATCAACTTGTACGCGCCAGCTGTCGATGTTTCGATAATTTTGCTTGTCCGGGTTGTCTCGGTTGTTTCTATCCGGGAACCTCTCTCGTGTCTTCTCTCATCTTTTCTATTGTGCGTCTGAATTCTTTATTGTTTCTCGGATTTTCTTTGCAGAAGTCCTGAAATTGCCACCTAGCCATGATTCCGTGAGAGAAAGCTTCAATTACTTCTCGTTCGGTGATGTCATGTACTTAAGCACGTAGTTCGTCAAATCATCGATAGTAATCTCTGAGACTTTCGCCTCCTTTCTGCTTGAGTCCTTTTAATTCTGCGTGGGTGATGGGGTGCGTAATGATACCCGCGAAATTTTCACAGAAAACTCTTTGCAAGTCCTCCCAATTTTTGATTGACCCTGGATTTAATTTATCGAACCATTGGAGGGGCATGGTTTCTAGGGCCATGGGAAAGAACAAGGTCTTGATGTTGTCGTCTCCTCCGGCTAGTTCAATCGACTACGAGTAAATCCTGAGCCACTGCCTTGGTTCGGTCTTGCCATCATATTTAGAGTGGTTGGATGACTTGAACTTGTGAGGTAGTCGCATTGAAGCAAATCTGTTCGCAAAACAGGAGAATCTATCGTGCGTTTCAGCTTCTTTGTATTCTGATTCGGCACCTCCTTCCTGCCAACTGTCGTTTTGGCGAGAGTAGTTCTACGGGGATGTCTAAATGGATGCTTCACTTCTGATCTTCCTTGGTTGTTCGACTTGGTAGTTTTGACTATGGTCCCTTCTACTTTCTCTATTGTGACTCCCACTTGGTCCAAGTCTCTCGAAAGCAGACCTCCTTTGATTTTGATCTTCCTTCCTATGAGATGTTGACCTGGCAGGTAGTCTTGAGCGGGTCTCTTCATCGTGTACCCTTAGGATCGTTGACCGGAGAAGGTCCCGGAGTTGTTCCTGTTTTTCACCAGGAAGTGAGGTCGCTCCGAGTTCTTCTAGTGCTTCTCGGATCCTATTGTAGGGTGTATTCGCCGCGCGTCTTTCTTCTACTTTTTGTTCTGATTTTCTTCTATTGTACTCGGCCAGATTTGACTCATATTTGATCCAAGCTTCCTTGCGCTGCCTAGCACGGCGTTGGCGTCCTTGTTTCAATTTGTTTCTTCTTTCTCTAGCTTGCTTCTGATTCTCAGTCTCACCATCGTGCCCCTAGATAAAGGGTGATATGTTGGACTCAGATTCATCTGATGACTTGATGTCGGGTGCTTCTGGGGGGACCAATGGTGATCGAGGACGGCGAACCATGAATACTTCTCGTGCGTGAATTGTTCTGTTATCGACGTTGGCTTCCATACTGTCGGAGTCACTGACAACTTTAGTAGAGGCTTCAAGGTCATAGATTGAGTCTCCTTCTTGGTAGGGTAGAACCGCTGTCGTCGTCGTGCCGACTAGTCGAGTTTCGCTCTCCTCAGGAACAGAACCTGGCCAGTGGACGATGTAGTTTTGAGATGTTATAGTTAATACCAGGCCTTGCTGAGCTCCTTTCAGTGGCATTCTAAGCACCGGATCGAGGGATCCTTCGGGCCGTGCCTGATAAGACTTTGCCATTTTGTGGAGTTCGAATGGAAAAGGACTCGACTTCTTGAAAGGATTCTGAGTGTACTCCGAGTTGTATTCTTGATAGGCCGAAACCGCGTTCTGGAACCCTACCGAAAAAGAACTTGGCCTCTCAAAAGAACTCGGGTAGGACTCCGTCTCGGATGCGGAGCCTGAGTTTGAGTTGGATGCGCAAAGCCGCAAAATCTGAGTTGGATCGGTCATCACGAGCTGCGCGAATCTTTCGGCGAGTTGATCCGTCATAGTCGCTGAAATAGAAAGGTCTTCATGGTGATCCGAATCTTCAAGGAGATGGCTTTGGAGCTTGCTATCATCATCTGCCTCGCAGATCCATGAACCGAAGATGAAGGTTGATCCCATCGGGAAGATCATGTTGTCGAGGTCCGTCGAGCTCTCGGATGCAGTTTCGCCGAAAGCCCCTACCTGGCGCGCCAGCTGTCGATGTTTCGCCACCGATAGCCTGCCACGGGGGTACCCGGGGTAGTTTGTTCGGGCTTCAGCGTATGCAGAACTCGACGATAAACGCAAGAGACAGTCGATTTATCCTGGTTCGGGCCCTCGACCGTGATCGAGTAATAGCCCTACATCCAGTCGGCGTTAGCCTTTGCGTTGGATTAATTGTAAAGTGTTGTGTTGTCCCCCTCTAACCCTCTTCTGCTCTAAGGAGCTCTGCCCTCCTTTATATAGTCAGGAGACTAGAGTCCTAGTCGGTTTACAATGTAGATTCATAGTAGGATTACAGGGTAGTATTACTACTAGGATTTGGGAGGAATCCTAATCAAACTAGATCCCCTCTCTTCCTTGCGGTGTATCCTGTGGGTCCCGCATCAATACATACTTGGTCTCCAGTTGGTGTTTTCTTTTGTATTTAATCCATAGTAATGATATTGTCCGTGTTGTTGTAAAATGTTGCTCTTGGTCACATGGGAAAAAATAGTGAAACACATTGTGAGTTCTTAAAACCTTGTTTGAAACACAATTATTTATCTTTGAACCCTATATTTTCCCTATAATTTTTTATTCCATTTTCATATAAAATTGAATCGCTTCATGTACAACATGGGTATTTGTTTATGAACCCTATATTTTCTCTATAAAATTGAATCCATTCATCACGATTTTTATGAAGCAACTGTGTTCAAGATTCTTGTCTTGCCCATAAGCTCTCGGAGCGAGGATTTAGGTCCCAGGAGGTTCACTCCATGTGAGAATCTAAATTCATAATTGGACCTAAAATAAACCACTTTATTTATTTACAAATGGTTAGAAATTTGAAGTACCTACATTTCCGTTTTTAGAGTCTACTATGGACAAAAACAACCGTAGTACATTTCACTCCATTTTCCTTTTACAAAAAAAGTAAGGTGTCTCTAGTTAGCGTACGCCTTCAACAGGAGTGAACAAACAGATACCACAAAGTTTACGCGACCACCGATTAGAGACGGGAACCCCAAGTCGTCTTCGTCAGGCTACGAGCCGACGAGACTGACAGACTGAGAAGAGCTCGCCCCCCGATTCCATCTGGATTTCCGCCGGCCAGCGGCGAGATGTCCTTCTTCTTCCGGGCCGCGACGCGGCAGCGCCCGTCGCCGCAGGAGATCGCCCGCTCCATCAAGGACTCCCTCGTTGCCCTCGACACCAAGATCGGCGCCAAGGTATACGCGCGGCCCTCCAGCATCTTGCTCCCGCATTCCCATCCGCTCCGTGGCCCGCCCGGGCCCGATCCGCCCGTGCAGGCTCGCCGCTAGCGTCTCGTCATTTTGGGTGCTGTCAACGAGGTTAAGTTGCTTTGTTTGTGGACTTGTGCGGAGTCCCTGGATCCATCGCGTTTTTTTTTTGGTAGACTCCCTGATGTCGGTGACAGACTGACAGTACTCCAGTTCTCTGGTAGTTGACGAATTTTGCTTGGCAACTGGAAGTAGAGACTGTGCTGGTATTGGTCGGGGAAATGCCTGATAATTTGTTAATTGTCAGGGATGGTTTTGGGTGGTTCGTCTGTCTCTTTAGCCTGTCGCTCAAAGCTTAAGAAAACCACTGACTAGTGGATCATAATGGGGCCTGTGAGGTTGCAATTGTCACTGGATTGCATATTTTTGCATCCATGTTAGTGGCGGTAAAGGCATTTATGTTGATGAGGTGAATTAAATCGAAAAAATTAACCGGATCTAAAAGTTTGTTTCTACCTGTTGTGTCATGGAGATTTGTTCTATAGGTATACAAACATACCCTTTTTGCGAGAAGTATACAAGTGTACATTGATTGAGTAGATTTCACTCATTTGTTTGATGTAGTTATCAAGTTAGTAATCATGACAGTGAGAGGACAATTTGTCTTGTTCATCAAATGTATAAGTTAGCAGTTGGGATCTGTTTGCAACATAGTATTGAGTTTTGACATACAACAACTACAAGAGCCAGATCAACTATAAATCTGTACTTCTGTTCATGTTCTTTTTAACACTGTTCTCACAGAAACGGAGATGTATGTTGACCCTGCTTTAAGCGAGCACATGTTTACTTATTTAATTTACAGTTTTGGTTGTTCTCTGATTGATGTGTTGCCCCCGTATAGAATTCTTGTGCACTGAACAGTGAACACCATGGTACAAAAATCATGTTGCTCATGAATTTGTGTATGCTCCTGTTAGGCTCTCGAGGATTCTGAGAAAAACTTACTTACGTTGAGGCATACACTTGCTGGTGATGGAGAAGTAGAACCAAATCAAGAGCAGGTTCTGCAGATAGCCCTTGAGATTTGCAAGGAGGGTGTTCTTTCCCTCTTTGTTCAGAATCTTCCTTCCTTGGGTTGGGAGGTATGTTATATTCACAAATTGAATGTGATAACCTTTTTTTTCACTGTGTTATTAGCCTTATTGGTTCTATGTTGCAGGCTAGAAAGGATCTTGTCCACTGCTGGTGTATTTTGTTGAGACAGAAGGTTGATGAAGGCCATTGTTGTGTCCAGTATATTGAAAATCATTTAGATCTTTTGGATTTCCTTGTTGTTTGGTAAGGCCTATTTCTCAAGTTATGAATTAGAATGGAACACAACGAGTTGGAGCATGCTGATTCGTTTTTTTGGTGGGAATGCAATTGCAGAAATATATTGATGTTTGCTTGCTTCATGTACCTATTTATTTTTACTGCTTATATATACTTGCATAGTTGTATTTTTTTTTTGGGTGTTTGTTTATGAAATGCACCTGTGATATATGCGATAATTTTACAACTTGTACTTGCATTATTTTGTGTGTTTTATGTACTGCTCCTGTAGTATATGCCATTGTAATACTCTTGTGCTTGATTGATTTAACTATGTTCTACCAGCTACAAGAACTTGGAAGTTGCGTTGAATTGTGGGAACATGTTGCGAGAATGCATAAAATATCCGACACTTGCAAAGTAAGGCTTGGATTATTTGTTCAACTATATTTTCTTTTCTTAGTGGCTCTGCAATAGCATACAGTTTCCAGCATATATGCCTTCGCCTGACATGTCTGTTCTTTTAGAGCCTCTGACCCTCTGTAGTTGCATGCATGGACAGATATAGTACATAATATAATGACCAAAACAAGCAGACATGCAAATGTACTCTGCAGTATGCAGATGTTAGATTTTGCAATAAAACTAAAGCAAACAACAAATAGATGATTTAGTTAATTATGCTAATGATTAATTTTTCATACATTTGATTTTGTAGTGCTCTTTCAGATATATATTGGAGTCAAGTAGCTTCGAGTTGTTTTTCCAGTATGTTGAATTGCCAAACTTCGATATTGCTTCTGACGCTCTGAACACCTTCAAGGTAAATCTAATCTTGTCAATTTGATTTTTTTTTAAATAAAAAAATGGCTTTATGTTTGCTTCTTCAGGATTGATGTTTGCTGTTGGCAAGATATTTGCAGGATTTGCTAACCAAACATGAAGATCAAGTCTCTGAATTTCTGAGCTCACATTATGAACAGGTCAGCCAAATGATACCTTTCTGTAGAATGAATGAAATCCATAATTTTAATGTTTATTCCAAATAAATAAGAGGGCCAGTAGTTTTCCTCTACCTTGTTCCTTGTACTTTGTATCTTCCTCCATGCCACCTTTTGCCTTTTGTATTGCTAAAGTTTTGAAGCACTCATCCATTGTAAACATGTGCAGTTTTTTGGACTCTACACAAAACTTTTATCTTCAACTAATTATGTGACACGAAGACAATCAGTGAAGGTTAGACTATTTAAATTGCAATTTCTTGTAGGGTACAAAAATATGATGCTTAAAAGCACTCTGCGGCATGCCAGTTTCTTTCAGAGTTTCTGTTGGAGGCCCCAAATGCTCAAATAATGAAGCGTTACATTTTGGAAGTTCGTTACTTAAACATTATGATGGGTCTTCTGAAGGTATTAGAGTATTAGTTATAAGTTCCCTGCTTATATTTAAATGAATCAGCAATGATATTGATCACCCTTCTCACTTCCTCTGTTTCTTGATTTTTCATACAAGTAGTTATGACATTCTAGTGCCATTATCTAGTGAAAATAATGGTGGTTGTTATTAGCACAATACATGAGAGATCCTGCTTTCTTTTACTGGCTTTTGGATATCTTGCCAAGCAAAGGTCATCCTGAGAGGCTAAGATATACGTACACAACTATACTCTTGCAATTGTTCTTTAGTGACTACCAGAGATCCAGCCATCCAGATCTAAATGGCTTTCTGTTTATAGTTAAAATGCATAGCACCATTATTCATGTTGAACACTATCATTTTATTCCTCCGAGCTATTTATGTACTGCTTGGGTACCAGTCATCTTGTGTCTAACAGTGTGTATTCGAGCAGTTTTCTTAGTTTCTATCTAATACAAAAGTAGTTCAAATATACACACTTGCAAGAAACCAGTGCTACAGATTTTCTCCTTTTATGACAACTAAGTGATGAAAACAACACAGACTAGTCATAGATAGTTTGTTTTCATCTTCATAACTAGTGCGATCTTTTCATGCCTATACACATCTTTTTTTAATGCCTCTACTAAGTACTAACTGGTGTCTTTTGTAGGATTCAAGCAAAAATATCAGGATATGTTCCTTCCACATTTTTAAGGTAATAAGTTGCACACTTGAAAGTTTCATACGTTTACCCTTTCGGTGGCTTCACACTCGATCGGGCCTTGCTCGGGTTTTGAAATTTTAAGTTGGATTAGCTGTTGTTTTTAATTAATCATAACTTAATGTGAACACTACTGTTACCATTTTTTGGAGGTTCATTTTCACTACATGGATGCAGGTATTTGTTGCCAATCCAAACAAGCCTCGTGAGATTATTCAGGTTTTGGTTGACAATCACAGAGAACTGTTGAAGCTACTCCACAATCTCCCCACAAGCAAAGGTAATGTATTGCGACTTCCAACTTAACCCTAGCCCTATTCTGTGACCAAGCAATTGTGATGCTAGTAATAGAGTAACCAAATATCATAACTGGAACTCGATGTTAAGATTTCTGAGAGATGCACATTGGAGCGCTAATAATGTGTCCCATTTGGCAGGTGAAGATGAACAACTTGATGAGGAGAGAGATCTAATTATCAAAGAGATCGAGAAGCTTGTGCGGTTGTCAGTATAAACCCTCGGGAAATTCAAACATATCCTTGATGTTGATGTTGATGTAGAGGAAAAGTCAACCCCTTTCTCCCCTCAATATTTTGAAGAGATTCTTCCTGTGTAATATTATGCCCTGTATAGAGCTTGTCTTTCATATATATGGAAAAAGTTTGGCTACAAATTGCATTCTCCGTGAGAACACTTAGCATCCCTATCAGAAATTTGTTGACGCGACGCTGATACACTGTAGCAAAATTCGCAACAGGAATAATCTGCATTATGTTGTGGTGTTGATACCATTAAGAATTGTGGTGAGAGTGTCTGGCATTTGAATTGGGTTCACTTTTTTTCGAAAGCGTGCTATAGCACGTGCTTCGTTAAGTGGAATTGGGAAACATTACAAGCTCCGTAGCCTTCGCCGTTTAGGACCAGGGGCGCACACTGGGCACAGATCACCGTCAGGCGATGGAGAATAACGGTTGTACTAACTAAGTAACGATTGGCGCGACGTTGCGTCTAGGAGTTGGCCGCGTAGGTCAAATAACCTGAGCGGTGATCGACGCCAGACTCCCGTACCCGTCGCCGATCCAAGCATCCGCTTCATCCAGGACCATGGCGATCAGCTGTGTCGGTGTCCTTGACTTGTGATCGAAAGTTCGCCGGTTCCGCTCCTTCCAGAGTCCCCAAGTCACCAGCAGCACCATCTCCTGAGGTTCCGTGGCAGACACAAACGTCCGCGCTGCCACCAATCGAGCAGGGTTGAGGCATCCTGCGGCGCGAGGCCATGATAGGCGACCGGCTGTAGCAGGCGGAACCAGACCTCCCGCGTGTAGACGCACGAGCACAGGAGGTGGTTCGTGGTCTCATCATGCTGGTCGCACAAAGCGCACGGCGCCTCCTGTTGCAGTCCGTGGCGCTTCCGGCGTTCAGCTGTCCATAAGTGAATTGTTGGGTTCACTTGTCATGTAGTATATTTTGAATTTTGATGCCTAACATTTGCAAATTCTTGACAACTTTTACGTGAGATTCAGGGCACAGGACACACTATACAGCTCAAATTCTCAAGGCCAAATACGTATACGAACGAATACGAGTGAAAAATAACATCTAGAAACTTTTTTTCTATCCTTTCTATATCTGATACCTGTCGTATGGTATACTTTATATATTTGCAATTGGTAATGGGGGATGATAATTTACAGGAAGGAAGGAAGGAATTGAATCCAATCGATTTGGATTTCTGAGCTGAGCTGCGAGATGTCTGGCTGGAATGACGTGTCACAACGGCCGGAAGATGACCGGCGCGCCGTGCTGCGGGTTGAGTATCATGAGCACCCTCGGCGCGTGCACGTACGACGGCGACAGCCGGAACTGGCAGCGCTGCAGCACCATGGCCAAGGCGATCTTGGCCTCCATGAGCGCCAGGTACTGGCCGATGCACACCCGCACGCCGCCGCCGAACGGCATGAACGCCATCTGCTGCCGCGGCCGGCGGTCGCCGCCGTCGTCCGCGAAGCGCGCGGGGTTGAATTCCGTGGCGTCAGCGCCCCACACGTCGGCGTCGTGGTGCACGGCCATGATGGGAATCATGACCTCCGTGCCCGCCGGCACGACGCAGCCGCCGAGCTCCACGACCCGCTTCGCCTTCCGGATGGTGGCCACCGCCGGCGGGTAGAGCCTGAGCGTCTCGTTCACGACCATCCCGAGCGTCCTGAGCCTGGGGAGGTGGTCCTTGGTGGGGACGCCCCGGCGGCCGCAGACTTCGAGGACCTCCCGGCGAGCGCGGTCCTGCCACTCCGGATGCATGGCGAGCGCGACGGTGGCCCAGGTGAGGAGGCTGGTCAGCGTCTCCAGTCCGGCGAAGAAGAAATTCTTGGACTCCTCGATGATCTCGTCCGCCGTCATGGCCGGGGCCATGAAGCTCATGAAGTCCCTCATGCCGCCGGCGCGCCCGTGGTCCCGGCCCCGGTGTCGGTGGTCCTCGCCGCCGCTCTGCAGGTCGGCGACGAGCTTGGCCAGGAGGCTCCTGATCTCCCTGCCGAGCTGCCACACGCGCCTGTTCCTCCTGGTGGGCAGGAACCTGTAGCCCGGGATGAAGACCTTGCTGTGCGCCTCGGTGGCGTAGCTGGCATGCTCGGCCTGCAGCCGGAACACGGCGCTGCCCTCGTCGCTGTTGCGGCCGAACGTGGCGACGGTGATGGCCTCCTTCGGCAGCCGCTGGTACCACTCCGCCACGTCCACCTCCACCTCGCCGGACCCGCCCGCCGCCGATGACGACGGTAGCAGCACGCGCTCCTCCAGCATCCGCTGCACCGTGTCGGCGACGAAGGGCGCGAGCAGCTTGAGGTTCTCGGCGTTGAAGGCGGGCGTAAGAATCTTGCGGCGGCGCGCCCACTCGTCGCCGTGGAGGTTGCTGAGGCCGAGGCCCTCGAACTGGCGGATCAGCGGGTGCGCCTCGTACCGGTCGAAATGCTCCGATCGCGACAGCAGCACCTCCCGGATCAGCTCCGGCGAGCTCACGACCAGACGCGGCGTCCTCCCGAACCAAATCAGATGCATCGGACCTGCACGCATATATACATTTGCATAAATTAATTTGCATGCATGCGCATATATATATATATATATATATATATATATATATATATATATATATATATATATATATATATATATATATATATATATATATATATATATATATATAAGTTAAATGCACCAAAGTTCTATTAACTTGTGAGGAGGTTTCGGTTAGGTCCATCAACTTCTAAAATGACTTTTTGGGTCCATAAACTTTGTATGCCGTATCACTTAGGTCCATATCCTGCTACGCGGGCTTCTCACGCTGACGTGGCCTGCTGACATATCCTTCTGAAGCAGCTCTTGGTAATGCATTTTGTCAAACAACTTCTGGGCGACGGCGACACCGTCCCCGGCGCGCCGAGCAGCGAGCCCGACAGCGCGTTCCCGCTCACGTCGAGGTGGACCAGCGAGCGCATTGCGCCCAGCCTCAGCAGGGGTCCGGCGCCGCGTCGACGCGCCCGTGTCCTCGCTGGGAGGGTTCGACACGTGCTTCAACACCACACGTGCTTCAACACCACCACCGTGGCGTGGCCGCCCGTGACGCTGCTGTTCGACGGCATGTAGGTGACGCTGTCGGAGGAGAACGTGGTTATCCATAGCACGTACGGGTACAGGACCATCAGCTGCCTGGCCATGGCAGGACCATCGGTGCCACCATGACGAAGCGCCTCGACTCCTTCATCGCGCTCTTCCTGCCCGTCTACATGGCGCTCTTTGGCTACCGCACCGACCTCGCCGAGTTCACCAGGTCCGAGGCGTCGGAGAAGTGGTGCGCGCTGGAGCTGTTTGTGGCGCTCTGCGTGTCGGGCAAGCTCGTCGGCTGCGTCGCCGCAGGGCTCTTCTTCACCATGCCGTTCCGGGACACCATCGTGCTGGCGCTCATGCTCAACATCCGGGGCATCGTGGAGGTGGCCGCCATCAACAACTGGGGCGACACCATGAAGGCGACGGCGGAGCACTACCCGTCGAGGCAGTTCGCGCGGGCGAAGCGGCGGTTGCTAGAGCACGCGCGGCTCAGTGTCAAACTCCGCGTGCTCACCTGCCTCTACAGCGAGGACCACGCGACGCCGTTGATCGACCTGCTGGAGGCGTCGGGCTCCTCCCGCGACTCGCCCATGTCGCTCATCGTGCTCCACCTCACGGAGCTCGTCGGCCGCGCCACGTCCGTGCTGAAGCCCCACCGGAAGAGCACGAGGTCGTCCAACAGCAGCGGGAACCCGACGCCGTCGGACCGCATCGTGAACGCGTTCTGGTACTTCGAGCAGCAGGCGCGCGGTGACCCCATGTGCATCCAATGTTCGGCGCCGAGGCAGTGGCGCTCGTCCACAAGCTGTTTGACAAAATGCATTGCCAAGAGCTGCTTCAGAAGGACATGTTAACATGCCACGTCAGCATGAGAAGCCCGCGTGGCGGGATATGGATCTAAGTGATGCGGTATACAAAGTTTATGGACCCAAAAAATCACTTTGAAAGTTGATGGACCTAACCGAAACCTCCTCACAAGTTAATGGACCTCTGGTGCATTTAACACTCTCTCTCTCTCTCTATCTCTCTATCTCTCTCTCTCTCTCTCTCTCTCTCTCTCTCTCTATATATATATATATATATATATATATATATATATATATATATATATATATATATATATATATATATATAGAACTACTACTCTGTAGCTGGCTACAAAATAACTTATTCTGTAGCCACTTTGAGTTACGATAATTACTATATTAATTTATGAGATTATAGTAACTCCTTACTAAGTGGTTTACTATAACGTTATGGTAAATATCCCCGTGTGTTATAGTAACCCAACTATAGTAAATATATATTGACATTATGGTAAATTAGTATATAAAATTATGGTAAATAGAGGTGGCTACAGAATAACTTATTCTGTAGCTGGCTACTGAATAGCCTCTCCCTATATATATATATATATATATATATATATATATATATATATATATATATATAGAACTACTATCCTGTAGCTGGCTACAGAATAACTTATTCTGTAGCCACTTTGAGTTACGATAATTACTATGTTATTTTACGAGATTATAGTAACTCCTTACTAAGTGGTTTAATATAACGTTATGGTAAATATCCCCATGTGTTATAGTAACCCAACTATCGTAAATATGTATTTATATTATGGTAAATTAGTATATAAAATTATAGTAAATGAAGGTGGCTACAGAATAACTTATTTTGTAGCCGGCTACTGAATAGCCTCTCCCTATATATATATATATATATATATGTGTGTGTGTGTGTGTGTGTGTGTGTGTGTGTGTGTATACACACGTTTTACCAGTACGATATGCTAGTTTTTCATCATGTGTACTGTATGAATGTATATAAATAATAAGCGTCGTCTAGTAATATTTTTGACAAAATCAAGCACACACTTCGCTCGAATTGTTGGCACATATCTCAAGTTTTGATCAAACCATGCAAGTTGATATATGAAATTAATCATCATGCAAGGTCGAATCAAGCAGGCGGCATTAACGCATGTGATACCATGCATGGCAAGGCAAGTGCAATGATCTCTAGCTCTACTGGCCGGGTTGCCGTGGAGCGAAGCTAAGCCAGCACTTAACTTGAGTGTTTTCATGTGGACAAATCACACAAATTCATTAACTGACCAACAAACAAGATTCGTTGTCCACCACTTGGATCAAACGCAGATGCTTGCCTCTATAGCTAGCTAGGGTTGTCCTTTCCATACTATACTCCACATACCGTTGAAAAACAGCGGGAATTATCATCGATCGCCGCAAAGGTTAGCATAAACTAATCGCCTCAACAGCGAGTAACCAACTGCATGCAACTGTTTTGGATTCTCAACTGAAATGCATGCTGTATATCTGGCAATGTCATATATATATATATATATATATGCATGTTGTGACCATATGCAGAGAGAGCAGCTGAACGAAGCACAAAGCAAGCAAGCATGAAGGCATGCATGTGCTCTGCCTCTACCTCTGGATTGCCGGACGGATGGATCTACATATGTGTGTGTGTAGCTAATCTCTTAAGATTACCGGCTCTCTCTCTCTCTCTCTCTCTCTCTCTCACACACACACACACACACACACACACACACACACACACACACACACACACACACACACACACACACATCCGGCTCATATGTAGCTAATCTCTTAAGATTACCGGGCCGTTGTTAATCTACTCGCATTATTATCATTGACCTGCTGCATGCATTGACAGCCTGGTGGAGAGATGGATGGATCATATACTTGCTGACAACGTACATACACAGCCAAGGTTTGACTTGGGAGGCGGTTTTTAATTTGCAGACGAATTTGTTAGCTATAGCTTGCTGTCATCACTAGTACCAAAAGTGATGGAGGCAAGTAGTGGTGGTAGGATATATAGGAATATAGGTAGGATACAGTAGTACCAAAGTGAAATTGAAATGAAATGAAGGTCACCTAATCGAGCATAGTTTAGAATTTGTGCTCTTGTTTCTATTTGCAAAAGCATGGAAGCATGTCCCCTCCTTTCCTGCGGTTTACGCGTGAGCGTCCACTCTTTTAATTATATGTATATATATATATTTGTATATGTATACGCGCAAATGCACGCTTTTCTTTTCTTGTTTAAGTTTCATTCATGTGAAGTTGGAACTAGTAAACCTGTAAAGTTGCACCGTTGATTTTTGTTTTTGGCTTGTCCGAAAAAAAAAACACAAAGAAACCATAACGACGACGACAAAGAAAATAAAAAGGTTTCGAAGAAAAGTGTCAAGGCAGTAGCTAGTTAGGAATGATCCAAATTTGATCCAGAGACGATCAATCTCAGTTCGTAAGCAAAGAGCTGGATTGATTGATGAAGATGCATGGAAATTACCGTACCGTAGAGCTTCCTCCAATGGTGGTAGAAGGCGAGCACCCTGGGGAGGACGTCGTGCGGCGCTTGGGGCGGCGCGGGGCGGGAGGAGGCGTCCACCATGAGGCGGATGAGCTCGATGGAGCTGCCGAAGAAGAAGCGGTAGCCCGGCCCGCGCACGCCGTGGTGCGCGAAGTGGCGCTCCAGCCGGCGCGGCCGCCACCACAGCGCCTCCATGAGCCGCGCCACGGCTAGGTGGAGGCACAGCCACGCCGCGGCGGCGAGCGCGGTCGCTTGCCACGACCACGGCCACGGCCACCACGTCATGGCGCGCGGTGGATGGCCGGGCGGCACACCGGCGTGGAAGAAGAAGAAGCAGGCAGGCAGCTGCTAGCTGCCCCGCGACCTTTGGTGGACGAGGAGGCAGGAGGCCGCAATGGCGTAGTAGTACGCCTTGCCGCCGCCGTCGCCGGGTTTATATAGATAGATAGATAGCTGTTGGGTGCTGCTGGGCAACAGCAGAAGCAGAGGAAGGCTGCGACTGCGACTCTGCGAGCGATCGACCTTTTCGTATTTGAATTGAATTGAATAATACCTTGCTGTCGTCCAGATTATTACTGCCATCCATGGAGTACATTATTGTTTTCTTCCTGTTTATTTATTAACATTTTGGAGAACATATATGCAGTATATGGTTTGATGAAGCAAGTTAAGGAAGCGGTATATATTTTATAGTATTCTTCATTCCTGGGTAGGTGAGTAATGGCCACAAAGTTTGAAACGAATGAAAGCATCCTAAGATTCAAACATACATGGGGCCGGCCGGCCATGTCGTTGAATCTCTGAGGAAAAAGAGGGGCCCGTTTAGTTCACCCCAGAGTTGGCGCCGGCAGAATTCGGTTGGTACTGTCGCGCGCTGTAGCGTTTCGTTTTTATTTGGTAATAATTGTCCAATCGTTGACTAATTAGGCTCAAAACGTTCGTCTCGCAAAGTACAACCAAACTGTGCAATTAGTTTTTGATTTCATCAACATTTAGTACTCCATGCATGTACCGCAAGTTTGATGTGACGGAGAATCTTCTTTTTGCATAGTGCAAAAGTTGGGATTTTTGGTGAACTAAACAAGGGCGAGGTTTCACATTGCACTGGTCAGGATCGGATTTACATGCATGTCCAAAATCCAGCCAGTTGACGCGCGCACTACTCGGGCCTCGTTTGAAATGCGGGCAGCTTACATTACATACTGGATCGTCGGAAAGGCAGAAGAACGTACTAACGATGTATGCTGTGTCCTTGCTTTACCGAACCGCACTGATGCTAAAAATCTATCTTTTTCTTATGAGAAAAAGAAAGAAGAGCGAGGGCGACCAAGTCATGTTGAAGGCAGAGACATGTTGTTTGTTGTGTTCAAGTCGTCGTCGTCGTCGTCTAGCCTCTAGCACGCCTTTTCCCTTTTTGCCTGCCCATTATATATATGTACTCCATATATTTTGCATTGAGGCACCCTGGGGTGGGGGCCGCCCGCAGCGCAAGCGCAATCGCAGGCAGCCAGGGGCGTGCACTTGCGGGTTGCGGCTGCTTGTTGTGTTGCTGTCCCTCCGGGAAAAGCGTGGCGCGCACAGTTGGGGCCCTGTCCCCGCCAGCCGCGCACAGTTGGCTCGCCACAGCCTGGCCTCCCCACGCTGCCACGCACCGGTCGGTAGCTCCCATCCCCTTCATTCCTCGTCTTTCTCCTTTTTTATTTTTATTACTAATTTACTAAAGCAGTTTGACATAGCTCAGCTTCACCACTTAAATCGTTTTTTTATTCATGAGCGGCTTTCTTATTGAAGCTGAGCTATTTTCACACGATGAGGCAAATGAATGAAATAACTATAATACCCCTTGTTTATCTTTTTTCCTTCTTTTTTTTCTCACGGAATTTTTTAAGTCCATATGGATTCGAGTAGGAATAGGGATTTTTTAGATGTTGGAAATGGTAGGATTTGGACTAGGGAGCGGAAGCGAACTTTATTAAGTCAGATAGTGTGTGCTTACATGTTGTTTTTTAAGATGAGAAACAATTCATTAACTAAAGTCATAAAGCAGCAATACAATACGAAATAATTATCATCAATCCACCACTTCAATTTAAGAGCTCACAAAGTTAGTACAAGTTCTTAGTTTGGATTTAAAGTATAAAACAAGTGTGTAAAATAATAAAAAATTCTTAATTAAAATATTAAAGTAAAACTTCACCGTTTGCTGATTAGCCGCCAATCAGGCAAATAGGCAATCACTAGGTGTCGGGTTCATAAATCCGGTGTCCCTCGGGGACCGGCTTCCACGCCATGGCTCGACCCAAGCAGACAGTACGCAACTCATGGGCCGGCCCAAGTGTCTAAAATAATAGGCTAGAAGGGCGAAGGAGGTCCAAGTCACCGACCGGAAGGTCTGGCCGAGGAGGAACAGCGCCCGCTTGTCGACTACTTCGGTCCACCTCTCCGACCGGAGCGCTCACTTCGGACTCCAGCCGCCTCCGGGCAGCCTCTCCGATCGGAAGGCCTGGCCCAAGCACTACTTCTGACTCCGACCCCGCGTCTCCGACCGGGGTTCGCAGAAGCCCTGCTCACAGCTCTTCTCCGACTGGCGCAACCAGAGCCGAAAAGGACCAACCGACCGAGGACGCCCGCTCGGAAAGGACCAGGGAACAAACGGAGAAAGCAAGGCAGGGCGCACAAATCAAACCACGATACCAGGGACCATACCCTGTACGCCTGCATGAACAGTACTCTACAACCTCCCTGACACACACAGTGTTGTAGGCGTCGACATTTTCCCTACAGTGTTGTGGGCGCCATTGACTCCCATACGGTAAGGCTCCCCCACATGCCTCTGGGCATTGACAGTGTTGTGGGCATCGGAATTACCGTACCGAGTGAACATGGTGAAAACCCCTCACATGCCTCTGGGCATCAACAGTATAGCAGATACCGACATCTACCATACCCAAACAAAACGACGTAACCTCCCACGTGCATCCGACATCAACAGTGTTGTGGACGCCTACCATCATCTTGTACCTGCCGACATGGGCAACAAGGTTTAGAAGCATACGTACTCTCTTCCTCTCACTTGTAAGGCCATCCCCTTCATCTATAAAAGGGGATGTGCCCCTCCAAAAAAGAGAGTTGATCCAGCCTAGTCAAAGTCATTCCATTCTCACTAGATCGATCAAGTTCTCTAGTACATGACCACAGAACCGCCAGGTTCGAACCTCAAGCACACGCTTGAACACTTAGCTCATAGCGGAGTTCCTGTCGCTCTCGACCCTTCCGACCGGAGCGGACCGGACCTCTTGTACCCCCCATCTTTCTCCTTCTCGTTTGTAACCCCACTGCAAACTTCGAGCACCTGGACTTAGTAATAAAGTCACCAACCAACTCAAACTGGACGTAGGGCATGTTGCCTGAACTAGCATAAACCCTGTGTCATTAAGAGCTAGGCCACCTCCGATCACAACGTACGACAAAACTATAAATATTTACTTATTGGTCACTTTCTGAATCGACAGTTGGCGTCGTCCGTGGGGAAGACGTTGTACGTTCAACACTTTTTGGTCATCGGATGTCCCACTTTTCCACCACCCTCGCCGTGGCGGGCTCAGGCGATACGATTCGCCTCGGCTCGCTCGAGTTTCCCGCTCCCCCACCGGTTGGGATGCGGGTTCCACCCATCTTCGAGCCATCCCATGCCTTCCTCTTCGAAAGCCTGGACTTCGTCGCCGACCAACTCGGCGTACTATACCTCTGCGAGGAGGCTCACGTCTCAACACCTGTCAGAGGGGTGCCCTCCATCGACTCCGGGACGCACGACTTCGACTACGCTGCATCTGCGCTTCATTCCGAGCAAACTCTCTGCTCAAACCCCGCTGTGAGTAATGTACATGCTGTTATTTACTTACTATTCTCTATCTTCCGCTGAATACCTAGAGTAACCCCATTGTCCTCGACGCGACCGCCATACGACCGGTTCCCCTATGGCCTCACGTCTTCCGCGGACGCATACGCCCGGGGGCACCAAAGGATGCCAGTGCCGCCCCCTCTCGCATCCGAATTTGTGGGAATTGTGAGCTATGCTCCCACCTATTTCCTTGACCTCATGGATGACGATGGCGAGAGTGACGGCTCCAGCATCGGTGACATGGCGCCTAGCCACCGTCCGTCCTAAGGGTGCGCCATGGCAGATGCTCTAGGACACCCACCGGTAGAAGCAGAGTCCTCATAGACTCACACCTCATCGGACTCTCGTGTGGAGACCCTCGAGCTCACATGGGAGCACGGTGAGGCACTACAACAATAGTGGCTGCATCAGCCACCGACTGCGCCAGCGTGCTTGGCGCACCACAGTGTGCCCCGTGCGCATAGACCGACAAGTGGCGCCTAGGGTCACGCCCGTCAGGTCTAGCGCAACACCATAGATAGGGGGACCGATCCCCCATAGTTCGCTCGGGCCAGTAAAAACATCGCTGTCGCGGCAATGCTTCTGTATGGCCTGTCCTTAGGTGATCCACCGGAACCTCCGGGCACTAGTGGAGACCACCGCTGTGCAACAAGCAGAGAGCTCTGTATCGCAATGCCAACTCACGACCTCACTCCCCACTAGGGGAATAGGGACACAGCAGATGTGTCGCTCCACCTGATCACCATGACGGCCACTGAGCGCGGCACAGGAGGCCGCATTGGCACCTCACCTTGACTTGATGACCGCTCCATACCGACCACCTATCTACGCGCGGCTCGGGCCAAACTAAGACACACGCAGCAGCGACCGGAGTCCCAGCCCTGATGGCCTAGGACCGTGGACCTTTGTCCAAAACCTCCAGCGAGCACCGCTCCCGCTGCACTCCAACGGAGGCCAGGACAAAGGTAAGGCCAAGCGCTAGGATTAGGACGAGGGCCCCTCCACATAGAGGGGGGAAAAGAATAGAAAGGCCACCGACCGGCCAACTCCACGTTGGACGCCATGGCTGATCACGTGGGCATGTAGCCCCAGCAGGACCTTCCTGGCCACTTCCACGAGCTCATAGAGAGCCCATGCACCAACCACGACTACCCCATCAAACATCTCTACAAGGACTACCAACTCCTCAAGCGTCTTCTACGGCAGGCTGGCAGGCCAAAGAAAGAAAAAGGCGAAGAAGCAGCGACCTAGAAAGGGGGCATAGCGGGCAAGGATCCGAACGACTGAAGGTTGAAGTGATCCGACCGGACACCTACCAACTGAAGGACAACAACGACAACATTCTCTCCGAACGCTTGCAACGGCTGTGTCATTTTTCTTCCCCTAAGTTTTAGTCTTACCATTATTTACTTAGTGTATGCTCCTATAAAACCACCCCGACCCGAACACTTTTTGGCTTGGGGCGCTCGGGGGCTCCACTAGGGTACACTACTACCTCTCTGTTTTGTTTACTATCATATGGTGAAATTCCTTCCTACCCAACCAAAAGGGTAGTTCGTTCCTTTAATTTGGCTTACGTAGCTTTGCTTTAAAACATTCCGACCAATCACACCCCGCCTTTTCCTATGGTTACGAGCAGCCGAGCCTCACGGGCCATGCCTCGAGCTCCCAAGGTTGCAGTCTATGTGACAAATAGGCAGGTATGAGAAAGAAAGAATAAAAAAACAAAATTATGCTAAGGAAAACTAAGGAACAAAAGGGGAACAAGCTTCCCCGAACGGAGTGACTCCATCATAGAAAAAAAACCAACCGTAGTCATTAAGCACATAGGAACGTTTACACGGGGGCTCCCCCACGAACTTAAACTTTTTACGTTCACTAAACTACTTATATTTTACAAGCTATTGGACTAGCTCGGCGGCATCTGCTGTCGGTGCGACCGATGAAGGCGCGGGCTGCTCACTTTGCGGTGGCGCGACATTCGGCTCGGTCAAAGCCGGGGTGACGTCCACCTCCGACCTAGGCTTCGTGCCATCCGTAGCCTAGGCAACGTCCTCCCCACGCATGCTTCTAGCCATGTCTTCACGGTGGACATCCATCACCCACTGGCCACTGGACAGAGACTTGCTCTGCCACCGACCTTGCGTGCGGCAGCAAGCCCTCCCTGATCGATTGGATGTCCTCCGTGCTCAAGCCTTCAGTATACCCACTGCAGATAGTGGCGAAGTCCAAGTTCGGGTGGTGCATCGCCACCGACGTCAACACCCCCAATGCTCCATAGAACAGGCCACTTGTGATAAGGTCCGGGACTGCATCTAGAACCTCCATGAGCTGGACAGCAGGTGCACTGGTACTTGGCACCAACCCAAAGACCTCCAAGACGACAAGCTGGGCAACATTACGGATCTGGTCAAGTTCCCCCTCGAGAGTACGTCGCTCTTCATAGGACTTGGCCAGCTCCTCTGCATTCTGACTAAAAGTCACCTTGACCATCTCCAGGTCCTACTCCAACAACTTCACCTTTCCACCCAGCTCTGAGAGAAGAGCGACAAGCTTAGAAATAGGCTAAAGAAAGAAACCAACATGACAAGAAACAGAAAAGGTATGCACCGACGCGGAAGTTCTCAAGGACACAGAGTTACCCTGCCTGTCGAGCCACCTACACGCACAGCCGGGCGGTCGCCTCCTCCGTCCCCATCACCTGGCCCTGAAGCGCGAGCACTTCCCGGTCTACCTTCGATCGGGCCTTCTGCTCTGACTCTAGGGCCTTCCGCGCCAACTCTAGGGCATTTCGCTCCGACACCAAGGTGCTCCACTCTGACTCGAGGGTCTCTAGGGATTTCTAGAGTGCCACCTCGGTGTCCACTAGGGATGTCCACAACCCTGCCTCAGTCTCCGCTTGGCGGGCCTTCACCACCTCAAGCCCTTGCTCAATGGTGGTTGCCCGCTCTGCTGCACGCTGCCCCTCCACCCGCGCTGTGGTCGCTTTGGCTGCCTGGTCCTGGGACTCACGGTGAGCGGACTCTAGCTGACGCTTAACCTCAGCCACCCGGGCGTGCTCCATTCGGAGAAAGCGGGACTTGCAAAATGACATCCTCTTTAGACTATACGAAAAACAAGCATGCTAAGGCAACCAACAAAAGATCCAGAGGTCAAGGACAAGTACGGGAAACTCACCTCCGCAGCAAGCTATAGGTCAACCTCGACTAACTGCTGGGTGGACTTAACCCACTCCTGGGCGTCTCCAAGCTTCGTGGATAGGTTGGCGAGTTCAAACACCGCGTCATGTCCTTGCTCCCCAAGGATGTCCCAGAGTTGACGCTCCTACAAATCCCAAAGAATGAATTGCACCTTTGTCGGGTCCTCAGGGCAGGGCCACTCCAAATCACCCTCCGATAGCCCATCGGAGGGCCCAGCCTCCGATGGAACCACCGCCAGCTCCCACAACGACACCGGCAGCTCTGCCATGTCATCAGCCTCGTCGTCGGTTGAGATGTCCACCACCTCAGTTGCGCAGGCCGCCACCGGGCGTTCTGATTTCGCCCCAGCCATGTTTCCCCCCGGTGCCTTCCGCTCCGACCATGAGGGTGAGCTATGCAGCCCTCCACTTAGCGAGGCAAGGAGCTCGGTCTCCCTCTCCTCTTTCATCATAGCTTATGGAGGAGGGGCCACGAGGGTTACCTCCGACGCAACCTCCGCCGTCGGCACCAGGATTGCCGCCAATGCCGCCGCCACCGCCGCCACCATATCAGCAATCAAACCGGGGGTCACCACCCCTAGAAGGGAAGGGCTCACCACCGCCACCCTGTTCCCCCTGCCGCTCGCCGCGACACGCTGCAGGGTGGGCCTCCAAGCCTCCTGCATGGGAGTTGGGGCGATGCTCAACCTCGTCATCACCCGACCACTAACAGAAAGTGCAAGTAAGTCACACTCCAAAAAGACTCAACAACAAAAGATCGAAAAGAAATGAAGAAAAATGTACCTAGAGGTAAGCGGCATGACCCTGAAGGCAAGACCCAACGTCGATGGGCCTACATGACAAGGATCGCTCCCAGGCTGCGACCCGCGCCCCCTCACTTCAGCCAGGGGCGGAGTCATCCCAATTGGCTCCTTCTCGGCCTGTGGGCCGCCGCGACCCTCGGCTCGGGACTCCCCGATCGGAGCAGCGGGCGGAGCATCCTCTGGCTACGAGTCGGGCGCATGGGTGCCAGTCCGCTCCTCGGACCGCCCAGCTTGCTCGACCGTGTTCGCGGTAGGCGATGCATCCTCCTGCTACGAGTCACACGCTAGCACCAATCCCGGCGACACACCGATGCCAGTCCGCTCCTCGGATTGCCCGGCTTGCTTGGCCACGTCCATGGCAGGCGGGGACAGGGCCAGCGACGCCACCAAGGGACGCGGTGACCGTGCCCGCTTTGGTTCCTATTCGCCAATGACGTCCGCGCTCACCGCGTGCTTCCTTAGCACGAGAACCACCGTGAGCCTCTCCGCCTCCTGCTCATCACCAGCGGACATCGCTGTTGGGTCGCAACGCTCCGCCGAGGTCACAATGACCTCCCGACTTTCCTCCTCGGAGAAAACCATGTCGTCCACATCCGTGGGATCCTCTGACGTGAGCTCCGACTCAACGTTGCTCCTACACTCCTCGGCCTTCACATGCCGGGCAACCTCTTGCTCCTTCTCTTACTTCCGCCAAACCTCCTTGGTTCTCTTCTTCTTCCTAGCATCTGCCGCCTCCTTCTGGGCGGCCTACCGGGCCACGCCCTTTGGACCCTTGGAAAGGTGTGGCTAGGACTTGTAAACTCCAAGCCCCTGCAGAACGTGTGGCTCCAAATCAAAAAAATAGGAAAAGTAGAGGAAGAAGTACGAACTAAAGAGAAGGGAGCATACCAGTCTGAACATGATCGCGGACTTGAAAGGCGCGGGCTTCCCTTCGACCCTCTCTTTGGGCTTCAGCTATAGCACCCGGCCAAGGCGACTCCAAACCTCATCGTACGGTAGATCCTCCGGTGATGCGCGGTCTGGGTTTGACGGGCCATTGTACATCCACATCGACCATGTCCTCTCCACCAACGATGCAACCCGGCAGCGGTAGAGGGTGTGGAACACCCACACCCCATCAAGACCGTGCCGCACGAGCTTCTAGAGCTCCTCCTCGATAACCCCCACCTTATGCTTCTCCTTATGGGCACAACCCCATGACCAACTGTCCTACTTCTCCGACCTCCCATTGGTGAACGCCGGAAACAGCACCGCCGCTGGATTCCTGATATAAAACCACTCCTCGTGCCACCCTCCGGTTGGAGTCATAGGGGATGTATGCGGGATACGAGCCTCCCGTGCTTGGTTTTCTCTGTAGGGTGAAACCCCCCATCGGTGCGACCTCGGACAAATTCATCGTCGTCAAAGCTCTCCCAGAGAACAGCCACCAGAAGAAGTCCGCGTGTGGCTCCATCTCGAGGAAAGCCTCACGGATGGTGACAAAGCTGGTGATGTGTAGCACCCCCGTCAGATTAATGTGCTGCAGCTCTAGACCCCACTCATTAAGGAGCCCGCACATGAACCAGTGCGCGGGGTATCCTAACCCACGCTCATGGAAGGTAAGAAAGGAAGGCCGAGGTTATGGGAACTCCTCCCTCTCGGGAGCCCTCTAGTCCACCACCTCCTTCAGCGGTAGAAACCCCTTCTCAGCGAAGGCCTTCAACACTGACTCCCTCACAGTGGACGACCTCCAGTCCAACATTTCGCTCCGGGATCACAGGAGGATTGGTGAGTTTTTCTCTTCTCCCTCACTCTCTCCCTTTTCTTTTCTAGAAACCACCGTGGCTCTCAAGAACGCTCACGGCAAGATGGAAAAGGAGAGGAGGAGGCAAATGAGGAATAGGCGAAAGAATAGGGCGAAAACCTTCTCCCTTCACCTACTTATGGAAAAGGGTACAATAGTTAGGGGAGGGTGCGCCGATCGGGAAGGACAAAACGGCGGAGCGAAAAAACCTCTCTCTTTCCCATTTAATGTAGATGAGACGTGCCCTGATCGATGAGACGTGCCTTGCTCGACGGAACGGCTCCTAATCAAACGAAACATGGCCTGGGTATGGCCCACCACTACCGCACGCCATCCACTACCGCACACCGGACACAAGAACTAAAGCGCCACCGCACACAGGCGGCCCTCCGCATCCCTAGATGGGACTTGGAAAAACCCAAAAATGAAATCTCCACCAGGAGAGACCGTTAGGCTTCCAAAAGTCGATCAAACAGCTCAGGAAAAATACCGAGAGACAAGTAAGGAGCAAAGGGACGCCCCATGTGGGCCATGCCGACTCCGTCACGAACGACGAGCACGAGTCCTAGTTGAACATTTCTGACTGGAGCTCTTCAAACCCTGTCACTTGAGTCATCATGGTAACCCTACCGACCCCCGCTATTTCTTTATTATAATCATTTCATACATCCATATGCGTATTCATTCCATACGCCCGTGCCTCCTGGACAGTTTAGGCCCTGAACCGCCCGAGGGCTCGAGAACTAAGCATTGCTCGTGCAGCGAAATGCATCACAACGCTCCATGTTGCGTCACGAAGCGGCAGTTTCCTCATTCGACATGAGCAACAACAGAGCCAAGGGAGAAAAATGCAGATGAGCCCCGTGCGGCCCTCACCTAGTCTGGCAGATAGGGTCATCTCAACCTTCTTGTTCGATCTTGTACCTCTTGCCAAGCCCACATAATCTCTATCAAAGGGAGGCCGTTAGGCCACCTGGGTCGATCTCCAGAATGACCCAGGTATCTATCGGGTTGCAGGTAAAGGAGAAGTGGAATGTCACAAGAGGGCAATGCCGACCCCATCACGAATGACGGACCTAGATTCCACTCGATCATACCCGTTAGTGAACTCACCGAGCGCGTCACTCGAGCCCGAGCGATCGGGAAAAGCGACAGAACTTATCCCTTCCGGTTGTGAGGAACCGAGGACAGGGTAACGCACATAACTCAAACCGACCCCTACTAAAGCCCAACAGGGCTCGGGGGCTCAAGATACAAAACGTGTGGGTCTACGACCCCGATCTTGCCCTATCCGGCTATGCTCCGACTGCGCTCCAAACACCTAGGTCTGCGACCCTGATCTCGCCCCATCCGACTATGCTTCGACTGCGCTCCAAAAACTACCTGGATCTACGACCCCAATCTCGCCCCATCCGGCTACGCTCCGACTGTGCTCCAAAAACTACCTGGGTCTGTAACCCCAATCTCGTCCCATCCGGCTATGCTCTGACTGCGCTCCAAACACCTAGGTCTGTGACCCCGATCTCGCCCCATCCGACTATGCTCCGACTGCGCTTTGAAAACTACCTGGGTCTATGACCCCGATATCACCCCATCAGGATCTACGAGCTCTGGCTCGGCCGATCCCAAACTAACTAAACTAACTACCTCAGTTGCACGAGTCGCACCGAGGCCAGGATCCACGATGCTGCCTCATCCGATCCCACGGCGCGCATTGATGCTAGGATCAGTGAGCTACGTCTCGTCCAAATCCCTTGACTAACTGCCTCACCCGATCCTACGGCGCGCATCGATGCCAGGATCCACAAGCTCCATCTCACCCAATCTCTAAAGCGACTAAACGCCACGGCTGCGCAACGACGCCTTAGTTGACGAACTCCACCTCGACTGAAAAACATGCACACACGCCTGCTAACGAACACCCCCTAGATGGTTCTGCTCAAACCGCCCGAGGGCTCGGGGGCTACACCCGTGGGTGTGCTTGCGCGCACCCGTCGATGAAACAAAAACCTCCCCCACCGACAACACAGAAACCCCCCTAGACGGTTCTGCCTGAACCGCCCGAGGGCTCGAGGGCTACACCCGCGGGTGCGCTCGCATGCACCCGCCGTCAAAACAAAAATCCCCCGGATGATTCTGCCTGAATCGCCCGGGGGCTCGGGGGCTCCTATCAAGTTCATAAACCCGGGGTCCCTCGGGGACCAACTTCCACGCCAAGGCTCGACCCAAGCAGACAGCACGCAACTCATGGGCTGGCCCAAGAGTCTAAAACAACAGGCTAGAAGGGCGGTCCAGTCACCGATCGGAAGGTCTGGCCGAGGAGGAACAACGCCCGCTTGTCGACTACTTTGGCCCACCTCTCCGACCGGAGCGCTCACTTCGGACTCCAGCTGCCTCCGGGCAGCCTCTTCGATCGGAAGGCCTGGCCCAAGCACTACTTCTGACTCTGACCCCGTGTCTCCGACCGGGGTTCGCAGAAGCCCTGCTCACCGCTCTTCTCCGACTAGCGCAACCAAAGCTGACTAGGACCAACCGACTGGGGACGTCCGCTCGAAAAGGACCAAGGAACAAATGGAGAAAGCAAGGCAGGGCGCACAAATCAAACCACGATTCTAGGGACCATACCCTATACGCCTGTAGGAAAAGTAATCTGCAACCTCCCTGACACACACAGTGTTGTAGACGCCGACATTTTCCCTACAGTATTGTGGGCGCCATTGACTCCCATACGGTAAGGCTCCCCCCACATGCCTCTGGGCTTCGACAGTGTTGTGGACGTTGGAATTACCGTACCGAGTGAACATGGTGAAAACTCCTCACATGTCTCTGGGCATCAACAGTATAGCAGATACCGACATCTGCCATACCCAAACAAGACGACGTAATCTCCCACGTGCATCCAACATCAACAGTGTTGTGGGCGCCTACCATCATCCTGTACCTGCCGGCATGGACAACAAGGTTTAGAAGCATACGTACTCTCTCCCTCTCACTTGTAAGGCCACCCTCTTCATCTATAAAAGGGGATGCGCCCCTCCCAAAAAAGAGAGTTGATCCAGCCTAATCAAAGTCATTCTATTCGGTATAAACCATGTGTCATTGAGTGCTAGGTCACCTACGATCACAACGAATGGCAAAATTACAAATATTTACTTGTTGGTCACTTTCTGCACCAACACTAGGATTACCGTTCCATGTCGTGTGGAAAAATACTTAAAATAGTATACTTAGTTGACGAGTTTTGCTTGTGGACTATAATATAATAATACTTGTGTCGTAGGCTGGGCTAACTTGTATTCTTGCTGTTTGGGCTCCTTAAAATATTCATGTTATCCTATTATAAGCGTTGAATAATCCGCGTTCAACCATATCCGCCGGATTTTGCCAATCTCATATCCTACACCGCATCCACATATAATTGGATTCAGATTATTCGCATCTGCACGGATATTAAAAACACTTCTCTGTATCTTTAAAATTTGGATTCGGAGCGGATTGGGCCGGAGGATTATCCATACCAATTTCATCCCTAATCCTCACTCATCGCTTTGTGAGAAGAGAAAAAAAACAACTTCACCCATAAAGCTATTTTGAAAAAGTGTGTTTGGCAAAAAAAAACAACTTCACCCGTAAAGCTATTTTGAAAAAGTGTGTTTGGCAAAAAAAAAACTCATAACTGCTCGTGAAATTGTTGGTGAAGCTACGTCTAATAGGCTCTAATACAACTCCTACCTTTTATTTATATAATATATATGCTTCTTGCTTTTATTATATTTAGCATCTCGATCGGAATGAATATATATATATATATATATATATATATATAGGGAGAGACTATTCAGTAGCCGGCTACAAAATAAGTTATTCTGTAGCCACCTCCAGTTACTATAATTTTATATACTAATTTACCATAATGTCAATACATATTTACGATAGTTGGGTTACTATAACATATGAGGATATTTACCATAACGTTATATTAAACCACTTAGTAAGGAGTTACTATAATCTCGTAAATTAACATAGTAATTATCATAACTCAAAGTGGCTACAGAATAAGTTATTCTGTAGCCAGCTACAGGATAGTAGTTCTATATATATATATATATATATATATATATATATATATATATATATATATATATATATATATATATATATATATATATATATATATATATATATATTATATGTGTGTGTGCGCGCGCGCGCGCGCGCGCGTGCAGTGTGAAAAGGCGATGATAGAATAGATGATATGATCTTGTTTAGTTGGACGAAATTTAGAAATTTGGCTACTGTAGTACTTTCGTTTTTATTTGGTAATTAGTATTCAATCATGGACTAATTAGGCTTAAAACGTTCGTCACACGATTTTCAATCAAACTGTACAATTAGTTTTTTTGTCTATATTTAATGCTTCATGCACGTATCGCAAGATTCGATATAATGGATACTGTAGCACTTTTCGGGAAAAGTTTTTAACTAAACAAGGCCTATATAGCAATCCGTGATGCATAGTACGGTACAATACGTGCTTCCATTCCGTCATCGCCTTTTCACACTGCACACATGGATAGCGCATGCATCCCCCATCCTGTGGTCCTACCGCGCATGCATTCCTTCTAGATGGCATGTCAGATGATAGATGATATATGGATGCAGATATGCAAGGGCTGCTTGCATTGCGTTGCGTGGTTTACTTTTGTGTCCACAAAGCCATGCATTCGGCATATATCGTCACACACCACACGGCCCGGTCGTCTCTCTACATACATGCTCGCTCCGAACTCCGATCCCCCATATCATCTTCGCTCACAAGCTAGCTAGCACAGTCACAGCACAGCTGATTATTGTCGTAACCGTCTCCCTCTCAAAGTCGTCGCTTCGTTGTTAATCCCGGTGTCCGGCCGTTCGATCAGGAACCCATCTATAATATCACTTGCATTTTGTGTATGTATATATAATAATATATGTATACAAAACATATAAAAACTACAAATATATTCTCTCGACGCCGCCGACGAATCGTAATCACCCGAACCGAACGCAAGAGATCGATAGAGATACCACTGTATCTACGCTGTCACCGGAGTGTGTAGTCATTCAGCTTGTTCACTTGGTTTCAGCCAGGGCTTATCAGCCATGGTATAATATTTTTCTCTAACAACAAACCAACATCAGTCGGGTTTATCAGCCTAGAAACCAACCAGCGAACAAGCTGATTAACAAATCCATAGGGTCGGCGCGCGTGATATATACTTAGAGCTCGTTCGTTTATGGCCATCCCTGACCAGGAATAGTTCTTGGTGAGGATTGACTATACAAATTACGCTAGCATTCTTGGTAGGAATGGTTCCTGGTCACCGTTCCCTGCCAGACGAACGCAACCTTACCCTAATTTAATCTCGGCGGGCCAATGGATCGGAGCTCGCTGCCGTCGTCGCCATGCGCTCTTGTCCAGTCCTCGATCGCCACTTAAAACTAACTTAACTTAAACACGAAACTAACTTGGAACGAACAGAGAGACGGCAGGACGGACGTAGCCAATGCGAAACCAGCTTATGGTCACCGCTGCCCAGCCCAGCAGCATGCATACGTACGCCAACGCACGCAGCCGCCGTTGACACTGCGATGCGATTGCGAGGGAGAGGCGGCTGCATGCAGTGCAGCCGGCATGCATGATTGCGATTGCGGAGTTTACCTTGCTTTATTTTCATTGCTGTGGTTTATTGTACGTGCATGTAACCGAACGCTATCGTATGATATGATGATATCAGGTGCCCAGGTCAACGAGCCTGCCTGCGTCGACAGGAGGGTGCAGGTGAAGCTGAGCGATCGAGTCGAGAGCATAGCTGCCCGCCTCTAGTTCTTTCTTTTTTGTTACCCTTTCTCTTTCTTTTTTGAGACAGACGATGGCCGCGGGAATAGATCAATGGACAATAATGAGGGACTGGCGGCCCTAGGCTCTGGCAAACAACAATTGTTAAGGCGGCCAGCCAACCAAGTGTAAGATGCATATGAACACGGGAGCTCAGCGAGCTTCTTGTGAGAAAGAATTATACTACGCGGTGCATGATGCCTGCAAATCACGTCCAGAATACTTCGCAGATACGATGGGTAGTACTTGGCAGACAAGTAGGTTGTCCCTATCCCCCAACCCCCTTTTTTTTGTTCAGTCGCTGAGCGAAGCCCGGGCGTTCAGCAGGACAAGATGAATGTTCAGAATAGTGTCAACCAGGTCACATGACAGTTACACAGAGGTGCCTGGCCTTGGAAGGCTTCCTCTAGCCTTACTACTACCACCAGAAAATTAATTAAACGGAAATTGCGAGAAGATCGGCGTCCGAATAGCATGAGCAAAAGCAAAGTGCCATGGACGAAAGAGCTCCAGCTTTTCCTTGTCGCACACACTGGGCAGTATATTTCTGAATTCTGATACCTGATGATGATGATGATGATATGCAAACTCTTCCAAATGGGGTCAATATGCCCCCGAAAAGCTAGCTCTCTAACAAAAGCATAAACAGAAAACCTGTATTTTCTGCTAATAAAGAACACAAAGAAGAAGAAAAACATAAATACCACATTCGTTGCCTATTTGTGTCTGAAGACCCTGTTAGATAGACATCAGTTAGACCGGAGAAAAAAACAGGAGGGCTGGGCAAAATTTTATTCAACTACTTGGCACGACAAAAAGGCATTGTTCAGCTCCAGGCGAGAATGTGATCACCAAACAGATATCGTTACAGAGTAATTCTTCCACATACACGCCAACATGCTCCAGGGTGAAAAAGGGACCTCTTAAACACCCAAATGTCTTTCACAAGTACCTACAGAATACATGCAGATACCAGAATTGATCATGAGAATGTTTAACACGGTATGCCTGGTTATTACATCTCGTTATGAATGGGCAAGGAAATAAAATCCTAGTTGTCGGTGTTTCAGACCGGGGGGTCCTCAACCGACTAGTGAATTTGAACTGCGTGCCCCTAATCCTGGATGGTGATGCAAAGAGACACAAGGTTTATACTGGTTCAGGCAATCGGTGCCCTACGTCCAGTCTGAGAGATCGATCTTGTATTCCTTGCACCGAAGTGCTTGTAGTAGGGGGTTACAAGCTAGGTGAGAGAGGGAGCTATTCCCAGGTCTCGGCGAGGGGTCGTGTGGGCTGCTTGAGACGTTGCTCTCAAGCGGCGGGGATGTGTATGTGTGTGTTACAAGGTGTTCTTCCCCGTCTGTCCCCCTCTAAGTGGCCCAAGTCCTCTCCTTTTATAGTTGAAGGAAGGACAAGGACAGTGATGAACCGAACCAGGCCGTCCATGTCGTGTTGTTTTCGAGGCGGGGATCGCGGGGCACAGTGCAGTGTGGGTGCTGATCGTGGGCACAGCGTCAGGATACAGTGACCGGTAATCCCCGCCGTGCCCTGTCTCAGCCGGTATGGGGCTGATGCGACCTCATGTCCCGTCGGCCATTCTGTGGTATCGAGCCAACGTTCGGCTGAGATTGCGGGAGTGGTTGAAGTATTAATGGGACATGACGTGCTGTCGGGAAGACCGGCCGAGGCAGGGGCGACGGACTATGGATAAGCTGGTCTCGCGCGATACGGAGAATGAGGCCTCGCGCGAGACGGAGAGCGAGGCCTCGCGCGAGACGAAGATCGGACTCCTTGCCGAGGCCTTCCGTGAAAGGCCTCACGCGAGGCGGAGATTGCACTCCCTGCCGAGGCCTTCCGTGAAGAGCCTCGCGCGAGGAGGAGATTGTGTTCCCTGCCGAGGCCTTCCGTGAAGAGCCTCGCGCGAGGCGGAGATTGTGTTCCCTACCGAGGCCTTCCGTGAAGAGCCTCGCGTGAGGCGGAGATTGCGTCAGGACGCCGAGACCTCCTGCGCGAGGCTCAAGGCGAGGCGGAGAGCCTGGTGGGCTCGGACGTGGCGGGTGAGGGGCCCACGGCTTACCTTTTAGCTTTGTTTTTTGATGGGACTTAAGTGACCCCTTTAATGTCCGCTCGGGGTACCCCGTTCTACGATACCCGACAGTAGCCCCCGAGCCTCCTGGGGAGTGCGTGCACTCTCCCTGAGGGTTTGCCGAGGCTTGGTTTATACCCGCTCCCGTAGGAATTGGGTTTTGTTTCTTGAGGTTTCGGTGGGTGCGCGCGAGCGCACCCGCCGGGTGTAGCCCCCGAGGCCCTGGAGGAGTGGAGTTACTCCTCCAGGGGCTTTTTTCGTTTTCGTGTTTGAGCGAGGAGTTTTTATCGCATTTGCCGAGCCCATAAGCGCAAGTTCAGGTTGCGGGGGTCTCGGCGAGGCTGCAGGAAAAGCCCTCTAGCCTCCGCACGGAGCGAGAGGTCCGTTAGGGGTCCCCCTGACTTTGGGTACGGCCCTCACACTTCCTTTTCGCTCGGAAGGAGGGGTGGAATGTGCCAGGCTACAATCGATGGGCACGAGCGTGGACACTTTTGGTGAGCTGTTATCGGGTGAGTCCGAGTGGAGGCCCATACCCCGTTCGCTAGGGGACGGCTAGCGGTCCAAAGACGCACTCCAAGAGTACCAGAGGGTTTCTCTAGTGGGTGCCGAGGCCGTTCACTGGGCCTCGGTGGCTCGGTGCCTACCTACGGTGGGATCCCATTCGGAGACTTCCTTGCCGGTCTCGGACATGACTTAGGATGCCCTGAGCGATTGTTCGCTCGGGCCTCGGCCATTCGTAGGCTCGCCCCAAGGTCGTCCCTGACTCTGTTGCCCTAGGGTGGCTGTTGAAACCTCTGGAGGCCCAGCCTTCGAATCCCTAGACCGTAACGGGCTCGGTGCCCTTTATCGTATTTGTAACGAAACTTCTAGCGTGGACTTAGACCGTTTGTCTTTGTCTTGGGCGCAGGAGGAGCCCCTGAGCCTCCGCCAGGAGTAGGAGGGCGATCAGGGGTCCCCTGGCTTTTTCATCCGAGCCTCACATATCCTTTTCGTTCGGATGGAGGGTTTGTTTGCCGAGCCCATTCTGGTGCGAGCCGGAGCCGCTGGTCTCGGCAAGGTTGCAGGAAGAGCCCCTAGCCTCTACGTGGAGCGAGAGGGCCGTCGGGAGTTCCTCTGGCTTTTTATACGCCCCTCGCGCGTGAGGGTTTGTTTGCCGAGGCCCCTTTGGACGTGAGCCTGGGTCATGGGGTCTTGGCGTATCTGCAGGAAGAGCCCCCTAGCCTCCGCATAGGGCAAGAGGGCCATCAGGAGCTCCCCTGTCTTTTTGTACGACCCTCACGCTTCCTTTTTGCTCGGAAGGAGGGTTTGTTTTGCCGAGCCCCTTCGAGTGCGAGCCAGGGTCGCTGGGTCTCGGCAAGGTTGCAGGAAGAGTCCCTTAGCCTCTGCATAGAGCGAGAAGGCCGTCGGGGGTTCCCCTAACTTTTTGTACGACCCTCATGCTTCCTTTTCGCTTGGAAGGAGGGGTGGAATGTGCCTCGCTACCCTCGGTGGGCACGAGCGGTGGCACTTCCGGTAAGCTGTTGTCGGGTAGTCCGAGTGGAGGCCCAAACCCCGTTCACTAAGGGTCGGCTAGTGGTCCGGAGACGCACTCTAAGAGTATCGGAGGGTTTCTCTAGTGGGTGCCGAGGCCGTTCGCTGGGCCTCGGTGGCTCGGTGCCTTCCTATGGTGGGATCCCATTCGGAGACTCCCCTGCCGGTCTTGGACACGACTTGGGGCATCCCAAGTGTTTTGCTTGCTTGGGCCTCAGCCTCGTATAGGCTCGCCCGTGGTCGTCCCTGACTCTGTTGTCCTGGGGCGGCTGTCAAAACCCCTTGGGGCCCAGCCTTCGAACCCCTAGACCGTAATAGGCTCAGAGCCTAGTTCCTTCATATGAAAGGAATAGGCCGGGGGGGGGGAATATCTTCCCTATTGGCTCGGCAACGGGTGGCGCGCCTTTTGAGGCAGTTTCCTAGGGAGGCGAAACGACGCCTGCTGCCGTAGTGGCTGAGCATGACGTGGTGGATGGGACGTAACTATTCTCGCATTTAATGAGGAAGACGTGGGCGCGTGGGCTGGCGAAATTGGCTCGTGGTTAACTGCGCCGGATCGGGGAGGGGGGAACTTCCCTGATTTCGTCGCCCGTTCGTTTCGCCTCCTCCCTGCATAAATACCCAAAGAGTCTCGCCCCTCCTCGTCTTACCTTGCCTACATTAGCACTACCTCCATCGAGCCGTCGCTAGAGCAGCAGGTGCCGAGAAGAAGAGGGGAGAAGAGCGAGCCTAGGGAGAAAGCGAGAAAAAAGCGAGAGCGTGGGAGAGAGAGAAAAACTCACCGCCGTATCCGATTCCTCCATCGCACTCATGGCTAGCGACATCGTCGTTGTCGAGGCAGACCCCTGGGATCCGTCGGACGTCACCAAGGAGATGCTTCAGTCGCTTATCGATGGTGGACTCCTTCGCCCGGTGATAGACCCCACCAGGCCAGAGTGGATTGCTCCGTATGGCGAGCCAGAGCCAAGGCCTCACGATGGCTACATCATAAGCTTCGTCTCCTTTCACGAGCGTAGCCTTGGCATCCTGGCGGATCGGTTCATGCGGGCGCTCCCGCACTACTACGGCGTGGAGCTCCACAACTTCAATCCCAACTCCATCGCTTAGGCGGCTATCTTTGTTGCCGTCTGCGAGGGGTATTTGGGGATTGCTCCCCATTAGGAGCTGTGGCTCCACCTATTTCGGGCGGGGCACACTACCAAGCCGATGGGCACATCGGGTATGAGGAAGGCGACGAGGGCCGGCGGCTGCACTCTCCAAGTGCGCCAGGACCGCCTGCACCTCTACATCCCGGCCCAACTCATGTCATCCAATCGTCGGTGGTACACGAGTTGGTTCTACCTTCGCAATGATGACGGAGGACTTCCCCCCTACACTGGGCGGATTGTGGGGAGTTGCCCGAAGAGATGGAAGTACGGCATCCCGAAGGATGACTAGCCCAAGCTGCAGCCGCTTCTAGAGGGGCTGGCGAGGCTGCGGGGCCATGGTCTCACTATGGCTGTGGTCGTGGCCGCCTTCCACCGTCGGAGGGTGTTGCCGCTGATGGCTCGGTGGTGGCGGCTGTTCGAGATGAAGCCGGGTGAGCCTATTAAGGGCATCCGGATGTCCTCCTCCGCCCTTTCCGATGAGGAAATTCTTCGTTGGGTGGGAGAGACGGTAGAGGCGAAGCTGAGGGGCGGCAACTTGATCCCTATCGTGATGCGGCCATCGCAGGGGTTCCTCTCAATGGTAAGTCATGTGTCGCTGTAGCCTCCGAGCCTCCTCAGTTTGCCCTTACCCCTTGTTCCCTTATGCACGTCCGTCGTTCCTACAGGGGATGAGGGACGTGCGCTCTTCTCCGCCGCTCGTTCCCGAGGACGCGAGGCGGCGGGCGATCAACCGGGCGCATGCCGACGCGTAGAAGAAGCGAAAAGATGCCAAGGCGGCGAAGCGCACGAAGCAAATCCTCGCGCGTGAAGAGCTAGATAAGCGCCGCCGTCAACAATGGAAGGATGGTCTCCCGTTGGAGGAATCCCCGTCGTCATCGCTGTCGACGGAGGCCTCAGACGGGGATGGCAGGGGCGAGGTGGGGCGAGGTCCCCTAGACCACCTTCCTGACATAGTGGAGGTGGTGCCCGGGGCGTTGGCAAGCAGCCTAGCACTCCCGGGAGGAGGAGGAGAAGCGGACCCGGGGTCGGCGGTTGCTCGCTCCGGGGCCGAGGCCGACACGCCCGAGGCGCGAGCGTTGGGCAAATGCGCCATCAGCCCGGTGGGCTCGACGGCGATGGTGGAGCAAGCGATGGTGGAGGCGATCCTACCGCCTCCGCAGAGGACCGACGGGGCGCCGGGGTCCCTTGAGGACCGGCCAGCGCCGATGGACACGGAGGCGATGCCTCTGCCACTGCCTCTACCTTTCCGGATGAGGTTTGCCGTGGCGAAGCGGTTGCTGCCCTGTTCAAGGTAGGTGTATTTTTGGTAGGGTCATAGTGCCTTCCGTTCGCCTTTTGGTCTCACGCTGACCCTATAGGTTATTTTTCCTTAGTCAGAAGCGGCCTGTAGACAAGCTTCCCTTAGCGCCCCTTAAGGCACTCAAGGCAAGCCCCGGCTCCTCCGCCCACTAGGTGGCGGAGGCACAAGCCACTATCCAACATGGCGTGGTGTCGGCGAGGGCTGACCCAAAGGAGCCGGCCGCCCAAGGAGGGGCCACCGAGGTGACCCCTACATAGACGAGGGAGGGAGTGCTTTCGCCCCGCGAGGGCGAGGCTCACAAGTCGGATGGGGCCGACATGCCCTTGGTTACCGAGGCCCCCGGGGTCTCTAAGGCTGAGGCGATGGAGGCTAGGACGCCCAAGACCACCGAGACCGCAGTGGCCGCGGTCGGTGTTTCTGCATCCATCGAGGCCACGATGGCGGAGGCTGGAGCCCCCGAGACCGTCGAGGCCATAATTGCGGAGGCCGGAGCCCTCGAGATCACCAAGGCCGTCATGATGGTGGTGAGGCCATCTGTCTAGGAGGTGGAGATGAAGGCAGCAGAGGCCTCGATGGCACCCTTGGTTCAGGGGCCGCCGTTGTTGCGAGAGAGCGCCTGGGAGGCGGAGGTCTATTCGATCTCCTCTGACGATACTTCTCGGGCGTGGGAGGTGGTCAACGCTGAGGAGGCAGGTGCCGTGGAACAGCCAGTGCCGATCTTGGATGAGGGAAGCTTGGCCCTCGTGCGGGCATGACCCGAGCCTCGTGGGTGGGATCACCCGTGGGTACTGTGGCAGAGCCAGGACAACCCTAAGGGGGAGCCTCTGTTCGCCCTCGAGGACACAGTCGAGGGCGGGTGCTGGGGCACCTTCGAGCAATACCGCCAGCTGGTGGAGCAGTCGCTATGGATGGCCCTGTCCGTGGTGGCCGACGAACTACCCGGAGTCGCCCAGGTTCGCGTTTTCCTTTCTCGCGCGACGTTGTCCTTTTCTGGTTTCGTTGCAATCAATGACCCCTATTCTGCTTCCCCAGGAGCTCGAGACCCGGTCCCTTGGGAAGTTGGTCTTTCTCCAACGGAAGAGGGGCATCTAGGACCAGCTTCAGCGGCAGAAGGGCCTTCTTGCCGATGCCAACGAGCTCCTGTCGGCGTGGAGCGCGGAGGTAGAGGACCTCCGCCTTCGTTGTGCTGACGCGAAGGTCGAGGCGGCCACGGCCCAGACGCAGCTCGCCCCTCTAGCGGCGCGGGTCAAGGAGTTGGAGGAGGAGCTCACCCACACGGTCAGCGATCGGGATGCCTTTAGGGGGCCGAGCCGTTGAAGCAACGGCCTTGGCCGTGGCTCTCGCGGGGCAGCTGGGGGCGAAACAGAGGGCGCACCAGCTGACGAAAGGTGCCTTGGATGAGGCCCTTACTGTAGCTGAGGCCTCACGAACCGAGGCTGTGGTTTGGAGGGGGACGGTTGAGGGTGAGTTTTAGCCCCCTCATTTTGTTTTCTTTCCCTTATGTTCGCTCTCTAACTCCCTTGTGTGACGCAGAGCTGGGGAGTGAAGCTTCTAGGGCGACCGAGGCTTCTCGAGTTGAGGCCCAGCACTTGAAGGAGGAGGCCGAGGCTTCCCAAGCTGAGGCCCTGCACTAGAAGGAGAAAGTCGAGGCCTGTCAGGTCGAGACCCGATGCTGGGAGCAGAAGGCCAAGGGTGAGTTCTGTGGGCTTCCGCCCCTAACTTAGGTTGTTTTTTCCCCTCGCTCGACCTCATTCTGTTTTCCGTGGTGCAGAGTTAGAGGCGGAGATTACTCGGGCAGCCGAGGCTTCCAACACGGTGCAGACAGTGCTCGAGACCGAGATCGAGGAGCACAAGGCACTGAAATGTGCCACCCTTTCTGCCTGCGAGGCCTTGGAGGTCGAAGGTGTTCAGTTAGGCAGCTCCCTTAGGAGCCATTTGATTGCGCTGAGCAGCCAGATGCGCGAGCGGCTCCGAGGAGCGCTGCACACGGGTGTCAAGCGGGCGTTGGCCGTCATCTCCTCTCACTATGTTGGCGTCGACCTCCCGGCCATCAGTGATGGGTATGTCCTACCTAATGATGACGAGGAGACCGACGTGGCGGTCATGAAGCTGATGGAGGTGACGGAAGGCCCTGGCACGGCGCTGGCGACGCTCTTCGAAGAGGAGGTGGTTCCTCCCCTACCATCTGCCGGTGCTGAAGGCCCTAAGCCTTGATCTGGGCCTCGGGGGCTATGTAAAAATAGAGTAGGAGTTATTTTTGTATCGTAACGCTTGTGGCCGTCGAGGCCTTTATTTTTGAAGTATTTGTGTTTCTTAGTTGTTTTTCTCATGTTTTCGAGCCTCTGCCCTCTATTGCTCCTGATCAGATTTCGTTTGCAAAACACCCCCTTGGGGCCTAAGCTGTCCCTTGGGCGAGAGGGAGTGAGGGAGTGCCGTAGCCCGGAGGCATAGGCTATCTCGTGACTCTACCAGCCTCTTGCTTAGGAAACAGACCTTGGTCCGAGGGGTTTTTACAACCGATTCATCAGAGCATGCTAGAGTCTTGGCGTAGGAATTTTTGCAAAAAACGACTGAAGAATGGTGCGTGGGACCTAGGGGGAGTCCCCCATCTAGCCCCCGAGGGAGGCTTGGTTCTGCTGAGGTAGAGTCGAGCCTCCCTTGCCGTGTTATTGTATTGCCGAGACCCACGATGGGCTCGGGGGTTTCTCGAAAAATTAGACCAACTAAAGAACGCTTTTTAATTGTATTCCAAGAAACAACATATACAATGCTTTGGAAATTTAGGGATAAAAGCGACGTAGCTGTTCTATGTTCCAAGCGTTGGTGAGGATTTTGCCCTTCTCGTTGGCCAACTTGTAGGTCCCGGGCTTCAGTACTTGGGCGATGATGTACGGCCCTTCCCATGGCGGGGTCAGCTTGTGGCAGCCCTTGTTGCTCTGTGCTAGCCTCAATACCAGGTCGCCTACCTTCAAGCTTCGCCTTCGGACACGTCGGGCCTGATAGCGCCGTAGGCTCTGCTGGTATTTGGCCGAGTGTAGTAGCGCGATATCTTGGGCTTCCTCTAGTTGATCGAGGGCGTCCTCTCGGGTGGTGCGGTTACTTTGTCCATTATAGGCTTGTAGCCTCGGGGAACCATATTCCAAGTCAGTGGGGAGGATGGCCTCGGCCCCATAGACCAGGAAGAAAGGCGTGAACCCTGTGGCTCGGCTTGGAGTGTTCCTCAGGCTCTAGATGACCAATGGGAGTTCGGCGAGCCATTTCTTGTCAAACTTTTTCAACCGGTTGTGAATCCTTGGCTTGAGGCCTTGTAGGATCATGCCATTGGCACGCTCTACTTGGTCGTTGGTCCTTGGGTGTCCTACGACTGACCAGGCCACACGGATGTGGTGGTCGTCGCAAAATGCCAGGAACTTTTTATCGGTGAACTGTGTCCCGTTGTCGGTGATGATGGTGTTGGGGACCCCAAATCTGTGGATAATGTCAGTGAAGAACAGCACTGCCTGCTCAGATTTGATTCGATTGATCGGACGAGCCTCGATCCATTTGGAGAACTTGTCGATTGATACCAGTAGATGGGTGTAGCCCCCGGGGGCCTTTTGTAGAGGCCCGACCATGTCGAGCCCCCACACGGCGAATGGCCACGTGATAGGGATGGTTTGTAGGGCCAGGGGCGGGAGATGTGTCTACTGAGCATAGTACTGGCATCCTTCGTAGGAGCGTACTAGCTTGGTAGCATCGGCGACCGCTGTCGGCCAGTAGAACCCTTGGCGGAAAGCATTCCCCACGAGCGTCCGAGGCGCCGCATGGTGCGTGCAAGTCCCAAAGCAGGGCTCGGCCCGTCTTGGTAGTGATACATCGTTGGAGGACACCTGAGGGACTTCGCCTGTACAATTCGTCATTGTAGAGGACGTAGGTCTTGGCTCAGCGCGCAAGCCATCGTGCTTCGGCCCTGTCGCCAGGAAGCTCCCCCCGATCAAGCCAATCGAGGAATGGGATTTGCCAATCCGCATCCTGATCAGTCTGCGGAGGCTTGGTGTTGACTTCCATGACCTCGGGCTCGGTCGAGGGGGTCTCGGCAGCAGAGGGGGCGTCGAGCTTTGCCGTGGGTCCCATAGGTGGGCCCTCCTCTGTCGTCGAGGTGTAGTCAATGGAAGGTTTGTGGAGGTCTCTGGCGAAGACGTTCGGGGGGACCGGGGCCCGTGCCAAGGCCATCTTTGCTAGCTCGTCGACGGCCTCATTGTACTTCCGCGCGATGTGGTTTAGTTCGAGGCCATCGAACTTGTCTTCTAGGCGACATACCAATTTGCAGTAAGCCTCCATTTTGGGGTCGAGGCAATTTGACTCCTTCATCACTTGATCCACGACAAGCTGCGAGTCGCCTCGGACGTCGAGACGCCGTGCCCCAAGTTTGATGGTGACTTACAAGCCATTGATGAGGGCCTCATACTCGGCCACGTTGTTGGAGGTGGTAAAGTGGAGCCACACCATGTAGCGCATGTGTACTCTGAGGGGCGAGATGAAGAGTAGACCCATGCCTGCCCCGGTCTTCATCAGGGATCCATCGAAGTACAGGGTCCAGCACTCCGTCTGAATTTGAGCAGGTGGCAGTTGGGTGTCTGTCCACTCAGCCACAAAATCGGCCAAGACCTGAGACTTGATCACTTTTCGAGGCGTAAAAGTCAAGGTTTCCCCATAAGCTTGATGGCCCACTTGGCTATCCTGCCCGAGGCCTCCCGGTTATGAACTATCTCTCCCAGGGGGAAAGATGATACCACAGTCACTAGGTGAGAGTCGAAGTAGTGACGCAATTTATGCTAGGCCAGGACCACAGCGTAGACCAGCTTCTGGATGTGGGGGTAGCGTGCTTTGGTCTTGGAGAGCACCTCACTGATGAAATAAACAGGACGTTGGGTGGGTAGAGCATGCCCCTCTTCCTGCCTCTCTACCGCTATGGCAGTGCTGACCACTTGGGTCGTTGCGGTGACGTAGAGTAAGAGGGCCTCGTCCCTGGCCGGGGGTACCAGGACGGGAGGATTTGTGAGCAGTGTTTTGAGTCTGTCGAGGGCTTCTTCGGCCTCGAGGGTCCAAGAAAAATGCTCAGATTTTCTCAAGAGTCGATACAGAGGCAAACCTTTTTCACCGAGGCGTGAGATGAAGCGGCTCAGGGCCGCGAGGCATCCCATGACCCTCTGTACTCCCTTGAGGTCTCTAATTGGTCCCATGCTGGTTATGGCCGAGACCTTCTCTGGGTTGGCTTTAATGCCGCGTTTCGAGACTATGAACCCCAAGAGCATGCCTCGGGGGATCCCGAACACACACTTCTTAGGATTGAGCTTGATGCCCTTCTCTCTAAGGCATTTGAAGGTTATCCTCAAGTCGTCGACGAGATCCTCGGCCTTTCTGGTCTTGACCATAATGTTGTCTACGTAGGCCTCAACGGTCCACCCAATGTTGTCGCCAAAGACCTGGGTCATGCACCGCTGGTACGTGGCACCTGTGTTTCTGAGGCCGAAAGGCATAGTCACGTAGCAGTACATGCCGAATGGTGTGATGAAAGAAGTCATGAGCTGGTCTGACTCTTTCATCTTGATTTGATGGTAACCAGAATACGCATCAAGGAAAGACAGGGTCTCACACCCTGCAGTGGAATCAATGATTTGATCGATTCGGGGTAATGGAAAGGGGACTTTTGGACAGGCTTTGTTCAAACTGGTGTAGTCTACGCACATCCTACATTTCCCATTTTTCTTCTTGACTAACACGGGGTTAGCCAACCACTCTAGGTGGGACACTTCTTTGATGAATCCGGCCGCCAAGAGTTTCTGTATCTCCTCACCGATGGCCCTACGCTTTTCCTCGTCAAAGCGGCGCAGGCGTTGCCTCGCCGGTCTAGATCCGGCCTGGATGTCTAGGGCGTGCTCGGCGACCTCCCTCGGTATGCCCGGCATGTCCGAGGGACTCCATGCGAATATGTCGGCATTCGCACAGAGAAAGTCAACGAGCACGGCTTCCTATTTGATGTCGAGGGTGGCGCTGATCCTCAGCGCTCGGTCGTCGGGGCAGGCGGGGTCGATCGGGACGAGTTTGATGGCCTCCGCAAGCTCGAACGCCCCCGCACGATGCTTGGAGTCAGGTGCCTCGCCACTAA